>NC_068553.1:2899757-3252257 GCF_026212275.2 Microplitis demolitor
GACTTAATAGAAAAATATAGTTACACAGTAAAAAATTTTGCGTCATTGCGTCAAAAAACTTAGTGTTAGAAATTTTGGTGTTAAATATTTAACACTTTTTTGTGTTGACTTAACAGAATAAATGTTAAATGTACACATAAAACTATCAAATATTAACCACAAAAATTTTTAACACTAAGTTTTTTGACGCAATGACACAAAATTTTTTATTGTATAACTATATTTTTCTATTAAATCGCAACAACAGTATTAATCCTGTAGCTACAACAGGATTTTTTCCTGTTGCTGCAACATGACTGCCTCCTGTTGCAGCAACAGGAAATTTTTTTCTGTGTACCGAGACACTCAAGGCTCCGAAGTGATAAAGGGTTAAAGTCATGTGGGACTAGTGTGCCTTGTGGGTAATTATGTGCAAACCCATACATTTCATTTTGAAATAAATGGGTTTGCACACACTTACCCATAGCGCACACATGTTCCATATAACTCTAATGAAATGCATTATTCGACGTATGAAGTTATTAATTATTGAATAAAATATTTTTTTGGAAATTTCAATTCGTCTTTAACCCTCAGAAATGGTAATTTACTTTGTAAGTACAGCAACGAATAGTTCATGTGTTTACATATGTGTGAGGAGAAGAATAGATGGCATAAATTTATCAACTAGTAACTTCGAGCAAGACGACCTAACCGTCTATTTAAGAGTTTAAAAGCCATTAATAAGTTATAGTTTAATCTTTGCTCTCGAATTATCTACTTATGAAATTTTGAATGTATTCTGTTCGATGTTTATTTACATAAAACATTAACATTTATCAAGTCAGTGACGTGTAGGATTTCGTTTAGCAAATTATTCGTGACTCTGAACTGAAGAATGATTTTCTATGACGTGAGAGAAGTAGAAGTTCTGTATATTTTAACTGAACTGCAGCTGATTATAATACAATACTTTTCATGTGTATGGAAACCAAATTGTTGCCACTATCACGATCCATCGTTATGTCAAAGGCGTTTAGTTAAAAGAGAAATCCCGCGTTTAGCTCTCGGAGCACCTTATGACTCCACTAGTGGTTGGTTCGCCACCGTTTACCTTGGGCTAGCTATTATTGCTACACCTAACCTCGCTAGCCTCAAATAGTTTACGCAGCAACGCGATAGTAAAAGAACCGTTCCGTTGTAATTGAAAAAAAATTCTCTTCGTGTAAACCAGAACTTAGTTCGCTCATCTAATGCTTAAACGCGTTGAGAGGGCTTTACAATTGCCAGTTTACTAACTTATCCATTTAACTTATCATGTTCTGCCATGCAACATATCAAACGCGTTCGCGTTCATGGTGCGTGAAAAGTTGACATTTCACAAAAAACTCCGCGTTTAAGTACACTGGTGCGGTCGGGACGTAGGATAGAAAATCTTGAAAAAATTCGACTTGTGCAGAGATTCTTCTACTCATGAGCTTCCACTTACTAGAGTAGCCTTACTATTAAAGTCCAGTTTTTCTATTAAGGTTCAACTCAAGATTATCCTTCTGTAGTGATCATTCTTTTCATATCTCGAGCATCAGCGCGTTTTATTCCCCTATTCGCTAAGGTCATATGGAAAAATCATTGGCGTATTTGTAAGCATCTAACGTATCTTTAAGTGCGCTTCGTGCAGGGAACGATATACATAATTCTAGTCACGATCTGGATTGTCACTGTAGCGATATATACTAGTCCCATTTACGATTCTATTATTGATACTACAAAACGAATGATTGACCTAACTTAATCCTGAGTGGCTAAACGAGTATCATGACAGTAAAGATAATCGTAGGGTTTAGTCACGAGAACTATTTTACCGTAAAGATACGGTACTTTACGACAATACAGTATTTTACGGCAAATTGCTGCATTTTACAATAAAATGCGGTAATTTACGGCCAAATGAGGTAGTTTACGGCAAACTTGTAGTAAATTACGGTAGTTTGCGGTAGAATGCGGTGACTTATTATAATCCGGATCCGCTAGGGCACTCCAATGAGGCCCAACCCAGACTTTAGTAATCTTATAAATAATTAAAACAACTAAATTAACATTGGAAAATTTTCAGTGTTTAACTCGGGAGTGTCTTTTAATATCGTAAAATTTTTAATTGTCTAAGTAGAAAGATCAATAATACTTCCATAAACTTATTTGTTATTTTTAGTTTAAATTTTTCCACAAGTTTATTTACTACTGACGATATCCAAAAATAAGTAATAAAAATAAAAACGTACACTACCAACTAAAAGTTTGGAAGCACTTGTAATACTCTAGTTTTCTATTATATAAGCATACTTGTGACTTCTTTTTATGTATATGAGAGTAGTTTAACTAGTTGAAATACAACTGAATTATTTAAAATAATAATATATCGAATTATAAAAAAGATAAAATTAGTTACTTCATGATGGTTTTTGTTTAACAAAAATTTCAGGTGCTCCAAACTTTCTGACGGTGTAAGTAAAATAAAAAATTATTGTATGATAAAGACAATTATAGTTCGAAAGCCAAGTGGATACCAAAGACTAACGAAGTGTTTTTTATCAGTACAGTTAAGATCGGAAATTCACCTAAATGTAATTGATTTTTAGTTCATTACTACCTTGATATAGATACAAAATAAATACAGACCTAGCCCGTCAACAACAACCGCCAGAGGGTGTTGGGAAAAATATCTTTTCTAAACATTCAGGCTTCTCTTCCGTTTTAATTTTCGGTACACATTCTACATGTGTGCGTTACGTATGCCAATCCTTGCGCGTCCCTCGTTATAAGCAATGGTTAGAATGGCGTTAAGAAGTTCAATAATGAGTGATTTTTCTGTACGAATCAAAGTTGAGGACATGAAAATATCTTTTAATGTAAATACTATGTCCAAAAATTTTTTTTTATCCAAAAAAGAGTGATATTTATAACGAGTGTCAAGGTACGAAATTTTTGATTTCCCGAAAAAGTAGGAGAGCTCCAAAGTCAGAGCAAATCGCAGAATAGGGAAAATTCGCTTATAACGAGTTTGGACCGGATTAAAATAGTTTATAATGTTGGTAAAATAGCGCATTGTTCTGATAATATAAAATAGATCCATATCTTAGAGTCTATTTGATCGATCGATTTGAATCTTTCAGGAAAGTTGACAGCCAACAAACTCTTTTGATTGCCACCTCAAACATTTTAATCGGTCAGATCATTAAAAAGATATTAAGAGTTTACATCCATACACACACATGCGCGCGCGCGCGTACATAGAGACACTCGGATATCCTTCTGAAAATAGTCAGAATAGCTTTCTAGGATCTTAAAACGTCGACATCTGATGAAATTTCGATTTTCGAAAATCGGGATGAAATTAATTACTTCCCAAATCCTAAAAATTAATAATTGTCTTAGAGGTTAAAAACTAATTCTCAAATTAATAAAAGAATTATTCTCAAATATCTAAATTATCATGTAAATTTGAGTGAACTATTTAAATAATTCTGTACATAATACTGTTAATGACAAGTAAATTTAATGTGTTTCTATGAATATAGATAGATTTTATACAATAGTCGAATTCCATTAAGTCTGACAGCTAGTCGATAGAGGAGCGGAAATTTTCTGAAAATTCAGACTTATTGAAGGCTCTTTCTCTTCTGAAGAGTAAACTACAGTGCTTGTGCTATTCCATCTTCATGAATGATGTATTTATGTATACACAGATACATACAAATGTGTAGCATCGGGTTGAAGACAGCATAAGTCGTAGTAGGATCATGATTGAAAGGAAGTTCAAAAGTAATGGAATCAGACTTATTGGAATTCGACTGTACTAAAATACTTAAAAGGAAAAGTTTCTAGATGGTCACCCCCGATATAACTGCTACTAAAATATGTCATTTGACATCAAATTTTGAGAGATGCTTTTTAATTTTTTTTTTTAAGGTGTCCGTCATCGGAGGTAGCTTTAAGTGTCATATACTTATTGTTGCATCTAATGTTTAGTTTAACAACAAAATAGGTATTAATTTATGTGAAAATTGATAAAATTCTAAAAAAAATTATGTTAACCCTTTAAGGTTCCTGGGCATTTTTCCCCCTCCGTGGCCTATCAAGCGGGTGATGCGTATCTCGGTTAGTCTGTAATCGTGAGCTCTGGTGAGCATTACCGTACATATGATGAGATCTTCACAGTCAAAGATAAGATTAACAAAAAAAAAATTATAAGAATTTCATAATAATTAAAAAAAATAAAATCATTGAAAATATTAGAATAATAGGTGAAGAGGTACTACAGGAACTCATCAGATGAGTGAATCTCGCTAATAACTGAACCTGAGTCTCGTAAACTAAAGCAGTGGGGATTGCGATCGCACGTTGTAGGTAATCCCCACTTTGGAGCAGCGGGTACGATATAATTCGACTTCGCTGTTAAAGGGTTAAAGTTTTAAATCTCTAGTTCCATGACCTTTTGATCAAAATTTTTTTAGATTTACGGTTTTTGTGCAATCATGAGAAAAACGCGTGACACTAAACTTCCAAACTTTTTTTTTTCTTTAAAAAAGTCCATCGGCCCGGGAAATTGATTTTTAGCTAAACCAATGCATAAGTCACGTATAAAATTTGTTTTGCTTCAATTTAATTTTTTTTGTTTGAGCTTTGTAAGATGATGTATCGATGTCAGCCGAAAGTCACTACGAGAATCGTTCATTAATTTTTGTCAAGAAATTTTTCTTTATCCTCATCCTCCATTACAAACGAGTACATAGAAATAAATTTTTATGGTTTTTCAGTAAATTGGCCGCTACTATGCAAAAATTAATAGAAATATTAATTTTTTTAGGTTTATTTTAGCTTAACGTACCCTAAGTAACCCTGTTGATATTCAAAGTAATCCATGGAACGGTTTTTTAAATCGAAGTTTTATAAACCAATTAAGGGTGTAGTCTAGTTCGTGAGCTAAAAAAAAAGTGTATTTTTGGGAATTTGTTCTGAGTTTGCTATGAAAGTTGAGTATACAAACACTGTTAAGGATGATGAATGAAGTCTCGAATTGGAAAAATTTTTTTTACTCATTTTTATAAGTATGTTCACACAAAAGATGTTCTCTAAAAAAACACCATAAAACTACACCGCCTTGAGCTCGAAAACATTGTTTTGAATATTCTTTCGAGCTCGAAAATACTTTTGTATATTATTGTTTTCGAGGAAAACGTTTTTTACCATTTCTTTCTCCCACGATACCTCGCCAATGAATTAACCAATTTTGATGGTTGAGGCAGCAATCGACGCATTTTATTGAGTTCTAGAGCTGATTGGATTTTTAAGTCGATCGTTAATGTCTTTTCTGAAAAATCAATAAAAAACTAAAAAGAAAAACTTTTTTTCTCGTAATTCGCCAATATTTTCGAGTCTACTTGATCAAATAATCTGAAACTTCCAGAAAAGTTGATGACCAACAAGTTCTTTCGATTACCGCCTTAACCATCCAAATCATTATGATCGTCATCAAAATGAAAAAATGTTTTTTTTACTTTTCTTACAATTTTGTGTTAATTACTCAGTAAATTGGGGTTGGGAAAAGAAAAATTTAATTTTCTTGTGGAATTTTCTAAAAAAAAATCGATAAATTTTTTTTGTCTTTCAATTTTGTTGGAAATTTATTTTTTCGTAGACGTTTTGATAGAGTTCTAAAAAAAACATTTTTTTTTTTAAATTTATTATAAGTTTCAAACTTTCCGGGCAATAACTGAATGAGGATTAATTGTAAATACAGTCGCATTCAATTCAATGCAATTTTTCCTTCGACTATATTTAATCAAAAAGTTATTATGTTCCTAAACATAAACACAAACTGGTCACAAATATTTAAATGACATTTCAGGCATTTATTACCTAAAACTAAATAACTTGTTGCTTTTTGATTGAATTCGTTTATTAAATATATAATTGATCGTTAAATGAGATATGAATGCATAGTGCAGAGTAATATTTTTGTTTTTAGTATCGGATTCTATGAAATGAATCCTTTTTCCATATAACTCTAGACTAACGATGCTTTTAGTTTTTAATGTATTTAATTCAATGATTAATCTATCACTAAAAAAGTTATTAAAGAAAAGAAATCTAAAGTTTTGTTAAAAAATATAAAAATAGATATTCAAGTTAAAACTTTCACTTCACATTGCTCTCGAAAATTTTAATGCTAGTTGATACCGTGCCAAAGAATCGATTCAAAAAGAGAAAAAAATTCTTACATTCTAATTTTTTTTCATTCTGACTCATTGTGAAAAAAAAAAAATCCCAACTTTAATTAATTCGCGACGTTTAAAAGTTTAAAATTTAAATCTTCAAATGAGAGATTATTGCGTTTTAAATAATTTTTTTACTAGCTTATGTTAATTTCGAACAAAACGATTTTTGCTTCTGATTATTCCGCGGACGCGAAAAAAATTAAATTATACTTAATTAATAAACTATTTATTTGACTTGTAAAATAAAGCTGAAAAAAAAATTTTTTTAAATTATGATCTCAACTGTAATTTTCACTTGTTAACTGCTTAAATTATCCGTAACAAAAAGTTTTAGTTACTATCCTATTAAAAAAATCCATATGGAAATTCATTCTAAATATACTTTCTTATATGGATTTCCATGCAATTCCACATAGATTTTTTTAAAGGATAGTATCTTAAATAACTAGTGCTATCGATTATAATACTCGATGTCACTAGTTGTCTTCAATATTTTATATAATGAATGCTCAAAATTAAACAGCCGCTAAATTCCTAAAATCGGTGTCATGCAATCGTAATTATTCTGAAAATTTGTCTTTATGAAATCAATGCTTAATTATTTTGTTCAATTTATTTGACCTACCACAAGAAAAATTACTTAACTGTTTGTTCATTTAATTATGAAAAATTAGATGAAATATTTCTCTATTCAATCGAAATAGAAATCGAAATCATATCTATAACTTATTGATTTATTAATTAGCAAACATCAACACTAACCGAATAAAAAGTATAATATCTAGAGGCTTTTTTTAGCTACTGATGTAACTATGAATAGAGATGAATTCATCCCAGTAACCGATTTCGAACATTTCGATAATTAAGATTAGAGAGGAGGGATATATCACGTCCATTTTTGAAACATTTTGGGGCGTAGGAGATGCATTAGTGTTTCAAAAAAAATTTAACGCTGCATTCGATTTCGATGGTCGACATTTAATGGAGATTATTTTGTGCATATATGATATAAAATAGATTTAATTGATGAGTGACAATCCTTCACATTGAAATCTAAGTATTCAGACATTATGGTAAAATAAAAATAGTTTCATTATTCATTGCGGGAGTAATAAAATTGACAAAAAATTAATCTGATTACTTTATGTATGGTAGTGCACCTTTTATCTCACCCTAATCCGATTGCCCTATTCTTTTTCCCTGACCTATCTCCTCCACTTAACCGTGCGGCTGGGATCGATTTACTATTCTGTACCGCGTTTGCCTACAATGCAGCAGTGGCAACGTGGAACAGAAAATCATGAGAAATCTCGTCAAGTACAGGGATCCTTCTACTCGTAACCTTCCCCTTGCTAGTAGATCCTTATTATTACGGTTAGATTCCCCTATCTCGACCGATTCCGCCCAGTATCATCCTTCTATAGTGATCATTCCCATCATCCCGGTTACCGATGCATTTTATTCCCCAATGCGCTGTACTCTACTATAATTCACTCTGATAGGTTATAAAAATATCAAGGTTGCGAGAAGGACTGGTCACTATCAATAAAGAATTTTATTTTAGAGATCCAGTCACGTTAGCAAACGACACTACAGAAAAGTTCAGGAGACTGTAAGAAATCAAGCTAGGTTTGGACCTTGGTTTCCTTTCCTACAAAGGGTTAAATTTGTACTATGCTCAGTCCGCCACTACCGTTAGTATTTGAAAACAATCATTTTTTCTGTAAATTATGATTATTATGCGTCAAATCGTAATTTGTTTATAGCACGTCAGGAGACGATATTTTATTAATTACTGTGAATAGTTCAGCCAGTGCTAGTCATTTCAGGTTTAGTTACGTAGACTTTAAAAAAAAGTGATAAATTTTTTAAGTCATTCAAAAATAAATGAACTAGTCCAGATAGTGGCACGAAAGAATGGCCGATGAAAAATCGTCCATGACTATAATCCAGCGCGTAAAATCAAGCAGGGGAAGGGGGAGAAAGTGGGCCCATTAGGAAAAACGGGCTTATACTCTCAGTGACTTACACTTGTTATACTTCTTTCTAGTCCCTTGCGTGTTTCTAGTCTCAAAATGCCGCGTCTGTTGAAAATTAAAAATCGTTAAATTTGGGGCAAAATTGGCTCTCTAAGAAATCTACTTAAATTCAACTATTTATTTTATTTTAATAGTATGTTACACATCCAGGGAGGAATGTAGGACATTCCAAGCCAAGTATATAATTATCTACCCGAGCCGAACGCAAGGGTCGCAAATACTCGGATTTCCTACTTTCCTCCGTGGTGTGTATACGATTTTTCACCAGATCTGAACCTGAAAGTTTAATCTTTTGCATTTGTTTTGTGGGAAGAATGGCACATGCACTTTTTCTTATCATTTGTTCTTTCATAAAAGAAACGAACGACTGTCTTCCCTTTAAACAGGGTAAGAATTCAAACTTCCGGTGTAGGTATGGTAAAAACGCTAGTTAATATATTTCTCTAAAATATTGATTTTTTGCACTTAATTATTGTTGAGGTTTATGGTATCATCAAGGCAGGTGAATTGATATAGTTACAAGTAATAACACTCTGGTTTAAGTAGACAGATATATATTGTTACAAGTTTTGAGAAAAATGATATACACGTACAAAGTTGTAATAGCACACTATTAAGTTACGCTGATTCACATCTAATATCAGGCAGTATAACCTCTGACTTAGGACTAAATAACTCACTCGTTACCATTCATATTCTCTACACTCTTATATGTATATGAACTGTTCCTACGTACTATACATTTGTTAATTATTCTTATGGACTTCGTTCCTTTAAACAATTATCTTAATGTCTTGTATACTGGTCTCGGTCCAACTTTTAGATTATGTTTAAGCATTGAAAAAAAAAAATTAATCTTCAAATTTAAATTCAGAACATTTTTCTAATTAGACGAGTAAAAAGTAGACCACAATCTTAAACACTTTGCAAGGGTTTCTTATTCTTTAATCATTTAAATTGAACAAAAATTTTGGGAGGCCCATTTTGCCCCAAAATATTTTGAAGAATCCAAAATTTTGAGGGGTTCACTTTGCCTCCCCCCTCTATTTGATTTGTCAAACTATTTTGTCATTAGATATTTTTCCTTTGTCATTTTATTACCAAATCCCAATTATAGTCAATTAGATGAAAGACATATCGAATATCACAACTTGCTTAAAACGGTACGGAAATATATGTTTTATAGCCGATAATTTGTGGTTTGTTCACCCTGATTTGGATTCTCTGAGATATTTTTCATGAAAATAAAATAAAAAATATTTGATAAGAATTTTTGTGGTTCAAACTGAAAAAAAAAAAAGAATGACTAGAATAAAAAGTAAGTAGAGTGAAAGTAATATAATCCATTTGAATTCATCGATGTGAATGCCGTTTGTATCCTGACAGGGAAATAAAAGGTCCTTTTTGGTGGATGGAAAGACGAGTTAGAGGGTCTAAAAAACTTGTGTTAAAAAGGATGAGAGAGTAAAGCTTGAAGGATTCATGCGACTTGACTTGTAACGAGTCTAGAATTGGCTTCTCTGAGTCGTCAGACGTGTCTTCGTACTAGATAAAAGCACGAAGAGGAGAATGACTTTTATAGTTTTTTTATAATTCTATTATTTATCTATCTTTTGACTTTTAGTACTGTCTATTCGGAGGATGTCATAAAAACGAGTTTATTAGTAAGATCTTTTTATCACCATAACTCCGTCAAACTAACCAACAAATCATGCTAATTAAAACGATTTATTCGTATGTTGAACATGCATAAAAATGCTCATTAATTCATCTGTTCTCTATCCGTACATTTTCTATTAAATAAAGTTTATTAATTCGAAAGTGGTTTAAGTGAGACAATTTCAGAGCATGAGTGGATGTACAAATTCAAATCTGAAGATAGTTAATAACACCCCATTGATGCGTGGTGTTTAACCCTAACCACCACGAGTCCGTCTCTGTGGACCTGATACTCCTAATATCCTAAGAAATAAGCACTCTGAACAAAGTTGGCTTGGAGACGCTGTCCTGTGATATCATTTCCCTGTACTGGTTAACAGGCCGCTTCGACATAAAATGGTGAGACGCGACATCGCTTTATTACCCTGAAAAGGATCCTCGCTATTTATCTCGCTTCCAAGTTGTGGACTAGCTAATATCCACCTGTCCTATCTCTGAGCGACAAACTACTTTTCCGAGCATTCGGGCATTTCGTTTTTCTGAGCCAAAAGAAAGATGGCGCCCACTCGACTATTAGAGCATCCCCTATCTGGGTTATTGTCATCGCCTGCAGCTCCGGTAGGCAATTACACTCGGTTGAAATGTTCTACTTTCCGATTTAGCTATGCAATATCCTATTTTACGTCACTTGTGATTAGTAATTGCTCTTAGAGCATTAATATATTTATTAAAAAAAATTTTTTTCAATTTTTGAAATTAGAATAACGGTTAATTTATTTCTGTGTCTAGTAATTAACGTAATTGGATGAAAATAAAATAAATATTGACAAATCAATTATTCGTACTTTTAAAATTTTATCTCTATTGAATTTTAATTAGAGAAGAATCAATTTTCCTCCGTATTATTTTTTAATTTAAACTTCATGAATGTAAATAAGTAAAAGGAAATGAAGTATTCATCAAGTATACCGAAGAAAATCAATAGCCCATCATTTTAAATAAAATATAAAAAGGAAAAAAAATTTCAATTTATTAAAATTAGCTTTAATGTAAACGGATGATAGAGTTTGCTAGTAAAGTTTGGCACGAACATATTATTATCTTAGAAAGGATGGTACATAGTACATAGCAAGGGTTGCCCACCTGTTGCCATGGCTACCGATGGGAAAGCAACAGCCCTCCGGCAGATACTGCTGATGCTGCTATGAATCTACTTTCTGTTGCCACGCATACCACGTTTATCAATTTTAACGATCGCTCGGAATTATCGAGCATACAGCAATATTAAAAAATAGAGTAGCATATAACTGGAAAAAATACAAAGCGACTAGTAAAACATAAATAGTGAAACAAATAGTAAAAAACATAAAAACGAATGTAATCATAAATAAAAATAATAAAACGTGAGCATGACAAGCGCAAACCCACTCTTTCCGTCAGATAAAGAACATTTACATCGAAATTTCATGACATACATATTCAATTAACCGTAACTGCTTGTTGTTTGGATTGATTATATTTTCTGTGACATATAATCTTGATAACTGAATGACATAAATTATTTATTTATTTTTTTCCCTCTATTTTCATTGCTATCACACCTGTGGTGAAAATTCAATATCACGTCGTAAAATAAATACTTTCTCTTGGGGATTATTTTGGGTAAAGCAAAAACAAAAATCACGAAGTAAAAAGTATTTTCGGGCTTGAAATATATTCAAGTCATTATTTTCGAGCTCCTCAAGCTCGAAAACGGCTAAAGGTTTTGGGGCTAGCCCGCAGGATCTGATTGATATTTTTTTAAACTCATTAAAAAATAATTTCTACGAGTCTTTTTCTCCAAAGATATTTAATTATAAAAAAAAAAAATAATTGTTTAGATGTGTGGCTCCACACATTTTGCAAAGTTCTAGGTGCTTGCACAGTAAATATCTATAATTAAATTTTTACCACGTGTTCAGCTACGCGGCGGATTGAATTTTCTGTATGTGTTTTTGTCTTTGACACTAGTTATCTATCCGGACCTTGCAATTGAAGTGTATAAAATTGATCAAAATAGCATAAAATGATGTAAATTTTCAAAAACAAATTTTTCTAATATATAATTAAATTTTTATATACTAACGCAAGATAGGTGGTGGATATCTATGGGTCTAACTTAGAGTTACAGAATTTTTGACCTCTTGTAATAGTGAAAATTGGCATATTTTTATTATTTCAATACTTTTTAGGTATACAACAGCTCACATAACATTTTTTTGCAAGAAGTTTGGACGCTACCCACCTCCCTTGGCTAGTACAGTGTCTTGCTGCAGCCCACAACATCGTTTTACACTGGCTGTACTAGAATAAGATGTAGTCTAAAGCAAGAGTGCGCTAACATAGCCTTACTGATGAGTCTGTTAACGTACTCAGGGCGAAACTACATACATTATCACAGATAGGCATATACCTTAGGTTTTGGTAGATGACTTAAGAGTCTATACATAGAATGATATGAGAATTATATTATTTAGTACAGTGCAGCACGAAGCTGAAAAATCTCAAAGAAAAACCCAAAATGAAAGCATTTTTATACCTTTGGCATACCCTTATAGCTTACCGACGCTTCGAAAACATATAATTAAGCAAATGTCATTTCAATCCACCGACAAATGCTTGCGGTTGAATTTGGTTTCAAAGCCATTTGCTTATTTTTGGATTTTTGCTTTTAAAAAATAGGTAAAGCCAGGATTTTACACAATTAACAAAAAAAAAAAAAAAAAAAAAAAAAATTGACTAAAATCAGACCTTGATAAAATTTTAACCTCAAATATCATAGAGATAGCCATGAATTCAAAATTATTTAGAGTACGAACTTTCAACGAGATATGCTCACTTTGATATTTATACTGCGTTGAACGTGAATATGTAAATGTTTCATTGAAATAAATCCTCTTTTTCATTTCGCTCAGCAACGCGATACATTCGTTTGTTTAATAAAAATTGGCATACATTCGTATTTCGACACTGGAACTGATACTTGATAATGATTACGTTTTCAACTTGCATATATTATTTTCATAAATAATTGGAATTCATTTATAATGAAATAATGTGATATTATTAGCACCAAAATAAATAATTTATAATTCGTTACTCAAATTTCAATCCATATATGCATTACAATATTTCAGGAGTGTGCGAATAGTATTCGAACTATTCGAGTGATTCGAACCATTCAAATTGTTCGAATTATTCGAATAGTTCGAATAATTATCCTTTGCTCTTAAACTAATCGATTTTGATGAAAAAGTTATCGTGTTCGAGTTACTTCCCGTATGAAAAAACAATATATGGTTAAAATATATAAAATCATATATGTTTGCAACAAAAAAATATATGATATAGTATATTGTATACCATAAAAAATCATATAACGATTTCGGCCGATTTGATATAAAATTATATACAGTAGTAAATATATGTATTCCATATATGTAACTTATATCTTTTTTATATGAAGCTATATATACATTTACATTTACCTTATGATATATTGTATTGATATATTTCCTTTTATATTCAAAAAATATAAAATTTTTATATGAAATGAAATATATGGTAGCATATAATTTATATTATATATGGCACCATATATTTTTTTTGTTATATTTGAGCATATATTTTATTCGGTTTATGTATATGTATATGGGTATATCATATATTCGCATCAAATTAACTAATTTTAAAAATTTTATCTGCAATTTAAAGAGAATATTAAAATTTAGATCTAATTTAATTTGAGTTGATCATACGAATAAGAAACTTTTTTTTTCCATACACAATATAAATATATGTTTTTATATATGATCAAAGTATATTTTTCGTATATGATTGAAATTTATATTTTTGTGTATGAAAAAAATATAGTTTTCTTATATGGCAAGAATATATATTTTCATATATGATAAAAATATATTTTTTGTATATGATTGACATATATATTTTATATATGCTAAACATATACGGACTAGTATATGATGAATATTATATTTTTCAATATAAAAGAAAATATATCAGAAAATATAGTTAAATTGGCCACATATATTTTCTGATATTGATCATATATTTTTACATATATTTTGACCATATATGTTATTTTCATATGGGTTGACTTAATTGGAATTATTTTTTCATAACTCATAACTAAAATGATAAAAATTTGACTGAAAAACCATGGTTGTGAAAAAAGTCACATCTGGCCATATACCCGAAATGAAAAGGTGTAATTCTTATTTTGATTCGAAAATTCATTTTTCCATAAATAAAATGAAACATCTTACGGTAAAATTTTACCAAACGTATGTGTACGGAAAACTCGAAAAAACTAGTATATGTGCCCATATCAGGGCATATCAAGCCATCTCAAACCTGATCAAGATTTTTTTTTCACAAGCATATTAAAATATATATACCCTTATTAGGTTATATCAGGTCAGATCAGGACATATAGTATTCGTAAAGTCTTTCGTGCAAAGGATCGATAGGAAACAACCATTATGATAAATTTTGGAAGAGAAATTTTGAAAGTAGGCAGAATGGGAAAAGCTACTCAACAATAATAAAATAATTCATTTGTGAACAGGTAGAAACTCATTATAAGAATCGATACGGGCACTTAAACTTAAATATTTTCCAGTTTTATTTGCCACCTCCTTGTCCATTATTTTTTCCCGGTAGAAATGGACTTAATATATTTATTTTTGGCTTAAGTTTTCACAAATATTTAGAAATATACGACAGCTTCATTGATGTTTCGTTCCTTAGAAAGTATTAAAGTCTTCTTTACTTAACCCTTTGCCACTTTAATCTTCGAAAGTCGAGCATTTTAATAAGAAAACATGAGAATCGAAGAGGTAATTTTTCGTATAGATTTTACGATAGATTTATCTGTAGTTAAGGTCTACTATTATTCTCGGCATTATTATACCCAAGGGTTATGGCTTTAGATGACTTCTTAAACCAGGGTAACATGAAATTATAAGATGGATTTCAAAAGGTCTTTTTTTTCTCCTTCTTGGCTATTGTCCCAATTGTGCCACGTGCCACTTACTGCTGTTTTTTCAAAAGGTCTTATTGTTAGAGTCGAACTCCATTACCTCCGATTCCATTGTCTCGGAACTTCCCTGCAATCTTGACCCCCACTACAAACTATGCTGTCTCCCACCTGATGCTATACATTTCTTTCGGCCTGTGTATATCAATCTATGCATCATTCTTGTTGATGTAAGAGCGCATGTGTTATAATTTACTTTATAAGGAAGAAGGGATATCCGTTAATTCGTAAATTCCAAAAAATTTCCGCTCCTCCGTAGACTAACTGTTCGGCGAGTTCGACTGTAATTGAATTCGAGAAATTTACAAATAAAAGTCGAAGGGAAAGAACAGCTATACGTTTGATATTATTTATAAAAAAAAAATGATTATCTGAAAAAAAAATTTCGTTTAATCACCGAGAGATATATATGTTAGGGTGACTCAAAAAACCCACTATTTTTTTTTTCGAGTCTCCTATTAGAATTTTTTAGTTTAAGACGTTTTGTGAAGCCTCTCTAAAAATCAGCTCGATAAAAAATTTTTAAGAGGTCACTCACGAATTTTGAAAGTACCCAAAATTATTGAAATTCGGAATTTTATGCTGAAAATTTCAGCCCAAAATTTGAATATTTAAACATCACTCATGAAATTTGAATACTAACTTCTAATAGGTTGCTAATACTTTGAATTAATTTTTGTATTTTTTTTTATATCAATTATTATCATTTTTATAAAATACAATCTTTGCATAACCGAAAATATTTTGGACAGGCTTAAACAATAACATTGGGCAAGATTTGAATAACAAAAAAAAAATAAAAATTAAATAAAAAAATAAAAGTATGTAAAAAACTAATTTATTCTATGGCTCGGGTTCTATTTTTATTCGTTATGATACAAATTGATAGTGAGAAAGTTAAGATGCTTTAATATTCATATTTAAGGGTCGCTCAAAAATGTCGAAAAATACTACTCAGTAACATTTAAAATTCTTGAGCGACGTTTAATTATTTAAATTCTGTGCTAAAATTTTCAGCATATTCATTATTTTACACATTTAAACTACCGCTGCCACGAGAAATAAAAAAATTAGGGAAAAAATCCGAAATTTAATTATTTTTGAAATTTTCAAAATTTATGAGCAGTCTCCAAAAAATTTTTTATCGAGCTGATTTTTGGAAAAGATTTTGAAAATATGTTAATCAACAAATTATTATATAAGACTTGAAAATAAAAAAAAGTTTTTTTGGGTCACCCCATTATACGTGGATTATATAAATATTATTTCGGCCTAATTAGGAACCAATTCTTAGTTTTCAATGGCAGAAAATCACCATCTGACATAGATAATAATTTTGTAGCACTTTTCTGAGAGGTTTTTTTTAGCTTACTCGCAAGATAATAGTTTTGGTCTAAAGATGTTGGAAAAGTAGATTAGTATTTTTAAAATTTCCGAACGCAGATGTTCAATTTTGTAATGTTCCGATGAAAGTACAGTTTCCTATAGTTACCCGTGAAAAAAATCTTTTTGAAAAATTACATGAAATTTAAAACTTGAAATGGCCTGGTAAAAATTTATGAAATATTCTAAAATTGCATAAAATATTATTAAATTCGATAGAATTTTTGAAAAACTTTATATACTATTTCATAAATCTTTATAAAATATTAACAAAATACTATCTTTAGCAATGGATTTGAAATTCGTAAAATTTTATAAAATTTTACAAAACTACAAAAATATTTATAAAATTTTATGGAACTTTATAAAGTTAAATAAATAGAATTCGATTAATTTTATGTCGTAAAATTTTATAAAATATTACAGGATTTTATATAATTTCGTTGAGATTTATGAACCTTTATAAAATTTTATAAAATTCCGAAAAAATATTTTTTTCCCGGGTTTCATCTGAAATTTTTAACTGTAAATATGCTATCTCTTTGGTTATGATACTATCCTAATGAAATTTTAAGTTTATTTGAATATTCAGTGATTTTAAACAAATAATGACTTACGTACATAATTTTTTCTAAGCTCACTCAAGTGAAGCATACTGACAGAATTGTTCCGATGATGAAAAAATAATAACATAACCTTATTGTTTTTTGTATTATAAATAGATGTTACAAAAGTGATGAAATTAAAACCAGGAATGCATAGTAGAATAAGAAGTGCTTTGATGTGTGTGTCACAAAATTTATCTCTTCAGATAGAGGTCTACAGATTTTTTTTTTTTTTTGGACCCACAATTCCTACTAGTACATTCAGAAATATATCACTATTGTATATTGGACTGAAGATTTGACCTGGACTTTTTTGTTATAATGCAATGTACTAAACAATCAACCTCGGTATCTTTGTCCAATCAGGATAATACTGTTCGCTACAAAAACTAATGTTGAGTCATAGTATGAATTATTTTTTGAATTAGATTATACCGAAGAAAATCTGTCTATCGGTTAACTCTGCAGGCCAGCCCCAAAATTTTCCGCTGTCTTCGAGCTCAACGAGCTCGAAAATACTTTTGTATGCTGTTGTTTTCGAAAAAAACGTTTTTTACCATTTTTTCTCCAACGATAATCTCAAATGAATTGACCGATTAAGACGGTTGAGGTGGCAATCGATGCGTTTCACTGAGTTCTAGAGCTGATCAGGTTTTGAAATCAATCCATCAAACACATTAGAAGTTATCGAAAAAAAACATTTTTTAAAAAATTTTATTTTTGCAAAATCATCGAACGCATCATAGCGATCGATTTTAATTTTCAACAACTTTTAGATATTGATAAGCCGCGTCCAATGCCACTCTGACAATCAAAATCGGTTCATCTGTTCGAAAGATACAAATATTTACATACGTACATACATACCTACACTCGGACATCATCTTGAAATTAGGCAGAATAGCTTTTTAGGATCTCAAAACGTCAAAGTCTCTTAGAAATACGATTTTCGAAAATCGGATCGAAACTAATTACTTCCCGAATTTTTTGAAATTTCCAATTTTTCAGCGGGAAAGTAAAAACAGACTGACAAAGTCTGATTTTGGTCTAGAGAAAATCAAAAGAAAGCTAAATATTTAAGAAATAAAGTCTGATTCTAATCTAGAGGTGACAAAATCTAGGCTACAAATGATTGAGAACAAGTCTAAAAATATTCTAAATAACGAATAGTATAGGCAAAACTCTAAAATATTTTACATGTTTAGTAAATACAAATAAAAAGTGAAATTGAATAGAAATCACTTGAAATTTTCATTTGATTTAACACAGATAAAATTTTCTGAACTAAGATGACTTTCAAAACTAGGGAAACAGGATAATATTGTTAATGACAAAAGAAGTTAGCTATAATAGAAAGATGTTTACGTTAGATAGAACGTTCTAGCTCAGGTAGCTGTAATAACATAACACTCCGACTAGGGTCACTCTAAATGTGTTGTCCTTTTTCTAAAATTTTAGCCTGCTACCTTCATAATTCTTATGGTTTCTTTGTAAGAAAATCTCAAATGTTGACTTTGGACAAAAGTCTCCTCAAGAATGAAAACGAATACCTTTCTTATAGATATGCTGTCCTAATGAAATTTTCAGTTCAACTGATTTTCGAGTGGGTGTTGTTACCTTTATTTAGGTCGAAATATGTTTTTAGTCGTCTATTAACTAACGTATTGACAAGGAGTTTATAATGGTCAAAAGAATCGAATTGCTAAATTTATTAGTATTTATTCGTCATAACTAATGTCAAAAAAGTGTCATCAAATGATTCTTTTGGACTAAGAAAGCATAATCATGTAAGAAGTATTTTCGAAGTTACAGCCAGAATCCGGTTTTGTAAAGGAAGGTACAATACTTCGATGTGTTGAAAATTTGAACTATTAATGAATTCGCAGTATAGTAAGATTCCTACCTGCCAAAAAATAAATTTTATCCGAGCATCACGTAAGTTTTCACAGCAAAATGAAGTCAAATGGAGAATTCACGTTAGATTAAAACGTGTTAATAAATCAACGTATAGAATAGCAAAAAAATTCATTGGTGAAGGTTAATAATAATTCCATGCTGTCGACTGATTTAAACTAAAGTGTGTGTAAAAAAGAAAATTTAGTAAATCGTAAAACCTGTGTGTAAAAGTTAAGTCCTGTGGACAATTAACAATTAATTAAAAATGTGTGCAGGCGTGTGCGTGAGGTAAAATATGTCCAGGGGCCAAATTTCAATTAAGATCCAGGGGTTCAGGCCTATGCCGAATAATTATAAAAGTCCAGGTGACTTAATAAAGATCCAGGAAATCAGGCCTGTGGCCATTTTGTATAAGTCCAGAGGACAAAATTAATTAATGATCCAGAGGTTCAAGCCGGTGGCCAACTTGTCAATAAGTCCTATGGATTCATTATTATTAACGAATAAAAGTCCGGTGGACGAATTTCTAAAATAATTATAAGTAAAATAAAAACCCGGTGTGCAAGTTGATATTTGTTAAATAAAATTTGAGTAGTTACATTAAATAAAAATTGTGTTAAATAAATTTAATTCCTCAGCGTTCCTCACTCTTGTATATTTCAACGACCCGGATTTATGAAAACTAACATCTTCGGTTCTGGACGGCCGAGTCTATCTTTGTTGCGCCCGTACACTGAGAGAACAAATTAGTTGAGCCAACTAAATAGATTTATTTGACTGAACAAAATCATTTATTTCATTCAAATATATATTTGGTTATAGTTAACAAATCTTGGTTGAAAAAAATTTCACTACGGCTGGTGGCGCTGTCAAATACAGATTTGGTAACTATAAACAAATTATTATTTCATTTAAATGAACCATATCTTTGTCTCAAATAAACAATAATTGGGTCCATTCAAATATGGAATTTTTTTCCCTGAAACAAATCTCATTTGGCTCAAATAAATTGTTCTCTCAGTGTATTAAGATTAATTTATCAAGTGAACAAAACTTGTCAAGGGTGAGATATACCCTGTTATAAACTAATAAACAATAACAAAAAGAAATAATAATGAAGTAAATCGTTGTTTTTTTTTATTTTTTAATTTATACCCGCAAAATTTTTGGAAATAATCAACCGATTTTGACGTATAGAATGGCATTTCACGCACTTCCTGTATTCTAACAATGGATTAATTTTTTGAAATATTTGATGTATCGTTCCCTTTCTATGTAAACCTTGTATCTGCAAAATAATATTTTTTGGGAAATCAGTAAAAAGATTTATTGTTACTTAACTTTTGTAAATAGTTAAAATAAATTAAAAATTTATACTCTTTATTTCCACTTTGATGGAATTGAACATAAATTATACCAGCTGCATCGATATTCTCGTTTTATTTATAAGTTTGTGTAGATACGCGTTTTCGTCTCAAACATCCCGGTAACTTTTTTTGTGGATACGAGTTTATGAATAAAAAAGAAAAAAAATTTTCCCATAAGATCACTGAAAAAAAAATTTTTTACGCCGGATTCTCAATTAATTCATATTTTATATAGGAGTAGAGGGGGGCAAAATAGACACCTAAAAATTTGGGATGCCTTAAAATATTTAGGGGCAAAATAAGCCCCGTAAATTTTAGATGCCTTGAAATATTTGAGGTCAAAATGGGGCCCCAAAATTTTTGATGCTTCGAATTATTTGAAAGCAACATGGGCCCCCTAAAATTTTGAACATGAAAAATGTTGGGGAGGGGGTAAATGGGCTGCCTAGACTTTGAAAATCTACGAATATCTTATAGCCAAACGGGTTCGTAAAATTTTCAAAAAGTTTCGAAATATAAAACAAGCGAGAAACATACATTGAGTTTTGTTAGGGGTCCGTTTTAGCCAACTTTTCAGAATTTTTTAATTTTTATAGATACAGCAAATTAACACCAAAAACTCAGCAGAAAGAAATAAAGTGAAACAAGCTGAAAAACTCACATTTTCAAAATTTTTTGAAGCGCCCATTTTGCCCCAGATTTTCAAATTTTTTATTTTTAATGGACAGAATAAATGAAAGTCAAAAACTTGCCCTTGGCAAGTACTTACGGTAGATACGAGGTTTTTAACTTCGAACATGTAGATACGAGAAAAATCAAAAGTCTCTAAAAACAATTCTATCATCAGTGTGAACGTTTGATACTTTTTTTTTTTTGCGTAAAAGAAGTACAAAGGAATGTTTATCACTCACAATATCAATTTCGAAAGAATGGAGTTACGAGGTTTACGTAGAAAGGAGATGATATAATATTATGAGTTATTTCCGAACAAATGAAGTAAAAATCGTTCTTTTTCTAATTTAGAACCCTGTTTAGAAAATCTCATAGAATCCAATAGATTCTTATGGATTCCTATAGGGATTTTATAAGAATGAATGAGTTCTATGAGAAATGCTATAGTTAAGTATAGGGCCTTATACATACAGCTATAAGAATCTATCGGATTTTTTAAGCAGGGAATCACCAATATCTTTTATAATAATGAATCGATTTTGACGTTCAAGGTGATTCTGGTTCAAAAAATTAGATCTGTTTAAAAATAAATGGTAAATTCAAATATTTTTTCTTCAATTCAAGTTTATAAATCGTATATATTTTATATAGAAATTTAATATGTTTTTGCCCGTACTATTCCTTCTCCGGGCCAATATCAGGCTTATTTTCGTATGATATTTAGTCTGATTTAAATTGGACTCAGACTAAAAACAAACTTTTTTATTACAATTATTGCGTGGTCTGTGTTCGATTGTTTTTAAAGACAAAAATAGACTTTATTTACTATAATTTTCAGTCTGTTTTTAATCGCTTTTGGATCAAAAACAGGACTTTTTTATAAATATAAATAATAATAATAATCTAGATTAATCAATTTATTTTAATTTTCTTAATATTTGAAACGCTAATGCGCTTCCGTAATAAGATGTCACAAGAATTTTGATGTTTTCTAATGCCAAAATATTTTCGATTTTATCCAGTAAATAAGAAAAATTTTTTTGACATTTTAAGAGTTATTCTATCACTTTTATACAATGCTATAAATATTTAGTCAAGACAACTAAAAATTAAGCTGTCAAACTTTCATTAACTGCCGGCATTTTTAAACAAAAGATACTAAAAAAATAGTGAACAAAACATAATCAATTTTGTAACTTAATATTTTTTTTTTTATAAATATTGCCAATAAATAAAAATTTGTTAAGTCCATGATTTAATCTAGTTTTGTCTTTTCAAATTTTCAGAACCAAAATTTTTTAAAGTTCAAGAATTAATCAAGTTTGGTTTTCCGGTAACGCAATTGCTTTTTTAAAACAAACGGTCGAAAACAGGTTAAAATTTGTGTAAAAGATCAAAAATAGATCAAATAATTCAATAAGACTAAAATCAGATCAAACTTTTTAGTCCCGATAGATTAAAAACAAATTAACCTTTGATAGAAGTTCAATAACAGACCAAGTCCAAATACAGCCCAGTTAGATCAAAATTAGATCAAATTTTTCGACCCAGGACATTTAACGCAGCTATTCAATCATTAACGTTAAAAAAAGCGGTTATCGATTAGTTCAAAAAGTTAGATTTTGTTAGAAAAAAAAACTTTTTTGCAATTATTTCGACAACGATTTCTCTGAAACGAAAGAACCGATGGTTAAGGTGGCATTAAACGAGGCTTATAAAGTTTCAAAGCTGATTAGATTTTGGAATTAATCGACTCACTCGAAAATCATCTTGAAATCAGAATATCTTCTTAGAACCTCAAAACGGCAAGATCTGCTAGAGAATCAATTTTCAAAATCGAACTGAAACCATTAACTTCCCTTTTTTTTGAAAATTTTCAATTTCATTACGAGGAAGTTAAAAAAAATAAACAGATGTTAATTGTTGACATAATTTAAACAAGATTTTATTAACGTTTCCATATGCCGCTTACATTACGGTAGTTATTTTCATGTAAAAAATTTTGATTACAATAGAGGCTTGGCGCACTATTTTTAAAACTGCTTTTATATAGATGAAATATGTTGTTTGGCAGGTAGGAATCTTACTATACTCCGAATTCATTAATAGTTCAAATTTTCAACACATCGAAGTAATGTACCTTCCTTTACAAAACCGGATTCTGGCTGTAACTTCGAAAATACTTCTTACATGATTATGCTTTCTTAGTCCAAAAGAATTATTTGATGACACTTTTTTGACATTATTTATGACGGATGAAGACCAATAAATTTAGCAATTCGATTCTTTTGACCATTATAAACTCCTTGTCAATACGTTAGTTAATAGACGACTAAAAACATATTTCGACCTAAATAAAGGTAACAACACCCACTCGAAAATCAGTTGAACTGAAAATTTCATTAGGACAGCATATCTATAAGAAAGGTATTCGTTTTCATTCTTGAGGAGACTTTTGTCCAAAGTCAACATTTGAGATTTTCTTACAAAGAAACCATAAGAATTGTGAAGGTAGCAGGCTAAAATTTTAGAAAAAGGACAACACATTTAGAGTGACCCTAGTCGGAGTGTTATGTTATTATAGCTACCTGAGCTAGAACGTTCTATCTAACGTAAACATCTTTCTATTATAGCTAACTTCTTTTGTCATTAACAATATTATCCTGTTTCCCTAGTTTTGAAAGTCATCTTAGTTCAGAAAATTTGATCTGTATTGAATCAAATAAAAAATTTAAGTGATTTCTATTCAATTTCACTTTTTATTTGTGTTTAATATACATGGAAAATTTCTTGTTAAATCGACCAGTAGTTGGAATCGACCCCTCTTAGATTAGACGAAATTTGTCTTACATTATAAAAAAAAAGGTTTATAAAAAGAAACAAGTCAAAAAAAAATTTTCGAAAGTTATTTTAAATTCAAAATTTTGATACTTTTCTAATTTTTCAACTTTTATTTTTCAAATATTTCGAAAACTCTTATAGATACAGGAATTATCTTTTATTCGTTTTATAGAGGACACTTAGCGCTATTAAAAAAAAAATAATATTTTGGAAGCAAATTTTGAAAAAAGAAAAATATATAGAATCTTAAGTATTTAAAAATCGTCAAAATCGTATGGTGACACGAATCTTTGGGCTCATATTTTGATCACAATTTTCGCGCTATATTATAAATGGATGGAAAATTAATCTATTCTGAATTTTATTACCGATATTGAAATATTTATTGAAATATTCCTTTAAAATATTTTTTTAACTTTATTTTGTTTTAGTTTTTTTTTTGCTAACAATAATGATTTTTATCTTTTTTTTTTTTTCCAGTTTGAAATTTAAACAAGTTATGTTTGAAATTGTTATTTTGTTTTATTTGCGACTAGACTATAGATCCATATAATTTTGGTAGTTAATCGAGATTATAATCTATTGTAAGACCTCGCCCCCTACACGTGGTATGTTAAGTGAAATTATAAAAAGAAATATAACTTATTTTTTTTAATTATTTATTACGTCGCACAATTATTATCGAGTAAATGAACACTATGAATTAAAGTCTGTAGATGATAATAGTGGCGATGATTGTAGTGGTGTTGGAGATGACGTGAATAAATTAGAAGATTTGGAGGTTAACCATTTAGAAACTCTTGGTTATGAATCACTACCAAATTCTATTGATCACAGTGATTGAAAATAATAGTGAATTTAATTGTTGTGCTAGTGATAATCGTGATGGTAGTAGTGATAGTGATGGACATAATATAAAAATTTTCATGGCAACAAAAAATTTAAGAAAGAATTTATTCTAATCTCTGTTTTTTAATATATTATATAAATAAATGATTACATATAAGTATGTTAAATTTGATTTATGTTGATTTATTATAATAAATATGCAATAACATCTTCAGTTTAATTATTTAAACTATTGCAAGTTTTGTTATTGAAAAAATTTACTTTTTAGATTTTATGTCGTATTCTAAATTCTAAATTTACTATTTATAGGCCGTCTTTAATTATTGGCATTGGGCCATTCTAGTAGACTATGTTCGGCTGATGATAGTTTGCTATAGCTGGACCGATAATAGATTACCATGACTGGGCCCAAGTTAGGTTCAGCCGTTACCCGTTGAACGCCCAATCTTGGTTGCCATTACTGTACTAGACTAGTATACTTGGCACCCAATCATGGCCCGATAGTTGACCATTCATAAAACCGTCCACGGGATAGTGATTATCAAATCGTTTCGGTATTAGGACATTTACCATAGTAAAATTTTGAATTTTCAATAAATGTCGAAAAATTAAAAAAATTTTTTTTTCTTTTGCAAATTTTTGTTTTATAATATATAACAAGTTTTGACCAGATTTTGTTCAAAGTGAAGGGGGTCGATTCCGACTACTGGTCAATTTGACATTGAATGACCCGGATGTTAAATTTTTTGTGACATAACTTGAAATCTACAACATTTAGCGCCTATAGCCGGCAGTTAAAAATATTAGATATGGTACAACTGGTAATAAAGATACCTAATCATTTCAATGGTGACGTCATCAACGGATCAAACAATATTTGCTGGTTACACGTGCGATTGCAAACGACTGAAAAATATCGAAGTAGCTCAACGAGTCATTTTGTGGCAAAATAAGTTTTGCCCGTAGTATTCCTTTTTTGGACTATTTTTAGACTTGCTTTCAACAACTTTTGGCCTGGTTTTGGTTGCCTCTGCATCAGAATAAGATTGTTTTCTCAAAATATTTTGACTTCTTTTGTTTTTATCCATCGTCTTGAGATCAAAAACAGCTGAAAATGATCAAAAAAATTGAGAGACAAATCAACTAGGCCAAGGAAAGTGTAGTTGAACTAAAATCATATCAAATTTTTTGAAAGGCAAAAAAATTATAATATTTATATCATAGCAAAATATCAAGTACTATGTTAGCATACTAAAAACTATTATATGAATACAATATGCTCTTCTACACTATATAGTTATTTTTCCTACTAGAGTAGTAACTTCCACTATCTTAATTGGTATCAAAAAAGATTACTCGCAGCTTCATCAGGTTGTTAATGTTACTAGCGCAAGATACGGTTACCATCTCATATGATAGAAATAATTATACATATTTTTATTTTTATTACTTTAATGTATGCATCAGTACACAGAAAAAAACGTTATCTTGAGTCAAGAAAATATTTTGGAAGACAAACATCTACGGGAACCAAGTCAAGATTTTCTTGAGCCAACAAAATTTGTCTTGCTCAGAGGATATTTATACTTTATCATATGAAATTGAAGCTTTCAAAAATATTTTCAAAAATATTTCAAAGAAACTCATATGTTTGAAACTAATATTGAAGAAAATGATTTTTCATAATACCAGCACCGAAACTTGAAGTTTCAGTGTCTCTATAGCCAGTGGAAAGAAGCTAATTTCAAGCCGATGCTGCAAACAATTACCAGCGAATTCTTAATTCGTAAATACCTTCATATAGCGGGCAGAAGCATGCGTGTCTCCCCTAGAGAGAAAACACAATTGTTCCTGCCCGGTGTTAGTCATATTCAATGTTCATTTGCAGCCTTATTACTCTCCTTTGTTCATTTGTCACTTCAGTTTAGTCATTACATTTTTTACGTGTCAGTTTTGATTAACCAGATAAAATTACGAAAAAATGTGTGGAAATAATAATTTTGTCTTATCTACTATTTAATAAGTGACTGTTGTTTAACAGAGGGTAAATTGACATCTAAATGATACGTAGCAATACATTATAAATGAATTAATTAATTTCTAGAGCTGAATGATAATTAAATGATATTCGGTAAACTAGAACAATAATTATAAATTCGTTGCTCTAGACTATTTTCTTTAACAAACGCGTAAAACTAACGTACATGGGTCTCATATTGATGTTAATTAGGTAATAAATAATTTAATAACCAAACATATTTCTTATAATTATTTTATAAAAGTAATGTTTACAATAAATCGTGAACATAACTCTAATTGTAACAATATTCTCATCATTCTCTTAGTTCTTAAATCTTTTCTTTAATTCAAATAGTAGCATAATACCTCAAGACTTTGACTCGGAACTCGATTAATTATCAATAATTTTAATAATTACTTCATACCTTATTATTGATGAATAAAGTATCGAGTAAGTTTTACACTGTTTTAAATAATATTTCTGTAACAACAATCTCAACCTGTAGCTTCTGCAATGCCATGAACTGGAGCGCCATTACTAAACATGTCTGCTCGCTTCGAGCAACTATAGTCGAATTCTCGCGCCGTACTCTTCGAAGGAATCCTTTCGACTTCTCAATTCAAAATCTAAAACCCGAAACTCCATCTTATCGTTATCAATAACTGACCTCTATACCCTAATTCGTAAATCAATTCCCAAACTACTATCTCGGTAACTGGAGGCTTATACCTCACCAAGCGTACTCACTAACTGATTCTGAGTATGGATATACTTGATAGTTGCTCTCCTGGAACAGACTTCAGCTGGGATCATAAAACTTATAGACTAAGTGACCAATGACTTCCTCAGCGGTAAAAGTGGGCATAGCTTGTCCTCTGAGGCCTGTCAGACTAAATAATTGAAAAGGACCAGACGGCTTCCACAACAGCAATGGCCACGAAATTACTGTTGAGGCCTGCCAAACAAAAACTCCAAAACTGATCCCATTCTGCATACGTCAGATTCCGTATACACTGGAGTGTTAACATTTCAACTAGACCTCTGCAATCTACCAAGAAGTCTCAGAGGGATAGAACTAGGTTCTATCATCAGATGATACCGGGTGACTGATTCAAGTCCCACTCCACGGTAACACTGACTTGTCTACATACTCAAAACACCAAAACTGTAAACCAAAACTTAAACTTTATCATTATCCCAAACTTTAATCTCAAATCATATCCCATATTGGATTTTCATAAATCTGATTCTAGTTCTTTACTCAAATTTTTCTCAATAAAAATCCATAACTGTAGCCAATTGTTACTCCATATTTAATTCTTAAACTTTAACTTGAATCAAAATTTGTATCAAAATCGTTAATTTCTGTAAGCTAAACTATAAGTCTTGAGTTACCATGCTCGTAAATACAATAAAATCAGTTGGTGCTTGTGACGTTAGGGTGTCCGTTATTTACCAAACTGATTTTTTTTTAGCGACGCCCCCTAAATTTTTCGTTTATGACCTAAAAAAAAAATCAGACCCATATAAACCCTTAATATTCATATTAAACCGTGCCCCAAAGACAATAAATTTCCCATTTAAATAACATGGGGTTTCGGCGCGTTTTACATTTAATTTTTTTTCTCCTAAGCTAGTTAATCTACAGATATCAGAGATACATATTTTTGTAGGAAATTGAACACTCTACAAAAAAGGTCTCTTATGGTTTTTCGATAAATTTACTGCTTTAAAAGTTATTCAAAGTTAAAGATAAACTTATAGTTAATTTTTGATTTTTTTACTTTGACCGCAAAATTATCATTATTTCTTTAAAAGTAAATTGTTTATTGCGAAAAATCTTTAATTTTAACTGTTATTGGAAAAATTACCGTCGAAAATTCAGATAACTGAAGAATAATATGAGTGACGTGTTGAGTTAATTACGAAATTTTTCGATTTAACGGAAAAAATATGACATATTAAATAATTTTTTTTATATATTCATCAATATTCCATTTCATTAAATATTCTTTGGTGGAATTTGGAAATTTTTATTTGAAAACTGTTAAACACCTACAAATAGTCATTGATACTGCAGAAAGAGCTGTCAAATTGACTGAAGAATATTATATTAATACTTTAGCCAAGAACGAAAATCGAAAACCATTTGCCATCCGGGTCAGAAATAAAACTTGATTTAGATTTGGTTTATCAAATTGATATTTGGAACTGTTTTTCACAAGACAAACTCGACTTTTTTTACGGAGATTGAAAATACATTGAGTTTTCGCCTTGGTTTCGACTTGATTGGCTTACTTAGTCACGATTTAAAACGGAAAAGTTGCAATCAAGTCGGAAGTGACTTGATGTAGACTCATTTGACTTAAATTATAAGGTGAAAAAGTCAAAACTAAGGTGAAATAATTTTTATATACTAAGGCGAAAAAAAGACGAATAAATAACATTTTTTCGACTTGGTTTAGCAAGTCAAAAGTAAAGTGAATCATTATCGCATTTGAAGTTGAGATGAATAAGTTCAAACTAAGACCAGAAAATACAAATAAGTTGAATCTAAATCGAAAAAAGTTCAAAAGTTGAAAAAAATTAAATTTAAGTCGAAAAAGTCGAGATCTTATCGAAAAATCGTCGGCAAATCGATAACTTCAAAAGAAAATAAGGTGAAGTGAGCCTGAATCAATTTTTATTTTTGATCCAGATGCTCAAATTGTACAGTAACTTTTTCTATAACACAGTTAAAATTGAAGATTTTTCTCAATAAACAATTTACTTATAAAGAAATAATGATAATTTTGCGGTCAAAGTAAAAAAATCAAAAATTAACTATAAGTTTATCTTTAACTTTGAACAACTTTTAAAGCAGTAAATTTATCGAAAAACCATAAGAGACCTTTTTTGTAGAGTGTTTAATTTCCTACAAAATTATGTATCTCTGATATCTGTAGATTAACTAGCTTAGGAGAAAAAAAAATTAAATGTAAAACGCGCCAAAACCCCATGTTATTCAAATGGGAAATGAAATGTCTTTGAGGCACGATTTAATATTAATATTAAGGGCTTATATGGGTCTAATAATTTTTTTTAGGCCATAAACGAAAAATTTAGGGGGCGTCGCTAAAAAAAAATCAGTTTGGTAAATAACGGACACCCTATTGTGACGTTCACTTTGATTTGACCTCCATACGAGAAATAACGTCACAGTTAGTAGGTACGCATGTACGTATGTACATATCTGTAACTTTCGAACGGGTGAACCGATTTTGATCGCCAAGCTGGCATTCGACGCGACTTGTTAATTCATACAATCTATGAAGAATTGAGCTTGATTGGTACAGTATATTCGAAGTGATTCCAAAAATGGTAAAAAACGTTTTTTTTTCGAAAACGATGGCATACAAAAGTATTTTTGAGCTCGATAATATAATCACAACAGTTTTTTCGAACTCAAAGAGCTTGAAAACAGCAGGAAGTTTTGGGGCTGGCCCGCAGGGTTAACTAGTAGACCGATTTTTTTTAAAATGATTATTGTGTGTAAAATTTTATGAAAGTTTATAAAATTTTAGGAAAATCCAGAAATTTTTACCAGACCATTTTCGGTCTAAAATTTTTGAAACAATTATTTCACGGGTGTGTATTTGAGTGGACCTGGATGCTTATTATTAATAAATAATATTCCAATAAAATATTTATAACCATAGGTAATTTTATATCCTTGTGTATCAGTTAACATGTCTGAATACGATAGTTTTGAATTTCGTAGTCATACACATAAATGTGACAAATGTGAGTCCACAAATGATATGGAATCATGTTTGTGCAACGTGTGTACGACATGAAATCGATTTCGGTTTAAATTCCACTAACTGGTTACTATAATACTAGTAGTGGTCGTATGTTGTACAGAGAAATACGAGTAGAAGACGACGCGTCGCAAACATAAATTTCATTTCATCCGCTTTTCGTTATCAGAATCTAAACTACATGCTTTTTATTTTTGTTTTTTTTTTTTTCTAGTTCACAAAATTTTTTTTCTATTACTTGTAACTTTATTTTTGCTAGTGCTTTTTTTTGTAGTTTTTTTTACATCGCAATTTCACTTGTTTCAACAATGTCGATTCAATCAAGCTCCAATTCAACAGATCAAAGTAGATCATCATCTAGTTTCAGTTTAAATCCATGACAAAGAAGAATATATATAAAAAAAAAGTAAATAGAGTCACTTTAAAGCTGACTTTATTGCAGATTCTTTACGAAATCGATTCGTGATTACCAGCTTATGGTTTCACCCGATTTCAATTGCATTTCAAGTAAATCAATAGTACTTTAATCTTTTATCAAAAAATTTCACTAGATTTCCATCACATCCTTCGTGGGATAGTAAGATAATAATTAATTGGTATCAATTGAAACGGATATGATGGATTAATAATATCTATCTATTCGAGAGCAAAGTGGCCTTGTCTCACACAACCTATTATGTCATAAATTGAAATGCTTCCGCTTGCAAAATTCAAATAGAGGCGTTTCTCGATGTAATCGAATCTGTTTTACGCACGAGTGAGCACTAGACATTGTCTTTGATCACATTGATCAAAATAAAGCATTTTTTCACTTCATAACAAACTTATAATAAAACTATGCAGTAATGAGTTTTGATACTTATGGGAATAGAAGTAGCTGGTATCTAACTATTGTTAAAAATGAGTCATGAGGAGAAAAAATTTACGGTAATTTTTTCGTGAAAATCGAAAAGTTCGAGTCGATTCGATTTGAATATAATTCACACACCCCAAAGAAAAAATCTATTCAGTTAACAGAGCAGGAATTGAAACTTTTGATGCAAATTACTTCTTTTCTGTACTATTCCTCTTCAACCGGACGAAAATAAAAGGTACACACGGCTGCAAAGTGGCGATTTATCGACAATCTCGATGTTGCAATATTCACCGAATGATTGTAACCTTATTTTAAGAAAACGAGCATAATGACCGTCCTTGGCGTCGCCTCAAATTTCCACTCGTTTTCGTAAATTCGTGCCTCAAACTTTAGGCTTATATTGCAACTTCGAGATTGTCGGTGAATTGCCACTTTGCGGCCATATGCCATAAGTATCTATTACTCCATCAGTGTAGAAATTTAGAATTTACGGTTTGTTATTAAGTGACAAGGAAATAACACTTTCCCTTTATAGGGAAACAAAATGAATCAAAGATAAGAGGTTGCTCCAATTATCCTTTGAATCATTTAAAAAATGCAAACTTCCCGCTGTGATTGAAGTGAAAAATAGCATGCCGACCTAATAAGCCTGGTAGAATATCCCAACCCACGTGTTTTCTATTATAGTTTTTTACTTGAATATCAATCAAACACGTAGCGTAGTATTGTGTAGCAGCTTTCTTAAGTGTTAATACTATTTCTTAAATCTGTTATGAAAGCTTGAATTTTCTTGAATATTTTAAGGAAGATTGATGCAAGCTCATCTTTAATTCATTTGCTTTCTTATAACGGAACGTGCCCTTTTTCAGTAAAGTGCACATGAATTGAAGCTTTTCGTTACGATGTAGTGAAATACAACGAATAACTACAGTCTTTTGACAGAGATAGGGACCTTGTCTATTTAGAATACCTCTCACGAGAAAAAATGGCATGTCCACCTATGAAGGAGATCTAATCCTGCATATTTTCCATTCTCGCCTATGGCTCGACTATGACGTACGTGAGTTGAGATGCCCTTTTTTCCTTTAAGGCGTGCGAATTCTACTTGATTTTTTAAGATCGTTATAGAAATTAACTGTTGCTAAGAGATGTCCATAAAAAATTTTATGGCTTTAATTTTTTGTATCCATATCTGAGTTATTGGGTTAAAGATCGTTCTCTTAAAAAAAATCGGTCTATCGGTTGATCCTGCAGGCCAGCCCCAAAACTTCCCGCTCATTTCGAGCTTCTTGAGCTCGAAAATATTACCAGGAGTACAGTTTTGAGCTCTTCGAGCTCGAAAATATTTTGGTATGCCGTTATTTTCGAAAAAAACGTTTTTTACCATTTCTTTCTACCAAGATATTTCATTGACTAATGATTTAATTTTCATGTTTAAAGTAGCAATTGATACATTTTGATAAAGTTTAAAACTGATCAGATTTTGAAATCGTTTGATTTAGTTATTTTAAAGATATTTGCAAGAACCTGTTTTGCCATTTCTTTTTTTCACGATACCTCTCAGAAAAATAACCCGATTTTAATGATTGAAGTGGCAACCGACGCCTCTTACTAAATTCTGAAGCTGATCAGATTTTGGCATTGTTTAGTTCAGTTGTTTCAAATATATTCGCAAAAAAAACCATTTCTTACCACTTCTATTTCCCATGATAACTTTAGAACGAATTATCCGATTAAGATAGCTAAGGAGGAAATTGACGCGTTTTATTAAGCCGGAAATCTGGTTAGCTTTTGAAGTCGATCGTTAGACTCATTTCTGAGAAATCAATAAAAAACTAAAAAAAAAATTTTTTTTCGTAATTTGCCAATATTTTCGAGTCTACTTGATCAAATGATCTGAAGTTTTCAGAAAAGCTGACGGCCAACAAGCTTTTTCGATTGTCGCCTCAACCATTCAAATCGGTTCATTAGTTAAAAAGTTATAGACTGGTCACACACACGCCCCCTCCCACACACACACACACAGATGCATACATACATACAGACACTCGGACATCATTCTAAAAACAGTCAGAATAGCTTCCTAAGACCTCAAAACGTCGAAATCGAGGTGAAAACAATAACTTCCCGAAATTTTTGAACATCATCGATGTTTTTAGTGGAAAGTTGAAATTTGACGAAACCAGTCGCCTACAATCGAATTTCTTAGAAGCAACGAAGTAGAAAACGCTATTCAAGGCAAGAGGTAGAAGCACTTCAGTAAATAGCCAACAAAATATAACAAACAGTTTGCAATCGATCTATAAACCTAAAAAATTGTAAACCAAGTGTTGGAATAAATTTTTTTCAAAAATCATTTCATATCAAAACATATAACAGTTTGATATATATTTTTGATAACGATAGACAAATCAGTCGAGAGATGTCAGAAGTACGAGGCTATCTTTAAGGCTCAGGGGATAAGAGTATACGATAATATAAACTCAAGTGTTAGGGTTATAGCAGTAGTAGGAGAAGGCATTCTGGATACATTGGTGAAGAATGATTGCTCGAAGGTATAAAGGCCTCGACGAAATGGTTAACTTGAGATACGTCGTGACTCTGAATGTAAAACAGTTAAGAAAGGATAAATTGAAGGTCGAGGTTATATGGCATCAAGACACTTAACTTTATTGCTTTATGACATACAAGGATTTTCGTCGCTGTATTTAAAAAAAAATCTATGGGGAAAAGCGAGTTCAAGGACAACTCACGAACGTTGTACTAAACAAACATTTTTAAGATCATTCCCTTGACGGAAGATATACTGAATTTTCCCTCTCTGTATATCTCTATCTCTTGTTTCTTTCGCTGAAAATACTGTTCTGTGTTAAAGAGGCCATTTTTTACGAATGCTACTTTTTCAACATTGAAGTTCATACGAAAAAAAAAAATAGCAGTTTTTCCCAATTTGCCGTAAGTATTTTTTCAACGTTAACATAAAAAATTCCATGATTTTAACCAAGCAATTAATTCTATGATCACATAAGGATAATTATTCTGTTATTATAGAAGTTTTTTTATGTTAACACAAGAATTTCCTCTATCTTGACGTTGAAATAATTCCTATAGAGCATGTGGGGCAAGTGTACGCAGTGAGTGTATTGTAAAAAATCACAGTATGAAGGTATTTTCCCGTTTTTACAAATGGTTTATTTTTGCCCGTGAAAAACGAATCATATATGGCCAAGCATACTCTATATATGGAGCACATACGCCATATAATGATCATGTATGTTTCATATATATACATATACGGTCATATATAATCCATATATAATGGATAGATGTATTAAATATGCCTATATATGGAGCACATGCCATATAGAGATCAGATCTGAAGCATATATGGTAAGGTTTTATGTGCTAATATATACAGCATAAAAGCCTATATCTATTATACATATGGTCCATATATGAACCATAAATGATTAATAAATAGATCATATATGTATCAAATACCGATGATATATGGAGAATACAGAGAATGCGTTTCACGTATATGTCCAACTTTTATTATGTTTTCTGTATACTCTATATATCAACATATATACTCTACACATGGACTTTTAGGATACTTTTTTAAGGGTATGATGACTTAACGATTTTGACTACGTCAATATGAAAATATCCCTATGTGAATAAAGAAACAAAACTTAATTTTTTTCTGTGCGTGGAGCTCAATTCACTTTATTTGAAAATAAATTTTTTCGAATCGAGACACGGTAATTCTCAATTCTGAAATGTCTGCTTATCTTTAAAAAATTTCTCACTACAGTTTAAAAGAAAAATTTTTTCGAAAGAAGTTAATAATTCTAAAGACTTCTTTCCCCGAAATACTACTTGGTTTTGAAAAAAGCTATTTAATTGAAAATTTATAATTTTTTAACAAATGGTACTTTAGCTGGAAACTACCGTTTTCAAAAAACTTGTTCTGAAACTGTTTTGTACCAGGAAATAATCCTGTTGTAGACTGTAATTATAAGTATTTTTGTTACTTAATGCAATATTAATTAAATGAATTACAAGCTACAATTATATAAGTTCTGTTAAAAAACTTTTCATACTGAATTGTTACATTAGTTTCTATGTTCAAAATAGATATGAGTATTTTAATTAAAAGCAAAGATCCACTGGAACACTGTGGTCGTTTTGTTCAACTAGTGTTTTACAATATGTTGTAATCATGTATGTACATATAAAACCATGTACAATATTAAGTTTGCATTAACATATATAGTTGAATAATATAAGATTAAAGAAGAAGATTCATACAACACTATTATGCATATTATACACTGTAAAAATGTGATGTTAAAATAAATTTATTTTAACACCGGCGGAGTGTTAGAATGGACTTATTTTAACACCGGTGTGGTTTTAAAATAGACTTATTTTAACACTATAAAAACGCAATGTTAAAATGAAATTATTTTTATGGTGGTGTGGTGTTAAAATGAAATGAGTTTAACACTGGTTTGGTCCCTGATTCAGAAAAATGATTTGAAATTATACAAAACAATTTCAAATGATTCAAAATAATTGGAATCGATTAATATATAGTTATACACTTAGCGTAGATTAAGTCATTTTTCTTAATCAGGGCTGTAACAATGTACTTATTCTAACACCATAAAAACTCGGTGTTGAACTGGACTTATTTTAACACCGATGTGGTGCAAAAATGAATTTGTTTGAACACTATACAAACGTGGCGCTAAAACGAGTATCTTAAAAGTGGTGCGGTATTGAAATAAACAGATTTCAACAACGTGGCAGTGTAAAATTGAACTTACACTAGTATGCCGGTGTTATACAACCGGTGTTAAAATAGTGTACATGCGGCGTAAATCACCTCTGATCAAAGTATGAAGGTTGGAATATGACTGTTCTAAGATCTACAACACAGAAAAAAAATTAATTGCAATATGTCGTTAAAATAATTATAAAAATGAAATTTCGCTTAGCGCCGGGAAAAATTTCAATGCCACCACCGGTGTTATTTTAACACCGATAACCTTAACACCAGGATAGACTAAACTGTCACTGGTTATTTTTCTACAGTGTATAAATGGCACGTATTCGATAATTAGTTTTTCCATTAATTACATCGGATTATAAAACACAGTATTCATTTATTCTCTGTAGATGATGTTCACATCCATTTATCTTATCACCCGAGTAAGAAAATGGTGGAGAGAAAAAATTGGAAAAAGAGTAAAAGGAAGTGACAAATATGAGAAAACCCACGGGAAGAGTACTAGGTTTAATCCAACATCAACTCCCCGGAGAATCGTCAATCTGGTTTTCTTTTTCCCTCTTTTTTTTCTACTGCATACTCACTATACTACTGCTACTTTGAAACTCGTTTACAATGAAGTAAAAATTTAAAATATTTATAAAATATTCTGTAATTGTGCAACGGAGAAGAAAAATTTCCTTAAATATGAATTTTAGCTTAGAAAATTTTGTTAAAATACTTTAAATTTTAAATTTGTTGAGTGAATTTGGTTCCAGTTTAAAGATCGCAAATAAGACAAAATTAATCTAAATAGAAAAATATTAAATTTTCGAAATATTCTTATTCAAAATTTTTTTTCGATTATTGACACCTAATTTTTTTTCAATGACATTTTTAAATTTAGTTCTATTAATCAGTTATAAGACACAGTATCATAAAAGTAAACAATTTCGTCTGCGAATTTAGATCTGAACACTCCTAAAGTTATCCTTAAAAATCGTTTGAGATCCTTGGTAGTCTTGCCTGATTAATATTTAGAAGGATCATGTATAGAATTATAAAATTTTCTAACAAAAGCTATTTATGGAAAAAATGTCATGAGATACTATCATTGCGAGGACGTTTGACACATAAAAATTTTTCGTTCACTAATGCACAAAATGATACTTTTATTGTATTTGACGTATATTAGAGGTATGTCTTGAATGTTTGATAATCAAAAACATGTCAACTATTGAGTATATTTAAGCTCTATAGCAAAACTAGTTTAGTGTAATGCTATTCCGAGAACGCTACGATCATTTTGGGGTCATGTGTCATGTCCGGGAACGTTCCCAGAATGACTGAACCCGGAATGATGTTTTTAAATGAGGGTGCGCATGATATCAATGTTAACCAACTTGAATGCGATTTATTAAGGTCAGGAAAAAATTAGATTGAATTAAATTTCTTGCGCGTATTCAGAAAAATTGAGATAATGTTACATTCTGGCTGAACTAAATAATACTTAACTTACGTAGTGAAACATTTTTGATAAAGTGGACATCATCAGAGTGTCAGTTGATCGAAATCCTGCGGTATCATTACTAAGCTCTCTCGATTTTGGATTCCATTGAGAGTTTCAAGTTCAAACAGAACGAAATTAAAACAAATTTAAGTATATTCTTAAAATAAAACTAATGTTTTATTTTTTTTGCACTCTTATAGTTTAGTGTCATTAGGGACTTCGGCGCCATTAGTGTGTTTAGTGTCATTAATTTGAAGTTCACAGCAGAGTAGTACTGACTTTTCTGATTACTAATGAATACTATTGAAACCCGGCCTGCACTTATCACTTCCAGTAATATCGTAAGGTTCACTAATCAGACTACTAATGATCACTAAAAAAACGCCATTTGACATCAATCACTTCCGACAATGTAGCAAAATGCATTAGTCAGAGTACCATTGAACATAAAACATCATTCATAACTAAACACTTTCAATGGTGTTGCAAGGTCGACTTGTACTCTGACTAATAAATGCTAATACGACATTATCCAACACTAATCACATCCTATGGTGTTGTCAGATTCACTAGTCAGAGTGCTAATGGTCACTAATTATCACCTTTAAAACTTTTATAAATACTATTGAATTTCCAATAGTGTTCATTAGTTTTTTTCCGTAAAGGTATTGTATATTAAATGTGAAAAATGGTCTAATGTACTTATACATAATTTCTTATGTTTACATTTTACACAATTGATGGGATTAAAAAAAATTACAGGGACTCATCGCTTGTACAGTGATTTTTTTCAAAATCTTCATTTTCGAATGTCCTTTTAAGAAGAAAATACCTTTTTATTCTTAATAAATGATTCCATTATTTATTTCAAGTTTTAAGCAAAAAAAAAAAAAACGTTTTTTCAAAATGTATGCCCCCTTCGATTTTTTTTTGAAAAAATTCTCAAAAAATCTTGGATAAATTTAGAAAGTTTTGAGACCAATCCCATCTTGGGCAAACGTTTCTTTCTATGTCTTTTCTTCATTTGAAAAATTTTTTTTTCTAAATATTGTGTTTTGACTTGGTTTGAATAATAAGCATTCCAAGATCAGTCTATTTAGCTGCTACAAATTTTTTCAAATACTGTGCCGTTCGGAGCATACTATTTTTTATAGTTTTTTCTCATTTAGTATTAAGAAATCAACTAAGAACTACTTATAAATTATCTTTGTAATCTAAGAAAGAATAATAAATTAAATTCAACGCATTTAAGGGCATTCTCAGACAGAGTCCTCCGTTTCATTTTACCTCGCTTTTATGATTCTGAATTTTCACTCATCGAGTATATTAATCTTGTATGAGTAAATTGTTCCATGAAATCATAAAATTTAAATGAACGAAACAACCAGTTAAATTCATATTAAACGTCAATCGTTGTGGTTAAACGTCATGTCGTTGAGTAAATGTAATAACGTGAAACTGTAAAATTTGATTAAAATTCAAATAAAGAGCTAAAATAATAATAACAAGCAGAAAAGAAAATGTATAAACATTGGAACGATATTACTGTGGAATAAAATTGGAATAGAGTTCAATAAAGTAGGAAAAATAATAACAATTCTACTGAATAGGGATGGAGGTAGAAATAGTGTCACGTCGTTGTATCAGTCGGATCAATTTGCTCCATTGAGGGATACGGAAAACCCCTTCAGCACCAATGTGTAACATGTCCAATACTTTTGGGTTTCTAATTTTTCACGCTAACCTACTCCTCTTCATTTCCCACCTACCGCATACTCTACTTCCTGGATCCACACAATTGGAATCTGATGCTAGCCACCAACGACGACCACGAATCATTTTTGGTCGTTCTTTTTTATTTTTCTTCGTACTAGATATTCCCAATGAAGCTTTTCCACTCTTCGAGTTGGTCGACAAATGCACTTTATCGCACTTCCGCCACCAACCCATTATTACACGTCACCGGACACGTTACTTATTCGCTTTTTTAGATTTCACTTTATTCATTGTACGCCTTGACGTCACACTACACCATTGAATTCAGTTTCCATGAACTACTGATCACTTTTTTTATCACAATGAAAAACTCTCAAAGATATTGTCCTTGAAACGTCTAACAAAGATTGTGGATAAAAAATTTCCGAGTTAAATTGTCCATAGAAGTTTTTTTGGTGATAAATTAAAAGAAAATTTTGAGATAATGAATGCAGTGAGAACTTTTTACATGAAGCTTTTGATAAAAAAATTTTGCTTCGAGGTAAAGAAATTTAAAGTAAAAAATGAAATTACTTTTCTCAACCGAAAACTGGCCGACTAAACAGGTAGTGAGCACACCCTTGTGGAAAAAAACCAATGAACACTGATGAACATTATGGAAAATTCATTAGTGTAATAATTGATAAGTATTTTATTAGTGATTATTAGTATGATCATTAGTAATGTGACTAATGAATCTTACAGCACTATTAGAAGTGGTTCGTTATGAATAATGTTCTATTAGTGTTTATTAGTACTCTGGCTAATGAATCGTACAACATTGTTGGAAGTGATTAGTGCTGAATTTGTGATCATTAGTACTTCAAATACTAAGTGCGGCAGCACTTTTGGAAGTGATTTGTATTGAGCAGCATTTCATTAGTGATCATTAGCAGTCTGATTAGTAAATCGTACTAATTACTAATGGAAGTGGTAAGCACTGACCAGGTTTCAATAGCGTTTATTAATAATCCGAATAGTTGGTACTACTTTATTATAAAATTCAAATTAATAACATCAGACGCAGATATGGCACTAAACGCTCTGATCGCATTAAACGCATTAATAACATTAAACCATCAGTGTGCAAAAAAACTAGAGCATTAGTGTTTCTCGGTAGTTGTTGATTAGTTTTTTTCCGTAAAGACAAGGCCAAAAACTTAAAAACTTTCCAAGTTCTATTATTTCACTCGAAACAAAAAATACAATGGCCATATACAGTATTTAGTTATTGGCCAATTTTCGCATATTTATCGAGGAAAAAAAAATTTCAGCATGTTTTCGGCCAACTTTCAGCCTTTTTTAATGAAATTCTACGACTTTGGTGTAATTTCGGCCAAATTTAGGCCTCTAAATAAAATTATTTGGCTTTGAAGTAATTTCAACTAGATGTAGCATTTTCAGCTCTGAATGTGCGGCTAAATATTTTTACCCTGGCTCAAATTTATTGCGGAATCCTTCCAAAATTGTTATCTTAAAAGTTTCCAAAGTGTAATCATTGTCTCTAAAATTTCTTTTTGGTTTTCTGAGAATTCTCTTAGGAAAAAGTTTAAAGAAACCTTTTTCCGAGAAAGCAGTAAAGAGTTTCCAAATAATCTTTTTCAAGAGGTTTACTAAAGAACTCCATAAAAAAAGTTGTTTCATGAAGTTTCTTGAAAAAAATAGCAATAAATACTATTGACAGGAGATCGGAGGTGAAACTTTCTAGAAAAAAAGGCTATTTAAATGTTTTCAGAAAAATTGTTGCGAAAAAGTATTTCTGAGGATTTCTCGTAAAGATAGAACTGGAAATTTTTTCAGAGAAGCTAAAATCGGTTTTTGCTATCATAGAAATATTTAAAACTTTCCGTAAATAAATTCTAAGAATTCTCTTTAAATATGAATGACAAGTACAAGGAACGTTTTAATTTTCGTGAGATAGATTCCGTCCGAAATTTTCCGCGAAAAAATTTTAAGTTTTCTCCTACAGAAGACAAATTCTTCTTGCGGAAAATTAGATAAATTTTCAGATAGAGTCATTTTAAAAAAAATTGAAAAAAATGAGTCATAAAATATAACGTAGAAAAATAGTGCTAAGAATAAGAAAAAAGAATCATAAAAATTCCGTACAAATTGCTCTGAAAAAAATTTATTGAGCGTCACTTCAACTTCTTTCTATTCAGTGACATCTTGCTCATTGAACGAAAAAAAAGTTTAATCTTGTCAGCAAATTTAAATTCAATAAACCTACCAAGTGTTACAAGACAGATAAAAAGATTAATAGTTAGACTTTCAAGGTATCGAGACTTTTATCTTTTTATTATTATTCTCTATTCATTCGTCATTTTTATTTTATTTTTTTTCTCTATACACACGCTATTCAACTGGTCTTTCGACGAGATCCACCCCAGGGATTTGTTCAGCAATTGTATTGATTTAAGCGAATCTATATTTTAAAAAAAAAAAATGTTAAAAAAAATCTCGACTAAAATAAATAAAACCCGTATCGCATTTGAGAAATCTACGGATAAATTGTGAATAAATTTTTTATTTATTTTTCGGATCAAAAGGTGTTAACATATCATAATTTTCATCGTACGATAAACGACCATGTTGACATTTTACGGGTTTGATTTTTTTTATTTGAGACATAGTACGCGGTAAACCATCAATGCTTGTTCAGCGCAGGAAATTATCGGCTTTAACGTGACGCATAGAAAGGTCGCATATCCGTTTATTGGTTTTGTAACCGATACGACGTAAAGTAAAACGATGTTTCCAAAGAAAAACATAAAAATTTTGAAATTATTGCTTACATCCTTGGCCAGTTATTTGTTTATTCAATAGTTGACATTGAGGTTCCACATGGACTATTTAATACAATCACTACACCAAGACAAAAAAATGTATATTTTTAAGAAAAAAAGCTTGATTTGAGTACTTTAGATACTTAAATAATGCCGGACAGTTATTTTCTTCACTAAACCGATTTGAACGTTTTTGATAGCAAGTAAAAGGGTTCACCAAAACTTAAAATTAATTAAATTTTGGAGTTGATTGATCATGTAATTTACAAGTTATACAAACAATTAAAATTAAAAAAATATTTTTTTTTTGGTTTTTTGCGTATAACTCATAACTTGTCCGATTTGTCTGAAAATGTAATCAGTTTTAAGTCTTGGTGAGCTCAGACAAAACTTCTCTTGCCACCAAGAAAGTTCAAATCGATTGATTCGTTCCAAGGATATCGTCGGACAAAAATTATATTTTTTCAGTAAAATGTGTGTTTTGTTGGTCTAACAGTTTTTTGAACTCGAAGAGCTTAATTATTTGCAAGGTGGTTTTCGAAAATCCCAATTGAAGTCAAATAAAGCTGCAAAAAAAGTTCTACTTTTTTATAATAATTCTGAGAACAAAAGTTATTATCAACTTTTTTAGTACTGATTTTCGCTTACCTACTGTGCCCTTTGTATACAAAAATTGAACTTTTTACAGTTTAATTTTTTCCCTTTCATATTTATGTTGATATTATTGCTTCATTGATATAGCATAATTTTCATGTTTTGTAATAAAAAAAAATAATTTTTTCTTCTACACCTGTTTGGCTATAGGAAAAATTTTTTCGAAGCCAACAGGGCGTATATCTTGAGATACGCCCTTTTAGCATTAGTTATTAAAAAAAATTTTTTTCTATTGCTCTTGACGTTTTAAACAATTTAGAGTTGAATGGCAAAAATAAAAAAAAAATTTTATACGTCCTTTTGGCATAAAACTCTACCTAACTGTTGTAACACGCCCTTTTGACACTTGTCACGCAACATTTTATCTTAATGTAGCCTTGCAAAAATTTCTATATTCAGAAATTTTCCAACACATTTATTATCTGTATAAATTTTCTATAAATAATTTGTTTGGAGCAAAAAAAAATTTATCAAGCAAAAGTAATAAAATATGCTTCTCAAGTCATTAAGACACATTACCTTTTTTGCTGCAATCTATCCAATGGAGAGGATGACGCGCGAGTGTTTTCTAGCTGAAACAGAAAAAAAAATTTTATTACAGAAGTGTGCGCTCGATCATTCGACCTTTTAAAAAACTTAAAGTCAACAATACTGACATTGAAGAAAAACAAAAATAAAACGATAAACCGTAAGAAAAATAAACATCGTAGTAAAAAAAAATTTCACTAATCGGTGATAAAAGAATGAAATATCGAATCAAGATAAAAAAAATTCGTTCTTTTCCTTGCTCATAAATCCTGAAATGATAAGAATGAACTCAATCACGCACGCAGTAAATGTTATAGTAAGGGGCACACAAAATATAATCAACAAGATTGTGAGATCAAATTTTTATAAAATCCAATGCCTCGGGAGTAAATAATTCAAATATATGTTGATCTACTACTGCAAATTTATGTAGATGTCAAATTTCGGATAGATGATCTTAGATGATTTCGGCTGATCGTCAACGATTTTAAACTTACAGTGATCTTAAAAATTCTTAACTGATCTCGAATTTTCATTGATTTTAGATCTATAGTAATCTCAAAAGATCTCAACTAATTTCAGGAGATCTTCAAAGAATCACAATCACTATCACATTAATAGCGAGTTATTTAGATTTATGTAGATCGCCGCAAATGGAAAAATTATGAACATGAAATAGAACAAATTTTTGGAAAAATCAGATCTTTGTAAATTAACATAGATATAGAATTTGGAATAGATCTCAAAAGATCTTTGACGATTCCGGCGGAACGTCAATGATTTTAGACCTACGATGATCTTTGAAGACCTCCGATGATCGTGAGTCTTTGACAATTTTAGATCTATAGTAATCTTAAGAGACCAACTATTTTCACAGATCTTCGAAGATTCTCAATAATATCAAGGTAGACTTATTTAGTTTTATGCAGATCTACGCAGGTTGATAAATTGTAAAGTTTATTTTTTTTATTAGCCTTACAGAAGTCATCGGAGATTTCCGATGGTTTCCGTGAATTTTCACCAATCCCCGGAGATTTTCAAAGAAAAAAAAGCCGTGTAACTGTGAGATCTAAATTGATTTTTGTAGATCTGCTAGAAGTAACACATAACTAATTTTTGGATAAATCAGATCTGTGTAAATCAACGTGGATGTTTAATTTGAAATAAATCTCGAACGATCTTTGATGATTTCCGCAGATTGTCAATGATTTTAGGCCTATGACGATTTCAAAAGATCTCTAATGATCTTGAATCTTCTATAATTTAGATTTTTAGTGATCTCTGAAGACCTCAACTGATCTCAGCAGAGCTTAGAAAATTTCACAAAACTCGGGTAACTATAAGATTTACTTTTATCTCTGAAGATCTACTGTAGATCAACGTAGGTCTAAAGTATTTTTTCATCGACTTTAATTTCTACGCAATGTATTACCATTTACTTTTTACTAAAAAAAAAAGTCTATAGTAAATCATCGCGAAATTTATAAAGTAAAGGTTTACGTTACAATAAACCATTTTAATTTTAAACCTTGAACGGAACAACGTAGAAGACCCTTTACCATCGATTTAAATTTTTTTTTTAATGTTCCCCTTACTTGTAATTGTGTCAACTAGGGTGGCTCAAAAAACTTTTCGAATTTTCTTTTCGATCTCATTCTTTATAGAGTTTAATAACGTATTGATTTTTAAAATAAATTTCATGATAAAATCATTTATAAAAAAAATAATGAAAATTTCTGATCAAGTATTACCTGAGATCACGTGTTTACACAGCGAAAAATAATTGAAATAAAAAATAATGAATTTTTAAAGAAACAATTTATAAATTTTGATTATGACATGAGTGCTCAAGGTGTTCCATTTTCTGAACTTTTTCTTGATTAAATCTTTGCAGTGACTTTATACTATACGTAAGACTATAAGAACCTTAGGTTTCATAAAATTCACAGAAAAAATTTTATTAAATTAAATACCGTAATTGTTTAAGATTAGCTGGGATTCTGTCATTAGTCTAGCTATTTTAAAGTCACAGGGAATTTTTCCCCGTTAGACAAAAAAAAATTTCTTTAGGGTTTGGTAGAAACATTCTATAACTTTTTTTACATCTAAGTTCATCACCTTAAAGACACGAATTCGAAAACTGAACTGATTAGTTTACTTTCAATATATCAGACCCTACTTGAAGTGGAAGAGCCCTAGTAGAATGACCAACTGTACCGGTCGGGTTTTTTAAGGTTTCTGCCTTCCACATTACGATAACACCATCGAAGGCAAACTAGAATACAATCCAGTTACTCAACCCCAGCAGCGTGATTCGGTATGAGGGCTTAAGGAAGGGAAGGGAGCAAGAAATTGTGAGAAGGTATAGAGAACTAGATGAGGGCAAGTTAATGACAAAATTCCTTACGTGAGAGAATCAAGCAATTATTATTCTCATTATTATTATTAAACTTTTAATTAACAGTTCACTAACGGCTCATTAGTGAACAATAGCAATAACACTATGTGCTAATGATACCTGAGCCATTTAACACACTAACAAAACTAATGCTTTCACACATAACCATCCTTGAGCACTATTGCTTCGCAAAATTTCTTCCATTAGAATTCGTTAGAATAGAACAACGATAGGAAAGCAGCAACAGAGTCGCTTCGAGTACAGCTACACGGCCCAATTGGTGATCTTTTCGTACCCTTAGTACTTTGAGCCTGGGTCCAATTTGCTTACAGGCTAACACATTGAACTCGAATATCGTGATTCCCGTGTTAGAAATTCTTATAGGAACCCACATATTTGGAATTCTATGAAAAAATTTTATATGCATAGTAAACTATGTATAAGTCGGCATAGAACTTTAAACTAGAGTCCCATTTGGATTTGTGCATTGTTTGTATTCCTATGAGAAATCATTTTGTAAAAATCCACATAATGATCTATACTAGATTCCCATATGGATTTTGAATGGTGTGATTCCCATCAAAATCCACCAAAGAATCTACATAAAAAATCTATGCTGAATTCCTATAGGAAACCATATAGGAATTCAAACAAAAATGTTATATGGAAATTCTACAAGAAACCATTCGAAAATGCCATGTGTGAATCTAAGCTGGATTCCTATGTAGATTTTTTCATGAAGACACTTCTACGAAATATTTATCTCCTAAAAAAAACAATTAGTTTAGCCAGATCGAAGCCCGCCTCTTTTTCACGGGAAGTCGTTTTCTCACCCTTGTGAGTATTACACGTTGCAAAGTCCCTAGGTCTTCCCTAGACGCCCTTAATCGAAAAATATAATCACGTGACTAAGGGTGGATGTTAACCGGAGGAGAGTTCAAAGAACTCGCTCTATTGACGCGTGATGTCTCACCACAACCACCACGACCCCATACTTCTGTGGGCCTAACACTTCTACCATCTCAGGAAATAATGAGACTCTGGTCAAAGTAGGCTTAGAAAAGTCTTCCCGTGGCACCAGTTTTCTGTACTGGTGGACCGTTTTGAGATAAAATAGCAAAACGTGGCTTCACCTTAACCCTTCAGCACTCCAATGATTTTTAGTCTCGCTTGCACAACAACGATATTCTATAGTTTAAATAATGTCCTGTGAACAAAATGCTCATCACGGAAGTGCTGATGGGTCAACACCCTAAAAAGGGTTCTCTCCATTTTTTGACCTTCAGTTGCGAATAAATTATTATCCACTACTTCAGTCCTTGATGAATTCACTGCTCTTAGAACCTAACCTCATTACTCGCCTTTATCTTATAACAGTAAATAACTCATCAATTTATAGAAAATTGAATCATCTTTTGAATTTTTTTTGTGTTCATTGTAATTAGTGGATAATTAATTTCGCTTATCTAAAGTAAACACTCGACTGGTTGCTTGGTAGTATAGCTTGTATTGGCTGAACGTGAAACTCTAACCACTCGGCTCTCAATAATATACAATATAGATTCAACACTATAACTGTAACTAGTTATTGTATATATATGTATATGTATATATACATTGATAGATACCCGAGGCAACAGTATTTGATTGTTCTTGAGTTTGAACTTCCCTCGAGTCTCTCTAGTAACTAACAAATATAACTTTGCTACAACTCTATCGTTTATATTATTATAAATTGCAATGTTGAATGTTTCCTGAAAGGAAATCCGATTATAAGATTTCAGAATATTTAACGAAGGATCTTTATTTTTCTATTGTAATCTTGAATTTCAAGATAGTTTTCATAGTAATCGTTTTGTCAATTTTCATATCTTATCAAACCATACATAATTTGATTTTTCCCACGTGAATAAAAATAACTAAAAAAAAAAAAAAACCAGAGCAAAAAGCTACTTAATATTTATTTTAAGTCACATCTGTACATCTTGAATATTTTTTAATATAATAAATTACGAGGGTGAATGAAAAATGTAAAAGCTGGACAGAATTTAATGCCGCCGATTAGTTTCTGTGAGGGGAATAGTAAAAATAAAAAATGATTATAAAAAAATTCCTCTTAATTTCCATCCTTTTTGTGGTGAATAGAGTGGGAAGCTGATAATAATGCTCGGTGGTTTAAAATAACTACTTTCTTTACTGCAATACCTTTCTCCACCTCCAACATATATTACAGGACACAGGGGGATGGTAGGATTTCTCTGCTATCGTGGTATACACATTGCCGCGGCATTCGTGGCTTGTTGCCAAAAACCTGTCGCACATCTTTCTAAATAAAAGAGTATAGCATTATATATCTTAGAGCTTTTCTGATTTTAAAATTCTGATGTTCTCTTTGATAAAATCCTGAAAGAAAACACAAATAATCTTTATAGCAAAAATATTGCAATAATGGATAAATGAAGAACATCTTTCATATGCAAATATTTTATCTTGACAGTTCATCGATCTTAGTGTTGGTAAATATAGATATATATAGATATATTTCATAACACATTTTTCAACAGTGAGTTATAAATTATGCATTGAGTAGACTGGATGAATCATAGTGATGTACATATTAAAATTGATCAGGCTACCCTTCCTTAAATTTCAAAACTTCGGCATCTATTGGAACTTTGAATTCCGAATATTTTACAATGTTATTCATCGTATTTTCTACCCCCGATGGTAAGTAGTGGGGGGAAGTGCTATGTACACTTGCTGTAAGAGTTTCTTGTATCTTTTTTTGTCTTTCAAAAGAATTAATTTTGTCAACAGTAGTTAGACATGCGACTGAAAACAACCACTCCTGTCCAGTACAGGAATGGTGACTATGTTGAATGACAATGGAAAGCATTTATCCGGGGGAGTCTTTCGCATCATCACGTAGTGCCTATACCTATTTTATATAATAGCACACTTATTTCAAATATTGGTCTCATAGTGCTCAAGTGCTGCGGCTTGTCTCAATAAATAGTTTCAGTACTACTTCATCGTTAGTAAATTTTGAAAACCTTGCAAAAATATGAAAATTTTATAATTTACTAATTTTTTTTTAATAGATTGAAAAATATCCCTATTTTTATAAGTTACATTTATTTTGTCGATTAAATTAATTTTTATTTGCCGAAGTCATGGTTAAATGGATCTCATTTTTAAAACTGTTCAAGTACTTGGTACTCTACCTTACGTTGAACAACGATGAAACGCATTTGTCTGGGGAGTCTTTCGCATCTCTACACAGCGCCTACACCTATTTTATGTAGTAACATATCGATTACTGAAAGAAACCTGTATTATCTGATAAGTGAACGGTGACTATGAACACGATAACCAATCGTGTTTCTGACAAAATGTGTAACGTAGTAATGGTTACTGTTCTAAATCGTACTTAGTTGTAAGTCTAAACGACCCACTCCTGTTGAAACGAAAACTAGTAATATGCTTAGATCCATTCCTACATACTTTACGATCATTTTTGTATAGCACAGTAACCATTCGTATCCATTTGTTTTCGTGTGGTTAATTGAAAAATTGATTGGTCGAAAATTCAGCGTTCAAACGAAATGTCACTGATTTTTTTTCCATATTTTATCATTTTGGCATAGTATAGGTGGTGCAAAACAAATCTTTACGCGGGTGTTTTCAAAAATCGATGGGTATCATAAATAGAAAAAACTGTTCATAAAGCACCCTTAGCGCTTTCACGCTTGGGGTGTGCAAAACCTAATTAGGGTTGACATCGATACGTACCCGCTTAATATTTTCAATGTACGCTAGACTGATTCATGAAAGTCGACCATTTGTTTTTCAAAAACTATATGGAAGATGTTGTTTAAGATAATAAAAAAATATCGTTTCAGTTTGAGCTCGTAATAATAATATTAGCAATCACCTCATCACAACATACGATTTTCCGTTTAAGTAACATGGGAAAAATTTTTTCTAAAGTTTGGAATTTTATCGCTTATCAGCGAATCAGTGTATCAGAAAAATCAATTGATATTTTTATCGGAAATTAAACGTTCTATAAAAAAAAGCCTCTTATTATTTTTCCATAAATTTAATTTTTTCAGAGTTAACAACGGTCAAAGTTAAATTCATGGTTAATTTCAGTATTATTTGACTTTTTCGGCGAAAGTATCAGACATTTTAAAATGCTATAGGACAATTCTTGTAAATCATTTCATATCCTACAATTTATTTCTAAAAAAGTTTTTAAAATTCGTGAAAGCCCTTTAGTAATTTGCACTTAAATGTCAATTTGTTCCAAGAAATCATATTCTGACCGATTTCAACGAATTACTTATAAATGCAAATAAGTAAAGAATTTTCAAAAATTTCGGCAATTTCGTGATAAATAATTTGTGGGAAGTGAAATGACCTACAAAAAAACCCTATAGCTTTCTACTATAAGCCACATAGTTTCACCGGAAAAGTTAAAAAATACTAAAATTCACTAAGAAATTAACTTTGACTTTGGATAACTTTTAAAATATTAGATTTATTGAAATATAAGAGATCTTTTTTGTGGAGCGTTTAATTTTTAATAAAAATATCTATCGATTTTTCCGATACATGTATTTGCTGATGAGCAATGAAATTTCAAATTAAAAAGAAATTCTTCCTGTTTTATTTTAATAGGAAATCAAAAATCATATTTTACGCGTTCATCTTAAATTATTGTTAAACAAAAATGATTTTTAACTCATTAATTCTCGGCTGCCGGGAGTTTTAAATGAATTATTTCTGCTAATTTGTCATTTTTTTTTATTTTGTTGCTTGAAGTTTTTCGAAATGATGAATCTTTACTACTTTTTATTTTTCTTTCGAATTTTACATACTATTTGATAAAAGATGTCCTAAAAAAAGTTGTTAGACTTAAATTTATAAAATTGCTTTCTGTTTATTTGTTTACGACAATTCCGCTTTTGAAATTTCAGTCAATGAAATTCTACTAATCTAGTGTAAAACTTTACTGGTTCAATTGCTGAATATAACCACCGCTAAAACCAATTACGAAGTCAGTGAAACATATTAAAAACTTGGTAAATTTTAATGGTGATTGTGGTCACGGATTCATCAGCGTTTACACAAAAAATGAGTGTCCAATAAAAAAAATAATTGAGTTGTTATTATTATAGAAATTTATTTGTAACATATAAAATAGAATTGAGTTAAATATACTTTCCGTTTATTCGAATCCAAATATGAACCATAAATATGATTTTATTATGATAAATAGTCTGCGCGAAGAAAAATTCTAATTAAATTTACGATATTAACATAGTAAATTTCTCTATTGATCAATGAAACGGTGGACTCTAGCTTTGAAATCATAATCTTTACCGTGTAGTATTGTAAATATAATTTAAGACATAATACTACTTACAAACAACACAAAGCCCTTAGCTTTTTAGTATTAATGACGATGGTCACATCGTAGAATTTAAGAAAATACAATAAAAATTTCAAATAAATGTACAAAATAATAATCGTTCCGACGAGTGTTGGATTTGAACACGGATCATGAGTTGACCGATACTTTAAACTACTCCTCCTCAGAAAGGTTCAAAAGTATATGGAGACGAATATATACCTCCGTATCACTAGGATGGACACATACTTTCCTGCTTCACAGCATTATTCAATGTAGTTTAAAAATACTACCATAAGATGCATGGTGTGGCTCAGTGAATATAGATAAACTGAAGGGAAAACAGTAAAGGCCCGGATAACTTAATTGATAGAGTACTTGGTGCGCAACTAGACTGTCTGAGTTTGACTTATTGTGACATTATTATCAAGAGGTTTTTGCTTATTTCTCTCTGTATATTGCATAGTTCATTTGAAAACAAAAAAGCTAGAAATCGACGAAATCTATAAGAAAATTATCGTCTTACGGAAAAAACTACTAAATCGTGATTTTCATCGTTTTTTTCTGTTTTTCTAAAATATTTTCAGCTTGACCTCCAATTCCGACTTCAGATTCGTGTCCAGCGGGAAAAAATACGCTAAAATTGATAGCCTGACACCCAGCACACACCATTTTTTTTGTGGACCTGTGTTCTTAATCCAAAAAGCTTTCGATGAAATTACGATGCTAAATAATATAAAATGTAACATACATAGTTAATTTTAAAATAACATTTGAAAATTTACGGCAATGAAAATATAGTCCAGGACTACGATGTTGACATTTTAAATGTCACTGAAATATTTTTTCCGTATATAAAATTATTATTATTGCTCTTTAATCTAGAATATCGCAATACTGAAAATGTCAGAGTAGAAAAATTTAAACTAGAAAAAAAAAAAATCAATAATTGCAATGAAATTTCATTTGAAAGCTAGATTGGAATGTAAATTTCTTAAAATAAATCAAGTATCAAGTAAATTGAAACATCACATTGATTCGATCACTTCCGCCCCTAGACGAACCCCCTAGTCGAAAAAAGCAATAAAGTGACCAATAGTAGATATAACCTGGAAGTGCGTTCAAGGAAGGCTTTACTTAAAATCAAGATTATCTTGATCTTGTCTTGACTATTCGGAAAAAGATCGTGGCAATATTGTTAATATAAATAAAGAAACAAAAATACGAAAAAAAGTAACAGGACTGTTTATAGCTATCATTTCAAGACCAAATTCAAGGCGAGACAACGATTATATAAATTGTCGAGACCAATACAGTGCTAAGGTAAGATCGAGATAAGACAAGAACTGACGTGATTAAGATAAGAATATTCTTATCTTGTCTTGACTTAAGTGATGCCCTAATTAGAATATTTGCTTTGAGTAAAAGTATTTTTTTCGTCGAAAAAAGTATGGCTTGATAAGTATATTAATTTTTTTTTTTTACTAAAATTTACTTTTTATCGTAAAAAATAAAATTTATGCGTTCTTCTAGATCTCTTATTTCTTACTGCGTAAAAGTGGTTTAATTTAAATTAAATGAAAGTCATTAAAATTCTTTTTATCAGATATTTTTAAATATATATTTCTTTTTACATAATAATAATATTGATAAAGTTGTTCAATAATTATGAGATAAAAACAAATTAACCTACAGACCCAGCATGTCGAGGCTTTCAAACAAAAATATACAATATGAAATATTTTTTTTCTCTAGAATGTCGTCATTTCCTATCGTAAAGACAAAATTAACATTATGTACATTTTCATTAAAATATTCTACAAGTTGACGAACGAATATTTTTAACTGATGTTGGTGTATTAAATTTATATTATGATGATTATTATTTATTGATGCCCCGAGAGTATTAGCCCCTCCCAAGAAAAACGTAGATTAATTAATGTACACTGATAGAAGGATTTCTTAGTATTAAAAAAGATTTGTTAATATTTAACAAATTATTTCTTAACGGAGCTTTATTTAAGAAATATTTATTAATATTTAACAAATCATTTCTTAAACATCATTTTTTTGTATTTAATAAATATTTCTTAGCATCTAATAAACGATTTGTTAATATTTAATAAACGATTTCTTTCCATTTAAAAAATGATTTATTAGTATTTAATAAATCACTTTTTAACATTTAATGAATCACTTTTTAATAATTAATAAATGAATATTTTATATTTAATATATTTTTTATTATTTGAACAAATTTTTTTTTTATATTTAAGAAATTATATATTAACTTATTTATTAAAATTTAATTCATAAAATCACACAGTTCAAGAATATATATCTATATATGTTTTTGCATGCAGCTACACACATTCATTAATATTTGTATTTATAAACAAAAATAACTAAAACAACCATCGTATAAAATTTTCTGTTCTTTTAATTTCAAAATACAATTTCATAGTAATTAACACTATAACTAGAATAAACAAATTAAAATTTCTTATATTAAACTACGCTGAGAAATAACATAAAATCCGTTTGATAGTACATGTGTTTTTAATGGTTTTATATTTGATTAAAATTGAACTGAATAAAATTAACAAGGCTTCCATATTTTCATATTTATAATATGGATGACAATTTACAAAACACTTCTGATATAAATATTATTTAAGTATATGAGAGCTTCAGTTGTAGGTTACGTTTAACCAACAATGCAAGCTAGAACGGAGTAAACAATATGACGTCGCAACGACACACACATATAGCTTTTTTAATACTTGTACACCACTACAGGCTCGTGTGTAGCCCTCTACCGATAAATTCGTCTAAGAAATATTTATTAAATATTAACAAGCCTTGTTTGGTGCTAACAAATATTTCTTTTATGTTAATAAGGCTTTGTTAGCATTAAAAATATTTCTTAATAACAAAGAAGTTACTTATTTCATTATAATAAATATTGTTAATAATTACTAAATATTTGTTAAATCCAAAAAAGTCAGTTGAGAAAAATTTAATAAATCAATTTATTACTCCTAAACAAATCCTTCTATCAGTGTAATGAAGCTAAATAGTGACTCATTATTTTTAAATGCTCACGTTTTTTTACGGGTGGCCGTTTCGTCATTCGTTTAGGTATATATATGTTACATACACCACCTCCCCCTCAGATGACACCCTTAATCGAAATATATAATCGACTGACCAAGAGTGAACATCAACCGGAGGTGAGTTAAAGGAACACACTCCAGTAGCATGTGTGGATTAATCATAGCCACTACGAGTCAAAACCCCTGTGGACACAACGCTCTTTCAATCTCAGTAAATAAAAATACTTCGGACTAAGTGAGCTTGGAATAGTTCATCCGTAGCATTAACTCCTTGTACTGATGAACAAGCGGCTTCGAGATAAAATTGTCGGACGTGACTACGCCTAACTGCCTGAAAAAGGGTTATATCGCTTTCAAGTTGTGGACTGGCCATTGTCCACTTGTCCCATTTTTGAGTGATAAACTATATTTCCGGATTTTCAGGAACTTTGATTTTTTATGCCAAAATAAAGACGGTGTCCACTCGGGGAAACAAAATTGACTAAATTTGTTTCGAATCGTAGTTACAATTTCAAAATATGCTAAAATGTACTTGTTCCTCTATCTATCGATTCTTAAATCAGCCGTCAACACTAGAGTAATTTGTACAATGTATCATAATAAAAGATAGTTTCATCCTAAGTACGCCAACGCACTCATCAGTAAGGCTTTGTTGACGTAGTCTCTCCCCTATATCTTTGTTAGTGCGGACAGAGATTAAACTGTGTTGTAGGCTTTGCTACAATTTATACTAACAGAGGGAGGGACATTTCAGAAAGGAATAACAGAAGTATGACAATCTCTACATACTGTAAAGTTTTATATTATATTGTACCTATTAGATTAACTTTTTAAACCTCCGTCGTCCATCTTAAAGCCATAAATTAATTATGATTAGATTATTAAAAAATTCATTTTTGAAAATTGTAATATTTATTTCTATTTTCATCAATTTTTTACACCTAGAGTGCAATCTTCAGTTGACTATTCCGTGTTACGGACAAAACTATGATAAAAATTTTTAATCTACCGTGTGAACAAATACGTGAATAATTTTAAATTATAGATACACTTGAAATTTCGGAAAATGAGGGGACTCTTTTTATACATAATAACGAATTATTATTATTTCTGGATTTAAATCACTTTTTCATGTCTTAATAATAACGATAGTAATGTTATAGTATATTAAATAATTTATTCAAGTAGAGTTGAGTATCTCTGTGATATTTCTTTAGATATAATTTAAACATCTCTTTTCTCATTTCTTTCCTGCTTATATAGATTTTTTATTCACGAGCATCCACGAATCAATGTTGTCTTTGTATTATTTTACCTTGTTTCCGACTGTTTACTTTTTACAAGAACATAAAAAATAAAAAAAAAAGGAAGAAAGAATAAGAGTGGATGCTAAAAACAGTATTATGCATGAAACGAAGAAAGTCTTGAAATTCATAAAGAAAACAACTTTACTACGTAATGTTTAGTGGATACCACTGTTAGGACGTCGATTCTTACTGTCGACCATTTTTGGTATCATTGTGATTTTTTTATTATTTCATTTATTTTTATTTTTCTTTTTCCACTCGGTAAAATCTTGCTCACTTTCAGTAGTCCAGAATAAAGTCTGTGGGCTTTTATATTTAGAGTTTTCTCATTCGTACGTCCTCAATCTCACAGAGCTACAGCACAAGGTAGAGTAAGATAAAAAAAAATGGTTATTTGTGGTCGGGTATATTTGATAAAAAAAAATCCCTGCTCTGAGACCAGTATATACACCGGCTATCTACTCCAATGAGATTCTAAATCCTTAAATGAATACGCGAAAATTTTTTTCATTTTATTAAAATTAATTTTATATTACCATAAACATAAGTAAAGTAGATTGTATATAATTAGATGCATTATTGCATTAATGAGTCCTCACTTTTCATTAACAACAAACAAAGTATGATTTCCACCAAATACTGGATGAAATCATAAAAAGCTTGAGTACCTAAAGCTCAAGACCTCAGTTGTTGAGCATAGTATTTGACTATGTGCCCCTTTGGTCTGTGCCAACAAAGGATTATCTCATGAATTAACGAGTTATGCTGTAGAAAATAGTACAAATCACCAGCTCGACTCACTCAAAGCCAATTGACTAACAGAGAAGGAGCGAAGGATTGAGCTTATAAATGAGAGGCTTACATCAAACGGTCAGCGAGAGATAAATTCATTTCTACTGTATATGTGCATCTCTTTGCTCATATGTGTAAAAATGAAAGAAAAGCTTGTGGAACATCATTTCGAGAGACCCACTATGAGATCTTCAATGAAAGAAAATCAACTTCCAATCAGGATTTCTCATAATTAATTAATGGAACAAAGCCGGAGCTCATCCCTTTTTGGGAGTTGCTTCTCGCGTTGCGGATGTTTCTATCCTTTGCCCAGATGACAGTCCTAGTTTAAAATATAATCAAGTGAACAAGAGTGGATATTTCCCGCATGTGTGTTTAAGAACAGACCCTATTAGCATGTGAGGTTTAATTACAGCTACCACGAATCTAAACATATGCGGGCACATACTCTTTCCATGTCAGGAAATAGAGATTTTGGACGAAGAAATGGGTTTCATCATTCCTGCCTATGGCACCTGTTCTCTGTCCTGGTCAACAGACCACTTCGAAAAAATAGTAAGATGTGATCTCACTTGCATCACCAATACGATTCTATGTAATGGTTCATATACCATTCGGTTCAAATCTCTATATCATTAATCTGATACCTCTATCCGATCGTCTATCTTTTATCACTACCACGGAAGGAAACTTTGCGTAAATCAATATCATATTATTGCTGGACATAGTGTACTCAAGTTTGCCCATTCTTGATTGAAACTTCAAATTTAATAAGAAGTTTGACCTGCAGTAATTGAATTCTATAGAATCAACGACTATCTAAAAACACTTTCTTGACCTTGTAAAGTAAATAAAATAAGCACGCCTGCGCAGCAAGTTGAAATCCTCTCCGGTGCAGTGGGATTGAAGTCGCATTTTTCTATTCTAGAAAAAAAAGGTTTGAAGATGAGTATGTCTCAGTGCTACCTCAAACAATGACAACGATTCAAACTTTCCGTTACTGATGTTGTGAAAAAAAGAACTACAACGAGGGACAAAAGTATAATAGTTCATATTATCTTGCCACCTTTACCTGTGGCCCGAGTAGAGAATTATACACGAGGGCTAAGATGTCCTACTTTCATCCCCATGTTTACAATGAACTCTCGTTTATTGTATACATTAGAATAATCATACAGCACTTTAACTAACTAAGTTTCCAGTTGAATTTGAATATGCGCAGTTGGTCTTAGATTGCCTTGTTTTTACTGGGCCCAGACGTTCAAACTCGAGTCTTCGATCCAGGAAATTATAAAGAACAGTCTGTTGCCAAGAATAAAACATGAATTAAAACTTTAAGTGATGTCAGCTCTTGTCTTTAGTTCGGACAGATAACTTCACCCTCGTCTGATTTTTTTTTTTCTTTTTATTTAACGCGAATTCTACAGAGAGAATTTTTTGTTGAAATATACAGAACTAGTCCGGTAAAGCTTAAGCAACTAATAATACCAACCGGATTTTTTCACATTTCTCTCTATAAAATATCATTTCTAGTGTGCTATAGACAGTCATTTTATAGACAACGCTGAAAAACTCCGGCTGGAGACAGATGTGTCGCGACAGATTTACGGAACTGGAATTATACGTCAACAGAAAAATCTCTTCGAGTTCTCACGATTGAAATAATTTTAAATAATGTTTGCGCATGTTAAATAATTGTTAGCAGACAAAATATAAAAAACCTCCGATATTGTCCTTTCCGCCATTCAGCTTTGGACCAGGAGTCTGAAAGCTCACACTCACGTTATTTGACATTCAAGAAAAGTGCACTGCAGCAAGAATACTCTATTCGGTGCATAGCTGATATATTTACGCTTACTGGAAAATGGTTTTCTCTTTTTCGAAGCTTTGGAAGCTTAATAATATTGTATGTATATGCTTGTTCTTATCAGAATGGAATTTTCCAAAAGAAATATATGAACATCGATTTTGTTATCATTTTGAAAATATCAGTTTTAGTTCATTCATAACTAGCCTAAAAGCATCACCTTATCGAATGTACAATTAGAACGAAAATTATAGGACTCATTCTAAATATAATCATTTATAAAATATAATAATGCTTATATGGCATAAATGTGATCTTCATGTCGTTTTGTGAATATTTTTTTACATTTTTAGATCCAGTAGAATATGTCTGATAATTTTTAAAGTAATTTTTTTTTGCAAGTATGCGTGGGCGCGTAAGAGGATGTTATACAGGGCTTTCATAAATATTTTATGGTACATGGCAGAAAATATATTTCATATACATTAGGAGATATATGGAAATATATGATTCATTTATTTTCGTTATACATATTGCATACAATATAAAATTTATGAAAAATTATATATTCGCTCATATATTTATTTCAGTATCATTCATATTCCAACGTATAATAAATTTAATATTTTATATTTAATACTCATATATATTAACAAATATTCACCTATGTCTATTTACATCAGGGCGGGATTGAATCACATCCATGATTCGATCAAGTAAAATTCATGAACAAAATACATTTCGTTCAATTACCAATACTTAGATAGTTGAAGAGAATCTTTTGCAAATACCAGTCGTCTTATGATACTATGAATATTCGGCTTATTAGGATACTATCTTTTGGTTCCAATCTTGAAAAAATTCATTCTGCTGTTTTAAGTCTGTGAGTAAAAACCTTCGTGTTCAATCAGGTTAACAAAAAGGTGTGAGTGTAAGGCTGTGAATTTTATCCCCACCATATTGTAACTTGAACTGAATAAAATACTTACGTTAGGAGTTACTCAAAACAACCTTTGAATTAAACGTCTGAACGAAACTTCGTGAGTAAAACGTTTAGTTCACAGCGTTTAAATCATTTAACTGCACTAGAACATTCAATAAAATTTGCTTATGAATATTATTGAGTTAGGAGCCGCTAGTAAGATAAGCTACTCGCAAATTAAAAAATACCAATTATTACAAACTGCTCGTAAGAAAATTATTGTATAAAATTTTAGTAAAATATTATTTTACTTCAGAATAAGTAGCTGAGTATAATCTTGAAAAACATATAATAAATTTTTGAATAAAGATATAGTACATAGTGAACGAAGAATCTTTATATGTATGTAAATATATGCATAGAAAAGGGGGGTGAAATGGGATTTTTAAGGAAAAACTAAGTTTTTAAAGACCATGGTAAAAATCGTGTAAGTTTACCAAGTTTACCGGAGACTACCATTTTTGGTTTTTTTCTACGCGTAAATTCCGATATTTTTAATTTACTACAAAAATGTTAACTTTCATATCGATATATTCTGATATATTCAACTAAATATTACGGGAATGACGAAATGCCAAGTTTCTACTTCTCTTTCAAAGAAGTATCGTTTTAACGATGGCTCTAACATAGGGAAAACTACCAAGTCATAGGAATAAAAATTTTTTTTCTTTAAAATGGCCTCAAATAATGCTGTTCGAATAGTGCATGATTTGAATTGAATGTTACTATCCCTTTGAAATTGGAATCGAATAGTTCAACATACCCGTAAATTTTCGAAATGTTCGAATTCACAAATTTTCGAATCATTTATAAGTTTTCGTATTTTTTGATTTGGATTCAAACGTTTGTTCGAATATAAAACTTAACTTTAACATATGATAAATTATTCAAATTTTTTTTCAATAATCTACGAATAATTCGTATTTTTCAAGTGATTTCAAAAATGACTAATAATTAAAACTTCTGATTTATCAAAAAATGTTCATTAGTTAATTGTACATATCAAAATAAAAAAAAAAAAAAAAAAAAAAATTAAGTCTCTCTGGCGGGGAATCGAACCCCGGTCTCCCGCGTGACAGGCGGGGATACTTACCACTATACTACCAGAGATTTGACATGGTAGGTGATACATCGTAGACGTACTTGAACGAATACTGGCTTGAACGCAACAGCGGAGCTCTGTTAGCGAATCGGATAGGTAGTGGGGGCGACCCCCACTACAAAAGTTTGTCTTTATTTTCCATCATGATTATCAGCGTAAGAAAACATTTATCGTCATAACAGGTGATTTCTTATTCATAATTTGAAAAAAAAAAAAAAAAAAATAATCATTCACGTGCATTTTTATGTATTTATATAATGATTTTTTTTTTTTACTATAAATAGAATATTAAAATCATCACGTAGCTCTGACACCGATTCACGTTAATTGTTATTACTTTGCGTATTTTATTGTCAATTTGTGTGTAGCGAGTGTGATGAACGCACACAAATAAACATTTGACGTACGTAATTGATGTGGTAACAGTAGAATACATAAGCAGCTATTTACCGACAAAATAACGAGCGCTAAAATGGTATTTATACCACATAAGTAATAAATTGTTTTTTTCTTCATTATCTGCAACCCAATGCGCTCGAAATTAATCGTAAAAATACCCTTCTCGGGTTAATTAATTTAAAGTATAATTACATTTTTTTCATTAGGAGATTAAAAATCAGATCAAAGGTTCCTACCTTTAAACACAAAAGCCAAATAATTTTGTATCTCTGTTACAAAAAAAAAGTATGCAACATGTTACTAACATTAAAGCGCATTGCGTTGCTCGAAGTAATACCAGAAAAGTAAAAGTAAAAAGTGCTTAACAATTGTTTCATACGAAATTCCTAGATCGTTGAGGCTGAAAAATACATGAGCGCCTGCGGTGGATATTTTACTCATGTATATACTACACATATACCTCGGAATACAAGATATAGAGAGTTATCGGTTGGACTGAGATTATAGAAGTCAATATTCGAGAGGCGAGAAAAATATTGTCTTTACTTAAGCATAATAAAAATAAATCTGAAGAACAGTAGACCTTGCGGGACTGCCCCAAAAATTTCGGCCGTTTTCGATCTCTATGAACTCAAAAATATCAATGTGAACACATTTTCGAGCTAGAGAATATTCTCGAATACATTTGTTTTTGATTTTTTTAAGCTCGAAAAGTTATCTCTCGATTCGATTGACGAAAGTTAAAAAAAATAAAAAATTATTCGAAAAATTACGTTAATTGTTATTTTTCTACTTTTCGTTATCGATATCTTTTGAACTAATTAATAGATCTTAATGCCCAATATAGTATTCAATGCAGTTCTCCGACCTCTACTGTTTAAATATGTAAGAGTAAATTAATTCTTATGATACTCGAATAAAAAACACGGTTTAGAAATTCATTTGTCATCGATTTCTTTCTAATGAACAATCCAATTCTGTAAGTTAAGGCAGCATTCGTTGCGGATTTGAGTTTTCGACCTGAATCAATTTTGAAATTAATTCATAACGTATGATGAAAGTTATTCAAGAACAATGTTTTCTGATTTTATTTGTGGAATAACTCAAAACGAACTTTATTGATCAAACTTAATTTTTCATGGATTTTGAGATTTAAATCATGCTGCATATGTTAAAAGTGGTCTTATGAGTAGTAAATAGCATATTGTTCTGGCTCTGCAGCTAATGTTTCTATTGCAAAATAATCTTGTTAGTGCTTTGTATGCATTTCTTGCTTTTGTTATCTGTATGTCTATATGGCTTGTGCAGCGTGCTAAGTGATCTAGTTGCATTCCTAGATATTTGACTGTTTTTTTTGTTGGTATTGTTGCTGGTTCTTGAGTGTCCGGGTTAAATGTTATTATTTTAAATTCATCTATTTGCTTTCTTATTTTTGGAGCTATGTGTTTGTATGGTTGTCTGAATACTATGGTTTCACATTTGAAAGGGTTTATTCTTAAATTCCAGGTAGCATAAAATTTATTTACTTTATTTACTATTTCTTCGAGTTTATGTTGTATTTCTAGTGGTGTTTTTCCCGCCACGTAGAAGATGGTATCGTCGGCGTATGCCATTGAATATGTATCATTTCCTGTGTTCAGGTTGAACATGTTTAAAATACTGGCAGTGTATATGTTAAACAAGTCTGGTGAGTTTACCAAACCCTGTTGTAATCCTTCTTTGATCAGAAATTTTATCGTTTACATGTTCATTCCATCCCATATGATGTATTTTCTGTCGGTTATCATATTCCATATCATTTCTACCAGCATTGTTGGGAATTTTCTTCGAATCAGTATGAATATCAGGCCGAATATCCATACTGAGTCAAAGGCTTTCTCCAGGTCTATTAGGGTTGCTGCGATTATTTCTTTTTTAAGTAAATGTAGGTTAACGTCTGATAAAAGTTTGTGGATCGCGTGCACGGTGGAGTGTTGATGTCGAAAGCCAAACTGATTGTTGGGTATTATTTTCTCGTTTTTACAGTGTGCCTGTATTGAATTTCTGATGACTGCTTCGTATACCTTGCTGATGTTAGGTGTCAGACTTATCGGTCTGTAGCTTGCTGGATGGTTCAGTGGTTTTCCTTTTTTATATATCGGTATTGTTTTTGCAGTTTTCCATGATTCTGGGAAGTATTTGTTATTTAGTGCATTATTGAAAATTACTGTGTAGTCTTTGATTATTCTTGGCGTTAGATGTTTTAGTACTATAGCTGGTATATTATCCAGTCCTGTTGATGTTTTATTTGGCAGTTTCTTGAGTATCATATGTACTTCTGCTATTGAGCAGAAGTATTTTGGAGTGTCTGGTTCTGTGTTAGGTGTATAGGCTTTATTTATAGTTGAGAAGGTGGTGGTTGTTTTATTTTTCTGACGGTCTTCGTTGTATTTGGTGATGAATTCATTTACTGTTTGGTCAACTATTTCTTTCAGTCGTGTGTTTGTATTCAAGTATCTTGGTGAATTGATGGTTTCGTAGTATGCTCCAATGACGTTTAGTTTATCTTTTGTGTCTTCTATTATGTATTCATCATCCAGTTCTATTGCATGTGCTTTATTACATTGGCTTCTGTTTATTATGGTTGCGTTTGTTGTTTTGATGTGTATATTTGGCATGTCTTGCCAGCTTCTTGGTCTAAACACTTTGTTTATAATTGGGAAAAACTTATCCGAATTTCTGTAGTCTATTTTTTTTGCTATTTTTGTCCAGTGACTTTCTATGTTTTTTTTTATTTCTTCTTTTATTTTATTTTTAATTTCTGCCAGCAACTGTTTAAGATAATTTATAGGCGCTGTATCGTACTGGTGGTTAGCTTTTTTTTGCGCGTGTATTCTGGTCAGTAGAATTGACTTAAATTTGAGTAATTTTTTTATCCTGTTTGTTATGTAGTGGTTTGGGCTGTCTTGCTTTTCTAGTTTTGGTATTTTGTTTTCTATTGCGTTTAAAATGTGTTGGTTGATTTTTTTCAAGTATTCTTCTATTTCTGTTTTTGTTAGGTTTCTGTCATCCGATATTTCCAGTTGGTATTGTTCATTTAGGTGTTTAGTGAATGCTTTCCATTTTGTATTTTTGTAAAGTAATTTTGGTGGCCTCGTGTCTGTTTCGAGCGTTAGTTGTTGATGAATTTCCATGTATATTGCATTGTGATCGCTGTCGTATGTAAGGGTTTCTAGTTTTCCATTATTTAGATTATTTACTTGGATTCTGCTGTCTAATATGGCTATATCTAGTATTGATTGTGCTGGCGTGAATGTTGGTTCTTTTGGTGTATATATTTTAGTTTTGTAGTGGAGTGTATGTTCTTTCTCCCATTTGGTTAAGAATCGGCCTCTTATGTTGTTCTTACTGTCTCCGAAATCAATGTGTCTAGAGTTGTAATCCCCTGCCAGGATGTAGTACGTGTTTTCATCTTGTCGATTTAATTTTGAAAAGAGTGTGTTCAGCTCATTTATGAAATCTTGCTTTACTTCGGATTTATTTGTGGCATATATGCTGGCTATAATAAGCTTTTGCTTTCGGCTGATGCTGATTTTAATTATTGTATATTCTATAATTTTGTTTTTTTTCTGAACTTGGGTATGTTATTTTGTTATATGCTATTTCTTTTTTTATAATTATAGCTGTTCCACCACCTTTTGTTGAGTTTGGCCTGTCTGTTCTTATGATGTTATATCCGTCCATTCTGAGTTTGTGTCTATTGTTCAGTTTGGTTTCTGATACCAGTGTTATGTCCAGTTGGTTGTCTTTGATAAATTGTTCTAGATCTAGTCTTCGTTGGTACGTAATAATTGAGTTTACATTACTTTTCTCCCCATGTTTACAATGAACTCTTGTTTATTGTATACGTTAGAATAATCATACGACCCGGGTCGAAATATTTGGTCTGATTTTAGTTTAACTGCACTGCATTTATACTAATTGGTCTGTATTTGAATTAGTTGATCTGTTTTTGATCTTTTATAAAAATTTTAAGCTGTTTTTGATCTGCTGTTTTAAAAAACAATTGCGATCCAGAAGGACAAAACTAGATTAATCCTGGAACTTAGAAAAATTTTGATTCTGAAATTGTGCAAGGACAAAACTAGATTAAATCGTGGACTTATAATAATTTCATTTATGTCTAGAAAAAATTTATAAAAAGCATTCTAAGATCTAGAATGGATTTTTTTTTGTTTACTATTTACTTGGTGTCTTTTGTTTAAAAATGCCGATAGTTAATGATTATCCAACAGCTATATTTTTTAGTTGTCTTGATAGAATATTAATAATATTTAACGAAAGTAGTAAAATTGCCGTTAAAATCTCAACAAAAATTTCTTCAATTCACTGAATAAAGTCGAAAAATATTCTGACATTAAAAACCGTATCAAAATATTCCTCTGTAACATTGTAATACGAAATAGCAACATCACGTTTTAAATATCAAGAAAATTTGAATAATCCTTTATATCTAGATGTTCGCGAGTCACTTTCTATGAGCAGTAAGTTTAATTGAACTTTATTCATTCTTGTTATTTTTAATAAATCATGTGGTAACTAATTTTGTTCATAAATGGAAACATTAATTTTTTTTTTAAATTATTTTTTTGAATTCAAATTTATTGCTTTTATATAACGCTTTTAATGAAGCAAAGAATTGAAAAAAAATTTTATCACTTAATTTTATTTTTTTAAATTAAGATTACTCAGTGTCGCACAATCTTTGAGTTTCTTAGAATAATTCATTTTTTAATGGTAAGGTTTTTCACCAATTATTCTTTAAATTAAGATTCTCTCTTTCATTTTGAATATAAACTTATAATAATAAATTTCTGTATTTATAAAAATATCTAACAGATGATGATAAGGAACTAAATGAGTTGGAGGTAGAAGAAGCCAGACTAAAATAGTTGATTTTTCTCAGAATGTATGTTTAAAGAAAGTCTCAGTTACTAGGATGCACTATCAAAAGAAAAGAAGGAGGATGAAGTTAAATTTTTTTTAAGTAATGTCTATATGTTAATTGAGGCTAATTTATTTATTAAATAAATATCATTTTATATCAGTGTGTAAAAAAATATCGAACTCTCATTAATTTTTTGTTTTTATTATTTATCATTATCATTATAAAAAAAAATTTTTAATCTGTTTTTGATCGAATATAGATTAAAATCAGACTAAAAATAATAAACAGAAGAAGTCGGATTTTGATTTAGATTACAATAAAAACAGACTAAAAATAATTGACAGAAAAAGTCTGATTTTGATCTAGATAAGAATAAAAACAGACTAAAAATTATTGAAAATAACTCTGAAAATAGTCTAAATCAGGAATAGTAAGGGCAAAACTAGATTAAAATTCACATATTAATTAAATGTAAATAAAAAATAAAATTGAATAAAAATAACTTAAAATTTTTAGTTGATTAAAAACAGATCAAATTTTTCGACCCGGGGACACTTTAACTAACTAAGTTTCCAGTTGAATTTGAATATGCGCAATTGGTCTTAGATTGCCTTGTTTTTACTGGGCCCAGACGTTCAAACTCGAGTCTTCGATCCAGGAAATTATAAAGAACAGTCTGTTGCCAAGAATAAAACATGAATTAAAACTTTAAGTGATGTCAGCTCTTGTCTTTAGTTCGGACAGATAACTTCACCCTCGTCTGATTTTTTTTTCTTCTTATTTAACGCGAATTCTACAGAGAGAATTTTTTGTTGAAATATACAGAACTAGTCCGGTAAAGCTTAAGCAACTAATAATACCAACCGGATTTTTTCACATTTCTCTCTATAAAATATCATTTCTAGTGTGCTATAGACAGTCATTTTATAGACAACGCTGAAAAACTCCGGCTGGAGACAGATGTGTCGCGACAGATTTACAGAACTGGAATTATACGTCAACGGAAAAATCTCTTCGAGTTTTCACGATTAAAATAATTTTAAATAATGTTTGCGCATGTTAAATAATTGTTAGCAGACAAAATATAAAAAACCTCCGGTATTGTCCTTTCCGCCATTCAGCTTTGGACCAGGAGTCTGAAAGCTCACACTCACGTTATTTGACATTCAAGAAAAGTGCACTGCAGCAAGAATACTCTATTCGGTGCATAGCTGATATATTTACGCTTACTAGAAAATGGTTTTCTATTTTTGGAAGCTTTGGAAGCTTAATAATATTGTATGTATATGCTTGTTCTTATCAGAATGGAATTTTCCAAAAGAAATATATGAACATCGATTTTGTTATCATTTTGAAAATATCAGTTTTAGTTCATTCATAACTAGCCTAAAAGCATCACCTTATCGAATGTACAATTAGAACAAAAATTATAGGACTCATTCTAAATATAATCATTTATAAAATATAATAATGCTTATATGGCATAAATGTGATCTTCCTGTCGTTTTGTGAATATTTTTTTACATTTTTAGATCCAGTATAATATTTCTGATAATTTTTAAAGTAATTTTTTTTTGCAAGTATGCGTGGGCGCGTAAGAAGATGTTATACAGGGCTTTCATAAATATTTTATGGTACATGGCAGAAAATATATTTCATATACATTAGGAAAATATATGGAAATATATGATTCATTTATTTTCGTTATACATATTGCATACAATATAAAATTTATGAAAAATTATATATTCGCTCATATATTTATTTCAGTATCATTCATATTCCAACGTATAATAAATTTAATATTTTATATTTAATACTCATATATATTAACAAATATTCACCTATGTCTATTTACATCAGGGCGGGATTGAATCACATCCATGATTCGATCAAGTAAAATTCATGAACAAAATACATTTCGTTCAATTACCAATACTTAGATAGTTGAAGAGAATCTTTTGGAAAGACCAGTCGTCTTATGATACTATGAATATTCGGCTTATTAGGATACTATCTTTTGGTTCCAATCTTGAAAAAATTCATTCTGCTGTTTTAAGTCTGTGAGTAAAAACCTTCGTGTTCAATCAAGTTAACAAAAAGGTGTGAGTGTAAGGCTGTGAATTTTATCCCCACCATATTGTAACTTGAACTGAATAAAATACTTACGTTAGGAGTTACTCAAAACAATCTTTGAATTAAACGTCTGAACGAAACTTCGTGAGTAAAACGTTTAGTTCACAGCGTTTAAATCATTTAACTGCACTAGAACATTCAATAAAATTTGCTTATGAATATTATTGAGTTAGGAGCCGTTAGTAAGATAAGCTACTCGCAAACTTAAAAATACCAATTATTACAAACTGCTCGTAAGAAAATTATTGTATAAAATTTTAGTAAAATATTATTTTACTTCAGAATAAGTAGCTGAGTATAATCTTGAAAAACATATAATAAATTTTTGAATAAAGATATAGTACATAGTGAACTAAGAATCTTTATATGTATGTAAATATATGCATAGAAAAGGGGGGTGAAATGGGATTTTTAAGGAAAAACTAAGTTTTTGAAGACCATGGTAAAAATCGTGTAAGTTTCCCAAGTTTACCGGAGACTACCATTTTTGGTTTTTTTCTACGCGTAAATTCCGATATTTCTAATTTACTACAAAAATGTTAACTTTCATATCGATATATTCTGATATATTCAACTAAATATTACGGGAATGACGAAATGCCAAGTTTCTACTTCTCTTTCAAAGAAGTATCGCTTTAACGATGGCTCTAACATATGGAAAACTACCAAGTCATAGGAATAAAAATTTTTTTTCTTTAAAATGGCCTCAAATAATGCTGTTCGAATAGTGCATGATTTGAATTGAATGTTACTATCCCTTTGAAATTGGAATCGAATAGTTCAACATACCCGTAAATTTTCGAAATGTTCGAATTCACAAATTTTCGAATCATTCATAAGTTTTCGTATTTTTTGATTTGGATTCAAACGTTTGTTCGAATATAAAACTTAACTTTAACATATGATAAATTATTCAAATTTTTTTTCAATAATCTACGAATAATTGGTATTTTTCAAGTGATTTCAAAAATGACTAATAATTAAAACTTTTGATTTATCAAAAAATGTTCATTAGTTTATTGTACATATCAAAATAAAAAAAAAAAAAAAAAAAAAAAATTAAGTCTCTCTGGCGGGGAATCGAACCCCGGTCTCCCGCGTGACAGGCGGGGATACTTACCACTATACTACCAAAGATTTGACATGGTAGATGAACATCGTAGACATACTTAAACGAATACTGGCTTGAACGCAACAGCGGAGCTCTGTTTGGGAATCGGATTGGTAGTGGGGGCGACCCCCACTACAAAAGTTTGTCTGTATTTTCCATCATGATTATCAGCGTAAGAAAACATTTATCGTCATAACAGGTGATTTCTTATTTATAATTTGAAAAAAAAAAAATAATCATTCGCGTGCATTTTTATGTATTTATATAATGATTTTTTTTTTTACTATAAATAGAATATTAAAATCATCACGTAGCTCTGACACCGATTCACGTTAATTGTTATTACTTTGCGTATTTTATTGTCAATTTGTGTGTAGCGAGTGTGATGAACGCACACAAATAAACATTTGACGTACGTAATTGATGTGGTAACAGTAGAATACATAAGCAGCTATTTACCGACAAAATAACGAGCGCTAAAATGGTATTTATACCACATAAGTAATAAATTGTTTTTTTCTTCATTATCTGCAACCCAATGCGCTCGAAATTAATCGTAAAAATACCCTTCTCGGGTTAATTAATTTAAAGTATAATTACATTTTTTTCATTAGGAGATTAAAAATCAGATCAAAGGTTCCTACCTTTAAACACAAAAGCCAAATAATTTTGTATCTCTGTTACAAAAAAAAAGTATGCAACATGTTACTAACATTAAAGCGCATTGCGTTGCTCGAAGTAATACCAGAAAAGTAAAAGTAAAAAGTGCTTAACAATTGTTTCATACGAAATTCCTAGATCGTTGAGGCTGAAAAATACATGAGCGCCTGCGGTGGATATTTTACTCATGTATATACTACACATATACCTCGGAATACAAGATATAGAGAGTTATCGGTTGGACTGAGATTATAGAAGTCAATATTCGAGAGGCGAGAAAAATATTGTCTTTACTTAAGCATAATAAAAATAAATCTGAAGAACAGTAGACCTTGCGGGACTGCCCCAAAAATTTCGGCCGTTTTCGATCTCTATGAACTCAAAAATATCAATGTGAATACATTTTCGAGCTAGAAAATATTCTCGAATACATTTGTTTTTGATTTTTTTAAGCTCGAAAAGTTATCTCTCGATTCGATTGACGAAAGTTAAAAAAAATAAAAAATTATTCGAAAAATTACGTTAATTGTTATTTTTCTACTTTTCTTTATCGATATCTTTTGAACTGATTAATAGATCTTAATGCCCAATATAGTATTCAATGCAGTTCTCCGACCTCTACTGTTTAAATATGTAAGAGTCAATTAATTCTTATGATACTCGAATAAAAAACACGTTTTAGAAATTCATTTGTCATCGATTTCTCTCTAATGAACAATCCAATTCAGTAAGTTAAGGCAGCATTCGTTGCGGATTTGAGTTTTCGACCTGAATCAATTTTGAAATTAATTCATAACATATGATCAAAGTTATTCAAGAACAATGTTTGTTTTCTGATTTTATTTGTGGAATAACTCAAAACGAACTTTATTGATCAAACTTAATTTTTCATGGATTTTGAGATTTAAATCAGTTGATCCGTTCAAAAATTATAGAATATTAACATACACATATGAACACACTCGGACATTATGGTGGTAGTAGTCAAAATTGCTTCGTAGGACTTCAAAACATCGAGATCTGGTCCAAACTTTATTTCTAAAAGTCGGACCAAAACCAATAATTTGCCCTGTCTTTGAAAATTTTCTTAGCTCTTGCTTTTCTTTTTCTTGCTCTTTCAAATTGTCTGAGTTTTTCCATATGTGCTGCTCCCACGTTCCACCAGACTGGGGCTGCATATGTTAAAAGTGGTCTTATGAGTAGTAAATAGCATATTGTTCTGGCTCTGCAGCTAATGTTTCTATTGCAAAATAATCTTGTTAGTGCTTTGTATGCATTTCTTGCTTTTGTTATCTGTATGTCTATATGGCTTGTGCAGCGTGCTAAGTGATCTAGTTGCATTCCTAGATATTTGACTGTTTTTTTTGTTGGTATTGTTGCTGGTTCTTGAGTGTCCGGGTTAAATGTTATTATTTTAAATTCATCTATTTGCTTTCTTATTTTTGGAGCTATGTGTTTGTATGGTTGTCTGAATACTATGGTTTCACATTTGAAAGGGTTTATTCTTAAATTCCAGGTAGCATAAAATTTATTTACTTTATTTACTATTTCTTCGAGTTTATGTTGTATTTCTAGTGGTGTTTTTCCCGCCACGTAGAAGATGGTATCGTCGGCGTATGCCATTGAATATGTATCATTTCCTGTGTTCAGGTTGAACATGTTTAAAATACTGACAGTGTATATGTTAAACAAGTCTGGTGAGTTTACCAAACCCTGTTGTAATCCTTCTTTGATCAGAAATTTTATCGTTGACATGTTCATTCCATCCCATATGATGTATTTTCTGTCGGTTATCATATTCCATATCATTTCTACCAGCATTGTTGGGAATTTTCTTCGAATCAGTATGAATATCAGGCCGAATATCCATACTGAGTCAAAGGCTTTCTCCAGGTCTATTAGGGTTGCTGCGATTATTTCTTTTTTAAGTAAATGTAGGTTAACGTCTGATAAAAGTTTGTGGATCGCGTGCACGGTGGAGTGTTGATGTCGAAAGCCAAACTGATTGTTGGGTATTATTTTCTCGTTTTTACAGTGTGCCTGTATTGAATTTCTGATGACTGCTTCGTATACCTTGCTGATGTTAGGTGTCAGACTTATCGGTCTGTAGCTTGCTGGATGGTTCAGTGGTTTTCCTTTTTTATATATCGGTATTGTTTTTGCAGTTTTCCATGATTCTGGGAAGTATTTGTTATTTAGTGCATTATTGAAAATTACTGTGTAGTCTTTGATTATTCTTGGCGTTAGATGTTTTAGTACTATAGCTGGTATATTATCCAGTCCTGTTGATGTTTTATTTGGCAGTTTCTTGAGTATCATATGTACTTCTGCTATTGAGCAGAAGTATTTTGGAGTGTCTGGTTCTGTGTTAGGTGTATAGGCTTTATTTATAGTTGAGAAGGTGGTGGTTGTTTTATTTTTCTGACGGTCTTCGTTGTATTTGGTGATGAATTCATTTACTGTTTGGTCAACTATTTCTTTCAGTCGTGTGTTTGTATTCAAGTATCTTGGTGAATTGATGGTTTCGTAGTATGCTCCAATGACGTTTAGTTTATCTTTTGTGTCTTCTATTATGTATTCATCATCCAGTTCTATTGCATGTGCTATATTACATTGGCTTCTGTTTATTATGGTTGCGTTTGTTGTTTTGATGTGTATATTTGGCATGTCTTGCCAGCTTCTTGGTCTAAACACTTTGTTTATAATTGGGAAAAACTTATCCGAATTTCTGTAGTCTATTTTTTTTGCTATTTTTGTCCAGTGACTTTCTATGTTTTTTTTTATTTCTTCTTTTATTTTATTTTTAATTTCTGCCAGCAACTGTTTAAGATAATTTATAGGCGCTGTATTGTACTGGTGGTTAGCTTTTTTTGCGCGTGTATTCTGGTCAGTAGAATTGACTTAAATTTGAGTAATTTTTTTATCCTGTTTGTTATGTAGTGGGTTGGGCTGTCTTGCTTTTCTAGTTTTGGTATTTTGTTTTCTATTGCGTTTAAAATGTGTTGGTTGATTTTTTCCAAGTATTCTTCTATTTCTGTTTTTGTTAGGTTTCTGTCATCCGATATTTCCAGTTGGTATTGTTCATTTAGGTGTTTAGTGAATGCTTTCCATTTTGTATTTTTGTAAAGTAATTTTGGTGGCCTCGTGTCTGTTTCGAGCGTTAGTTGTTGATGAATTTCCATGTATATTGCATTGTGATCGCTGTCGTATGTAAGGGTTTCTAGTTTTCCATTATTTAGATTATTTACTTGGATTCTGCTGTCTAATATGGCTATATCTAGTATTGATTGTGCTGGCGTGAATGTTGGTTCTTTTGGTGTATATATTTTAGTTTTGTAGTGGAGTGTATGTTCTTTCTCCCATTTGGTTAAGAATCGGCCTCTTATGTTGTTCTTACTGTCTCCGAAATCAATGTGTCTAAAGTTGTAATCCCTTGCCAGGATGTAGTACGTGTTTTCATCTTGTAAATTTAATTTTGAAAAGAGTGTGTTCAGCTCATTTATGAAATCTTGCTTTACTTCGGATTTATTTGTGGCATATATGCTGGCTATAATAAGCTTTTGCTTTCGGCTGATGCTGATTTTAATTATTGTATATTCTATAATTTTGTTTTTTTCTGAACTTGGGTATGTTATTTTGTTATATGCTATTTCTTTTTTTATAATTATAGCTGTTCCACCACCTTTTGTTGAGTTTGGCCTGTCTGTTCTTATGATGTTATATCCGTCCATTCTGAGTTTGTGTCTATTGTTCAGTTTGGTTTCTGATACCAGTGTTATGTCCAGTTGGTTGTCTTTGATAAATTATTCTAGATCTAGTCTTCGTTGGTACGTAATAATTGAGTTTACATTACTTTTCTCCCCATGTTTACAATGAACTCTCGTTTATTGTATACATTAGAATAATCATACAGCACTTTAACTAACTAAGTTTCCAGTTGAATTTGAATATGCGCAATTGGTCTTAGATTGCCTTGTTTTTACTGGGCCCAGACGTTCAAACTCGAGTCTTCGATCCAGGAAATTATAAAGAACAGTCTGTTGCCAAGAATAAAACATGAATTAAAACTTTAAGTGATGTCAGCTCTTGTCTTTAGTTCGGACAGATAACTTCACCCTCGTCTGATTTTTTTTTCTTCTTATTTAACGCGAATTCTACAGAGAGAATTTTTTGTTGAAATATACAGAACTAGTCCGGTAAAGCTTAAGCAACTAATAATACCAACCGGATTTTTTCACATTTCTCTCTATAAAATATCATTTCTAGTGTGCTATAGACAGTCATTTTATAGACAACGCTGAAAAACTCCGGCTGGAGACAGATGTGTCGCGACAGATTTACGGAACTGGAATTATACGTCAACGGAAAAATCTCTTCGAGTTCTCACGATTGAAATAATTTTAAATAATGTTTGCGCATGTTAAATAATTGTTAGCAGACAAAATATAAAAAACCTCCGGTATTGTCCTTTCCGCCATTCAGCTTTGGACCAGGAGTCTGAAAGCTCACACTCACGTTATTTGACATTCAAGAAAAGTGCACTGCAGCAAGAATACTCTATTCGGTGCATAGCTGATATATTTACGCTTACTAGAAAATGGTTTTCTATTTTTGGAAGCTTTGGAAGCTTAATAATATTGTATGTATATGCTTGTTCTTATCAGAATGGAATTTTCCAAAAGAAATATATGAACATCGATTTTGTTATCATTTTCAAAATATCAGTTTTAGTTTATTCATAACTAGCCTAAAGGCATCACCTTATCGAATGTACAATTAGAACGAAAATTATAGGACTCATTCTAAATATAATCATTTATAAAATATAATAATGCTTATATGGCATAAATGTGATCTTCCTGTCGTTTTGTGAATATTTTTTTACATTTTTAGATCCAGTATAATATTTCTGATAATTTTTAAAGTAATTTTTTTTTGCAAGTATGCGTGGGCGCGTAAGAAGATGTTATACAGGGCTTTCATAAATATTTTATGGTACATGGCAGAAAATATATTTCATATACATTAGGAAAATATATGGAAATATATGATTCATTTATTTTCGTTATACATATTGCATACAATATAAAATTTATGAAAAATTATATATTCGCTCATATATTTATTTCAGTATCATTCATATTCCAACGTATAATAAATTTAATATTTTATATTTAATACTCATATATATTAACAAATATTCACCTATGTCTATTTACATCAGGGCGGGATTGAATCACATCCATGATTCGATCAAGTAAAATTCATGAACAAAATACATTTCGTTCAATTACCAATACTTAGATAGTTGAAGAGAATCTTTTGGAAAGACCAGTCGTCTTATGATACTATGAATATTCGGCTTATTAGGATACTATCTTTTGGTTCCAATCTTGAAAAAATTCATTCTGCTGTTTTAAGTCTGTGAGTAAAAACCTTCGTGTTCAATCAAGTTAACAAAAAGGTGTGAGTGTAAGGCTGTGAATTTTATCCCCACCATATTGTAACTTGAACTGAATAAAATACTTACGTTAGGAGTTACTCAAAACAATCTTTGAATTAAACGTCTGAACGAAACTTCGTGAGTAAAACGTTTAGTTCACAGCGTTTAAATCATTTAACTGCACTAGAACATTCAATAAAATTTGCTTATGAATATTATTGAGTTAGGAGCCGTTAGTAAGATAAGCTACTCGCAAACTTAAAAATACCAATTATTACAAACTGCTCGTAAGAAAATTATTGTATAAAATTTTAGTAAAATATTATTTTACTTCAGAATAAGTAGCTGAGTATAATCTTGAAAAACATATAATAAATTTTTGAATAAAGATATAGTACATAGTGAACTAAGAATCTTTATATGTATGTAAATATATGCATAGAAAAGGGGGGTGAAATGGGATTTTTAAGGAAAAACTAAGTTTTTGAAGACCATGGTAAAAATCGTGTAAGTTTCCCAAGTTTACCGGAGACTACCATTTTTGGTTTTTTTCTACGCGTAAATTCCGATATTTCTAATTTACTACAAAAATGTTAACTTTCATATCGATATATTCTGATATATTCAACTAAATATTACGGGAATGACGAAATGCCAAGTTTCTACTTCTCTTTCAAAGAAGTATCGCTTTAACGATGGCTCTAACATATGGAAAACTACCAAGTCATAGGAATAAAAATTTTTTTTCTTTAAAATGGCCTCAAATAATGCTGTTCGAATAGTGCATGATTTGAATTGAATGTTACTATCCCTTTGAAATTGGAATCGAATAGTTCAACATACCCGTAAATTTTCGAAATGTTCGAATTCACAAATTTTCGAATCATTCATAAGTTTTCGTATTTTTTGATTTGGATTCAAACGTTTGTTCGAATATAAAACTTAACTTTAACATATGATAAATTATTCAAATTTTTTTTCAATAATCTACGAATAATTCGTATTTTTCAAGTGATTTCAAAAATGACTAATAATTAAAACTTTTGATTTATCAAAAAATGTTCATTAGTTTATTGTACATATCAAAATAAAAAAAAAAAAAAAAAAAAAAATTAAGTCTCTCTGGCGGGGAATCGAACCCCGGTCTCCCGCGTGACAGGCGGGGATACTTACCACTATACTACCAAAGATTTGACATGGTAGATGAACATCGTAGACATACTTAAACGAATACTGGCTTGAACGCAACAGCGGAGCTCTGTTTGGGAATCGGATTGGTAGTGGGGGCGACCCCCACTACAAAAGTTTGTCTGTATTTTCCATCATGATTATCAGCGTAAGAAAACATTTATCGTCATAACAGGTGATTTCTTATTTATAATTTGAAAAAAAAAAAATAATCATTCGCGTGCATTTTTATGTATTTATATAATGATTTTTTTTTTTACTATAAATAGAATATTAAAATCATCACGTAGCTCTGACACCGATTCACGTTAATTGTTATTACTTTGCGTATTTTATTGTCAATTTGTGTGTAGCGAGTGTGATGAACGCACACAAATAAACATTTGACGTACGTAATTGATGTGGTAACAGTAGAATACATAAGCAGCTATTTACCGACAAAATAACGAGCGCTAAAATGGTATTTATACCACATAAGTAATAAATTGTTTTTTTCTTCATTATCTGCAACCCAATGCGCTCGAAATTAATCGTAAAAATACCCTTCTCGGGTTAATTAATTTAAAGTATAATTACATTTTTTTCATTAGGAGATTAAAAATCAGATCAAAGGTTCCTACCTTTAAACACAAAAGCCAAATAATTTTGTATCTCTGTTACAAAAAAAAAGTATGCAACATGTTACTAACATTAAAGCGCATTGCGTTGCTCGAAGTAATACCAGAAAAGTAAAAGTAAAAAGTGCTTAACAATTGTTTCATACGAAATTCCTAGATCGTTGAGGCTGAAAAATACATGAGCGCCTGCGGTGGATATTTTACTCATGTATATACTACACATATACCTCGGAATACAAGATATAGAGAGTTATCGGTTGGACTGAGATTATAGAAGTCAATATTCGAGAGGCGAGAAAAATATTGTCTTTACTTAAGCATAATAAAAATAAATCTGAAGAACAGTAGACCTTGCGGGACTGCCCCAAAAATTTCGGCCGTTTTCGATCTCTATGAACTCAAAAATATCAATGTGAATACATTTTCGAGCTAGAAAATATTCTCGAATACATTTGTTTTTGATTTTTTTAAGCTCGAAAAGTTATCTCTCGATTCGATTGACGAAAGTTAAAAAAAATAAAAAATTATTCGAAAAATTACGTTAATTGTTATTTTTCTACTTTTCTTTATCGATATCTTTTGAACTGATTAATAGATCTTAATGCCCAATATAGTATTCAATGCAGTTCTCCGACCTCTACTGTTTAAATATGTAAGAGTCAATTAATTCTTATGATACTCGAATAAAAAACACGTTTTAGAAATTCATTTGTCATCGATTTCTCTCTAATGAACAATCCAATTCAGTAAGTTAAGGCAGCATTCGTTGCGGATTTGAGTTTTCGACCTGAATCAATTTTGAAATTAATTCATAACATATGATCAAAGTTATTCAAGAACAATGTTTGTTTTCTGATTTTATTTGTGGAATAACTCAAAACGAACTTTATTGATCAAACTTAATTTTTCATGGATTTTGAGATTTAAATCAGTTGATCCGTTCAAAAATTATAGAATATTAACATACACATATGAACACACTCGGACATTATGGTGGTAGTAGTCAAAATTGCTTCGTAGGACTTCAAAACATCGAGATCTGGTCCAAACTTTATTTCTAAAAGTCGGACCAAAACCAATAATTTGCCCTGTCTTTGAAAATTTTCTTAGCTCTTGCTTTTCTTTTTCTTGCTCTTTCAAATTGTCTGAGTTTTTCCATATGTGCTGCTCCCACGTTCCACCAGACTGGGGCTGCATATGTTAAAAGTGGTCTTATGAGTAGTAAATAGCATATTGTTCTGGCTCTGCAGCTAATGTTTCTATTGCAAAATAATCTTGTTAGTGCTTTGTATGCATTTCTTGCTTTTGTTATCTGTATGTCTATATGGCTTGTGCAGCGTGCTAAGTGATCTAGTTGCATTCCTAGATATTTGACTGTTTTTTTTGTTGGTATTGTTGCTGGTTCTTGAGTGTCCGGGTTAAATGTTATTATTTTAAATTCATCTATTTGCTTTCTTATTTTTGGAGCTATGTGTTTGTATGGTTGTCTGAATACTATGGTTTCACATTTGAAAGGGTTTATTCTTAAATTCCAGGTAGCATAAAATTTATTTACTTTATTTACTATTTCTTCGAGTTTATGTTGTATTTCTAGTGGTGTTTTTCCCGCCACGTAGAAGATGGTATCGTCGGCGTATGCCATTGAATATGTATCATTTCCTGTGTTCAGGTTGAACATGTTTAAAATACTGACAGTGTATATGTTAAACAAGTCTGGTGAGTTTACCAAACCCTGTTGTAATCCTTCTTTGATCAGAAATTTTATCGTTGACATGTTCATTCCATCCCATATGATGTATTTTCTGTCGGTTATCATATTCCATATCATTTCTACCAGCATTGTTGGGAATTTTCTTCGAATCAGTATGAATATCAGGCCGAATATCCATACTGAGTCAAAGGCTTTCTCCAGGTCTATTAGGGTTGCTGCGATTATTTCTTTTTTAAGTAAATGTAGGTTAACGTCTGATAAAAGTTTGTGGATCGCGTGCACGGTGGAGTGTTGATGTCGAAAGCCAAACTGATTGTTGGGTATTATTTTCTCGTTTTTACAGTGTGCCTGTATTGAATTTCTGATGACTGCTTCGTATACCTTGCTGATGTTAGGTGTCAGACTTATCGGTCTGTAGCTTGCTGGATGGTTCAGTGGTTTTCCTTTTTTATATATCGGTATTGTTTTTGCAGTTTTCCATGATTCTGGGAAGTATTTGTTATTTAGTGCATTATTGAAAATTACTGTGTAGTCTTTGATTATTCTTGGCGTTAGATGTTTTAGTACTATAGCTGGTATATTATCCAGTCCTGTTGATGTTTTATTTGGCAGTTTCTTGAGTATCATATGTACTTCTGCTATTGAGCAGAAGTATTTTGGAGTGTCTGGTTCTGTGTTAGGTGTATTGGCTTTATTTATAGTTGAGAAGGTGGTGGTTGTTTTATTTTTCTGACGGTCTTCGTTGTATTTGGTGATGAATTCATTTACTGTTTGGTCAACTATTTCTTTCAGTCGTGTGTTTGTATTCAAGTATCTTGGTGAATTGATGGTTTCGTAGTATGCTCCAATGACGTTTAGTTTATCTTTTGTGTCTTCTATTATGTATTCATCATCCAGTTCTATTGCATGTGCTATATTACATTGGCTTCTGTTTATTATGGTTGCGTTTGTTGTTTTGATGTGTATATTTGGCATGTCTTGCCAGCTTCTTGGTCTAAACACTTTGTTTATAATTGGGAAAAACTTATCCGAATTTCTGTAGTCTATTTTTTTTGCTATTTTTGTCCAGTGACTTTCTATGTTTTTTTTTATTTCTTCTTTTATTTTATTTTTAATTTCTGCCAGCAACTGTTTAAGATAATTTATAGGCGCTGTATTGTACTGGTGGTTAGCTTTTTTTGCGCGTGTATTCTGGTCAGTAGAATTGACTTAAATTTGAGTAATTTTTTTATCCTGTTTGTTATGTAGTGGTTTGGGCTGTCTTGCTTTTCTAGTTTTGGTATTTTGTTTTCTATTGCGTTTAAAATGTGTTGGTTGATTTTTTCCAAGTATTCTTCTATTTCTGTTTTTGTTAGGTTTCTGTCATCCGATATTTCCAGTTGGTATTGTTCATTTAGGTGTTTAGTGAATGCTTTCCATTTTGTATTTTTGTAAAGTAATTTTGGTGGCCTCGTGTCTGTTTCGAGCGTTAGTTGTTGATGAATTTCCATGTATATTGCATTGTGATCGCTGTCGTATGTAAGGGTTTCTAGTTTTCCATTATTTAGATTATTTACTTGGATTCTGCTGTCTAATATGGCTATATCTAGTATTGATTGTGCTGGCGTGAATGTTGGTTCTTTTGGTGTATATATTTTAGTTTTGTAGTGGAGTGTATGTTCTTTCTCCCATTTGGTTAAGAATCGGCCTCTTATGTTGTTCTTACTGTCTCCGAAATCAATGTGTCTAAAGTTGTAATCCCTTGCCAGGATGTAGTACGTGTTTTCATCTTGTAAATTTAATTTTGAAAAGAGTGTGTTCAGCTCATTTATGAAATCTTGCTTTACTTCGGATTTATTTGTGGCATATATGCTGGCTATAATAAGCTTTTGCTTTCGGCTGATGCTGATTTTAATTATTGTATATTCTATAATTTTGTTTTTTTCTGAACTTGGGTATGTTATTTTGTTATATGCTATTTCTTTTTTTATAATTATAGCTGTTCCACCACCTTTTGTTGAGTTTGGCCTGTCTGTTCTTATGATGTTATATCCGTCCATTCTGAGTTTGTGTCTATTGTTCAGTTTGGTTTCTGATACCAGTGTTATGTCCAGTTGGTTGTCTTTGATAAATTATTCTAGATCTAGTCTTCGTTGGTACGTAATAATTGAGTTTACATTACTTTTCTCCCCATGTTTACAATGAACTCTCGTTTATTGTATACATTAGAATAATCATACAGCACTTTAACTAACTAAGTTTCCAGTTGAATTTGAATATGCGCAATTGGTCTTAGATTGCCTTGTTTTTACTGGGCCCAGACGTTCAAACTCGAGTCTTCGATCCAGGAAATTATAAAGAACAGTCTGTTGCCAAGAATAAAACATGAATTAAAACTTTAAGTGATGTCAGCTCTTGTCTTTAGTTCGGACAGATAACTTCACCCTCGTCTGATTTTTTTTTCTTCTTATTTAACGCGAATTCTACAGAGAGAATTTTTTGTTGAAATATACAGAACTAGTCCGGTAAAGCTTAAGCAACTAATAATACCAACCGGATTTTTTCACATTTCTCTCTATAAAATATCATTTCTAGTGTGCTATAGACAGTCATTTTATAGACAACGCTGAAAAACTCCGGCTGGAGACAGATGTGTCGCGACAGATTTACGGAACTGGAATTATACGTCAACGGAAAAATCTCTTCGAGTTCTCACGATTGAAATAATTTTAAATAATGTTTGCGCATGTTAAATAATTGTTAGCAGACAAAATATAAAAAACCTCCGGTATTGTCCTTTCCGCCATTCAGCTTTGGACCAGGAGTCTGAAAGCTCACACTCACGTTATTTGACATTCAAGAAAAGTGCACTGCAGCAAGAATACTCTATTCGGTGCATAGCTGATATATTTACGCTTACTAGAAAATGGTTTTCTATTTTTGGAAGCTTTGGAAGCTTAATAATATTGTATGTATATGCTTGTTCTTATCAGAATGGAATTTTCCAAAAGAAATATATGAACATCGATTTTGTTATCATTTTCAAAATATCAGTTTTAGTTTATTCATAACTAGCCTAAAGGCATCACCTTATCGAATGTACAATTAGAACGAAAATTATAGGACTCATTCTAAATATAATCATTTATAAAATATAATAATGCTTATATGGCATAAATGTGATCTTCCTGTCGTTTTGTGAATATTTTTTTACATTTTTAGATCCAGTATAATATTTCTGATAATTTTTAAAGTAATTTTTTTTTGCAAGTATGCGTGGGCGCGTAAGAAGATGTTATACAGGGCTTTCATAAATATTTTATGGTACATGGCAGAAAATATATTTCATATACATTAGGAAAATATATGGAAATATATGATTCATTTATTTTCGTTATACATATTGCATACAATATAAAATTTATGAAAAATTATATATTCGCTCATATATTTATTTCAGTATCATTCATATTCCAACGTATAATAAATTTAATATTTTATATTTAATACTCATATATATTAACAAATATTCACCTATGTCTATTTACATCAGGGCGGGATTGAATCACATCCATGATTCGATCAAGTAAAATTCATGAACAAAATACATTTCGTTCAATTACCAATACTTAGATAGTTGAAGAGAATCTTTTGCAAAGACCAGTCGTCTTATGATACTATGAATATTCGGCTTATTAGGATACTATCTTTTGGTTCCAATCTTGAAAAAATTCATTCTGCTGTTTTAAGTCTGTGAGTAAAAACCTTCGTGTTCAATCAAGTTAACAAAAAGGTGTGAGTGTAAGGCTGTGAATTTTATCCCCACCATATTGTAACTTGAACTGAATAAAATACTTACGTTAGGAGTTACTCAAAACAATCTTTGAATTAAACGTCTGAACGAAACTTCGTGAGTAAAACGTTTAGTTCACAGCGTTTAAATCATTCAACTGCACTAGAACATTCAATAAAATTTGCTTATGAATATTATTGAGTTAGGAGCCGTTAGTAAGATAAGCTACTCGCAAACTTAAAAATACCAATTATTACAAACTGCTCGTAAGAAAATTATTGTATAAAATTTTAGTAAAATATTATTTTACTTCAGAATAAGTAGCTGAGTATAATCTTGAAAAACATATAATAAATTTTTGAATAAAGATATAGTACATAGTGAACTAAGAATCTTTATATGTATATAAATATATGCATAGAAAAGGGGGGTGAAATGGGATTTTTAAGGAAAAACTAAGTTTTTGAAGACCATGGTAAAAATCGTGTAAGTTTACCAAGTTTACCGGAGACTACCATTTTTGGTTTTTTTCTACGCGTAAATTCCGATATTTCTAATTTACTACAAAAATGTTAACTTTCATATCGATATATTCTGATATATTCAACTAAATATTACGGGAATGACGAAATGCCAAGTTTCTACTTCTCTTTCAAAGAAGTATCGCTTTAACGATGGCTCTAACATATGGAAAACTACCAAGTCATAGGAATAAAAATTTTTTTTCTTTAAAATGGCCTCAAATAATGCTGTTCGAATAGTGCATGATTTGAATTGAATGTTACTATCCCTTTGAAATTGGAATCGAATAGTTCAACATACCCGTAAATTTTCGAAATGTTCGAATTCACAAATTTTCGAATCATTCATAAGTTTTCGTATTTTTTGATTTGGATTCAAACGTTTGTTCGAATATAAAACTTAACTTTAACATATGATAAATTATTCAAATTTTTTTTCAATAATCTACGAATAATTCGTATTTTTCAAGTGATTTCAAAAATGACTAATAATTAAAACTTTTGATTTATCAAAAAATGTTCATTAGTTTATTGTACATATCAAAATAAAAAAAAAAAAAAAAAAAAAAATTAAGTCTCTCTGGCGGGGAATCGAACCCCGGTCTCCCGCGTGACAGGCGGGGATACTTACCACTATACTACCAAAGATTTGACATGGTAGGTGATACATCGTAGACATACTTAAACGAATACTGGCTTGAACGCAACAGCGGAGCTCTGTTAGGGAATCGGATAGGTAGTGGGGGCGACCCCCACTACAAAAGTTTGTCTTTATTTTCCATCATGATTATCAGCGTAAGAAAACATTTATCGTCATAACAGGTGATTTCTTATTCATAATTTGAAAAAAAAAAAAAAAAAAATAATCATTCACGTGCATTTTTATGTATTTATATAATGATTTTTTTTTTTTACTATAAATAGAATATTAAAATCATCACGTAGCTCTGACACCGATTCACGTTAATTGTTATTACTTTGCGTATTTTATTGTCAATTTGTGTGTAGCGAGTGTGATGAACGCACACAAATAAACATTTGACGTACGTAATTGATGTGGTAACAGTAGAATACATAAGCAGCTATTTACCGACAAAATAACGAGCGCTAAAATGGTATTTATACCACATAAGTAATAAATTGTTTTTTTCTTCATTATCTGCAACCCAATGCGCTCGAAATTAATCGTAAAAATACCCTTCTCGGGTTAATTAATTTAAAGTATAATTACATTTTTTTCATTAGGAGATTAAAAATCAGATCAAAGGTTCCTACCTTTAAACACAAAAGCCAAATAATTTTGTATCTCTGTTACAAAAAAAAAGTATGCAACATGTTACTAACATTAAAGCGCATTGCGTTGCTCGAAGTAATACCAGAAAAGTAAAAGTAAAAAGTGCTTAACAATTGTTTCATACGAAATTCCTAGATCGTTGAGGCTGAAAAATACATGAGCGCCTGCGGTGGATATTTTACTCATGTATATACTACACATATACCTCGGAATACAAGATATAGAGAGTTATCGGTTGGACTGAGATTATAGAAGTCAATATTCGAGAGGCGAGAAAAATATTGTCTTTACTTAAGCATAATAAAAATAAATCTGAAGAACAGTAGACCTTGCGGGACTGCCCCAAAAATTTCGGCCGTTTTCGATCTCTATGAACTCAAAAATATCAATGTGAATACATTTTCGAGCTAGAAAATATTCTCGAATACATTTGTTTTTGATTTTTTTAAGCTCGAAAAGTTATCTCTCGATTCGATTGACGAAAGTTAAAAAAAATAAAAAATTATTCGAAAAATTACGTTAATTGTTATTTTTCTACTTTTCTTTATCGATATCTTTTGAACTGATTAATAGATCTTAATGCCCAATATAGTATTCAATGCAGTTCTCCGACCTCTACTGTTTAAATATGTAAGAGTCAATTAATTCTTATGATACTCGAATAAAAAACACGTTTTAGAAATTCATTTGTCATCGATTTCTCTCTAATGAACAATCCAATTCAGTAAGTTAAGGCAGCATTCGTTGCGGATTTGAGTTTTCGACCTGAATCAATTTTGAAATTAATTCATAACGTATGATCAAAGTTATTCAAGAACAATGTTTGTTTTCTGATTTTATTTGTGGAATAACTCAAAACGAACTTTATTGATCAAACTTAATTTTTCATGGATTTTGAGATTTAAATCAGTTGATCCGTTCAAAAATTATAGAATATTAACATACACATATGAACACACTCGGACATTATGGTGGTAGTAGTCAGAATTGCTTCGTAGGACTTCAAAACATCGAGATCTGGTCCAAACTTTATTTCTAAAAGTCGGACCAAAACCAATCATTTGCCCTGTCTTTGAAAATTTTCTTAGCGGGAAGTTTAAAATATTATCCCTGCATATTTTTTATTTAACAACAGGTTCATCCAAACTTAAGTATTAGTTTTCACACTGAGATAGTTCACATAATCGACATGTCATAGCTATAGGTAAAACAAGCTTACAAACTTTAAGTACGTGCTACGAAACTTTAACTACAACTTCTTACTCCAGTCAATTCTCTCTTGTGCTCATCCTAATTTTCATTCTTAACCCTCATACATGCAGTAATATAACCGCTTATCGATCAAATTTATAATGTAAATCGAAATACGTTTCTTCGAAATGTTATTTTCACATATACGTGCCCTCATTTACGAACGATAAATTTAACCAAACTAATATATTACCCAATGATATCATTAATCTTATGAAATGAGTTTTGTTCAAACAAAAGAAAGTAACATTTTTTATATAACAAAACTAATTTGTTTTAATGATTAAAAACAAAATAAAAAACTTATTTAGAAAAGCTACTTTATATGTACGAAGGACTTTTTCTCGTTTACAAGAGATGTTTGTTCGGATATAATTTGTAGAATGTCGTAAAAACTAGTGAACCGATTGATCTTCAATCAGAAAGTTATTTATGACTCTATTTCACGATAATAGAGAAGTATTTTAAAAATTTATAGTCTACTGAGGTTGCGTTCCAAGGAGTAGTTATATATTGAAGCCATTGTCCCTCGTTTCCGGTTTAATTTGAATCTTAAGTTACCCCAATTTTCTATACATTTAGTTTTGTGTATAGTTATCTCGTTATAAGTTTTGTTTCCGCTTCAGTAGAGAAGGATATTGTCTTTAAAATTTATAACGGAGGTTTGGCAACAATTCATAAACGAACGCACACATGCATAACAGATGCTCAAGAATTACAAGAGTAGGGACGTTGATAAATTTCCTCTACACCCTATTCTCTGAACTTGTAACCGACATCAGCGTTTATTGTGCGGTGAAAGATAAAACAAGACGATTTCAGATGAACTGATGTTTTGGAATCATAGGTAAAGGGTCTGTGGTGTTATTAGTACGCGAGTATAAACGAATCGTTGATGCGTGTATCCCGACAAGTTCAAAATTACCAATGTAATTAAGAGTATGCTCAAGTTTGAAGAGTTCGTTTACCAGAATTTTTTATCCATAAATTTTTTGGACGACCCTAACCAAAAATCCATTAAGAAATTCAGTACAGGTTCCCATATGGAGACCCATAAGACATTCTTGGATGGATTCCCATATAGTTTCCTATAGAAATCCAGCATAGATTCTTATTGAAGCTCTTACGTGGTTTCCTATGAGAAGCTATGTCACACTATATCAAATCTTTTTGAAAATCTATCCTTATACGCATCGCTGCTCTTATAAAGCTTCAAGTAGTTCAACGCATATTGTGATAGAATCCTATATCGTACTGGCCACGATACTTTTTTTTTGTGTATCGATTTATTAAATGGGAATCCAGATATCCAAGTTCCTATATGTATTTTGTGTGTACATAGTTTTTTATGTGGATTGTCTATGTGGGGACTCAGGTCTCTATGGCTATTTATATAAATTTTCTACATGGGAACCCAGGTATTCATAGTTTACAATGGAGATTCCCTACACAGGGATCCAGGTATCCAGAGTTTTCCCTATGAGTTTTCTATATGGGAATTGAGGTATTCAGAGCTTCCAATGGGAATTTCCTACGCGGGAATCCCGGTATCCATAGTTCCCCATATAGATTTCCTGTATGAAAATCCAGATATCCATAGTTTCTGACGGGAATTACTTAGATAGGAATCTAGGTATCCATAGTTTCTAACAGGAATACCCTCCACGGGAATCTAGAGATCCAAGTTTCTACATAAATTTCTTGTATGGGAGTTTAGGTACCTCTAGTTTCTTATGTGGATTTTCTATAGGGGAGACCGGGGCAAGACGGCCCCCTGGGGCAAGAAGGTCCACCTCAAAAATTAACCAAAATTTTTTTTTCTTGTTTTCTTATGATTATCACAAATTCAGATTATTTACTCATTTTTAGCCCTACACGTGAAACTAGGGGCAAAATGAACCACTGCAAAATTCTAAGAAAAATGTATTTCATATTATTATAACCTAGTCATGATTAATTTAATAGAAATATCATTTTTTGGTTAATTCTATGGATTTCGAGTAAAATAGAGCATTTGAAAAAGTTAAAAATACGAATAATCAAATTTTTATTCAATAGAAAAATAATTATTAATCAATTAAGTTATTTTCTATTGAATAACTTTTAATTTTTTGATATAATTTGTCGTAGAATCCAACAGAACAATTATAATTATTATATGTAACATTATGAATAATATATTTATAAAATTAACAACATTAACTATTAAAATGTAACAAAAATACTTTTTTAGATATTAAATTTAATTTAAGTGTATTATAAATTAATCTTCACAATATTCACAAATGTACATATCGGAAAAATATTCGTCAACTCCTGCACAGGAATCATGAGCCCATTCTTTATATTTTTGACACTGAATCCATGATTCTTTTGATTCCGAATACAGTCCATGACAGGAGAGACAGTAACAATCGTTTGGAAAAAAATTAAAACACTCAATTTTTTTCTATAGAAGTGAACAAATTACTCGTATTATATCAAAAAAGGTTATTTCGAGTAATATAAAAGTAAATACAGGAGTTAAAGAAAAAAATATAAACATTCATAACGCGGTAAATTTTTTTACAATTAAAAAAAAAAAAATTTTTTTTTCATTTTTTTTCGGAGGGGGCCGTCTTGCCCCAAACAAAAAAAAAATTTTTTCAGGAGCTTCACCAAAATTTTGGTGAATTGAGTTAAAGTTGGACGAGAGTAAATCGACTTGATGGTTAAAAGCCACAAAGAATAATAATCAGCTTAGATGGGCCGTTTTGCCCCGGTCTCCCCTATGGGAATACAGGAAGCCATACTTTCTGACATGATATCCTATATAAATCCATACTTCCTCACATTGATTCCCATCATTTTTTATGTCAATGCATACTGTCCTATATGGATCCCTATGGACTCCCATATAATCTCACATCAAATTTTTCGAAACTGCAGCACTAATTTTGAAAATGTTTCCGACACTAACCTCGATCTAAGTTATACCATTGACCTATCGTGTATTAATGAACCGTTCATTAAGCATTCTATGCTTTTAACTAAAATAGTTTATTATGTGAATAAGAAATACAAGAGGACCTTTGTATTCACTACCCTTCAGATAATAAATTCTAAAAAATTTTCAGCACGTAATTATTTTCATTCGACTAGTAGACTTTATCATGAATATAAATTTATAAAAACCAATTAAAATGTGTCAAGAAACAGTTCTCTGTCTCTCTTAGATTAGTGCTAGAAAATTTGCATCTAACAGGAGCTTGGCCTGACTCACGTTCCTCGGCGATTACCCTTCTGCTCCTTCATTCCACTCGAGATTTGCATCTCAGCGATGGTTTTCTATCCCGGAAGTAGCAGCAGTATTAGCACAAGCTATATCACTTAGTTTTTCTAAGAAAATATATAAAGCCTTTTACTCCTTTTCCGTCAGAGAACTTAATTCGCTTTTTACAGCAATTCCGTCATCGTGGCTTTTAATTAGCCACCCCTCATAATAACATTGACGAACACTACGTTCAATTGAAGCTTTTAATCAATATATACGTATATATTTTATGTGGTCTAGATAATTTGTCAAATAAATTACAGCAATTTATATAAATGTCAAAAAAAAAATTCTATCATAAAACGCCTCATTAATTATCAGATATTACTTTTTTTTCCTTATCATGAAATGCTTAATTTATTGAGTGTTCTCTTTCATGATATGCATTATTATTGTCCCTTGTACAGCAAATTAAATTATAATAGTTGTTGAGAGATTCAACTAAATAATGATTCGTTCATTAAATAATAGCACCGCGGCGTGTCTGTCGTTTCTAAATGAAAATTATTTCACTGAATATTAAAGCACTGGAACGTCACGCTCTCACGCGTTGATTTCGCTTTGGGGTTGGATTATAAATCATACAGAATAAAAAAAGATACGTATATTTAAAATTTTATCCGGGTGATAGTCTGACATACTTTCAAGCCGGGGTACTTTTTTATGAATAATTTTAAAAAACAATAGCATGAAGTATTAGTAAATTTAAGTGGATTTAAAAGGGAAAAACTGTTGGACATTTTTTGTGGTAAAAATAACTCTTGTATATTTAAAAATTTACGAAGCATGTATAGTTTTATGACGTGATGAATGGTAGCTTAAAATGGATACATATTGTTCAGTCATAAGTCAAATCACTCAGGTGGATTTTACAGTACATCAGTATATTCCACTGTACTATATGTGTTTTATAGCAATTAATCGGTGAATAGACTCGTTTCGACTCAATGATTTTATCATGTTATTGGCTTTTTTTTTGTTTTGCTAGAATACTCTGAAATGCTACACAATTGGTCCTGTACACACATTGTCAACGACGCCTCATTAAATTTCCAGTACAAGTATTCAATTCAATGATTACTATTTTAGTTTTTCCAGCAGGTAAATACTCCGTAAATTTTTTTTTTTTTTTTTTTTTTTTTTTTTTTTTTTTTTTTTTTTCAAAGTATGAGTTGCATTTGATTGCATTTGTATGCTAATTTGTGACATGACGTGACGTTATAACGCCGTTTTTAATTTTCCGCTATGAAAGTTGACAATTCGAAAAGAAAAAGGAAATCATTGGTTTTGTTCCGATTTTCGAAAATCAAGTTTTAAAAGAATTTCAACGTTTTGAGACTCCGGTATGAAAAAAACCATACAAGATAACAATATATATAGAGTATCAGACATTTTTTGTAGCGAATTTAAATATATTTTTAAATATACACTGTAAAAAATTTTACACCGAGACATTTACACTTCACCGGGTCCAAAAAATTTTTTACATCGTATGATTTTCCAAATTTTGAACTTTATGTTTTTTCAACATATATCTAAAGATAAATAGGTAAATAAATATATTTTAATATATACAAATATTAAATATTAAATTATGCATATTAAAATTCATATGATACTGATATAGTGTTCCACGTATATAGCAAATACATAATTTTTCTTAAATTTTACATTATATGTATTTATTATAACGAAAATATGTATAAATCATTATATGCTTCCATATATTTTTCTAATGTTTACATAATGTATTTTCTGCTATATATCATAAATATGTATGAAAACTCTCCATAGCTTCCTCTTATGCCCCCACACATGGTTGCAAAAAAATGACTATCGAAATTATCAGAAATACTTTACTGAATGTAAAAATATAAAAAAATATCTATAAAACAAAATGACGCATATATTTATATCTTACAAAAATTAATATATAATATAATTTAGAAAAATGTATGAGTTCATATAAGTATGAACATTTATTATTATATATTAAAAATGACCCAAATATCTATGTGGGAAAATACAAAGTATTATATATTTTTTCATATATTATCATGTTGTAAAAATATATTACACCATATATTCTTCCCATACATTTTTTATCCATACAGACCTATAAAGCCATTCTGACTAAATTTAAAACGAAGTTCTATTGTATGCCTGTATTTATCTCAGTCTATATGTTTGCATATGACTATTCTATCATTTTCGACTAGACTTGAAAACATTGACTGTTAGGGTCAACCGTTTTCCAGATTTTTTTTATTTATTATTCATCTGATAAAAAATTAAACGTAATTACAATTAAAACCCAATTGTCAATTAATTTACATTCAGTATAGAATTCAACTGGTAAAAAATACACAAATCCATAAAAGTAATAAAACAACTTGACTCTAAAATGTTAGCACAACTTTTTGGTTGGAGTTCACAAAGTCAACTTGAAAAGGTTGTTACGTTTTGACCGAGATTCGTAGTTAGATACGTCTTTTCTCGGTGCTACTGCTCGCGATTTATGTACTATATATACTTATTTACTCCACCGCAGATGAATGTTTGCTAACCAAGTTGTTTGTGAGTTTTATTAGTTCTAGTAACTCTATTCATGCGTGTATTCTTAAAACATTACTGTCGCATCACTAATTTGTTTTATTTTAAATACTAAACTGCTAAAGTTAAATGTTTATATCTATATGAGTCAAGGCACCATATGGTTCTACAACAGATTCGTGGTGTAACGGGTGTGAGTAGTCATTTGCTTGTATGGAGGTGGTTGGTGTCCTGTCAAATGAAAATTTTATCAGCTTCGTGTTATAAATGACGACAACTAACCACTATGCAACAACCATCTTCACATTATTCAAGATTAATGGTTTCTTGGCTTGGATTCAACGTCATGATAATAACGAGCACAGCCTTGGCTGAAGCTGACCACAAACTTGGATCGTTGTCCCCACGTAAATTACTCGACTAAATTTCTCATTCCAAAAACGTGTAGTAATTTCGCAGGTCAACTAACTCAATATTTCATTCTGCACACCTCAAATGTCAAGTGTCAACGTTTTGCTATTTTCGACAAATCATTTTTATCGATTCTTCTAGTTCGAAAATTAGAACTCATCCATGTACTAAATTAATGTCATTTTTAATATATGTGAATAGAGTTCACAAAATAATTAATAGACATCAACTAAATCTAGTTTTTTATTTAAGAAATTTCGAATGTTCATAATTTCTGAACAGTTGGCTGAATACCAGTAGGTATTTTAATACAGCGTCCTAAGTAAAACAGTTTTCTAGAAAATCCGTCGGCTTAAGAATTACGGCTTCATATTAATGCGTCACATGCGTAACGCACTTATATAGACCACGTGCTGAGAAGGAAGATGAAGAGGAAGACTAAATCTCGGGGGACTTTTTTTAAGAAATTTTTCCCCTACAATTAGTGATGATGTCTTCTAACGAGCTTGGACTGTATTTGAGAGAATTAAAACGCACAAGCTGAATCGATTGAAGTTCTAAGAAAAGTTCCCCTATGTCGCCTAGACCAGTAATATGACAGGTAGTTAGCTGTACAATGTGTTAGCATCCTTACGGAAAAATACCAATGAACAATATTTGAAAACACTAATGAAAAACTGATGGTCTAGTATTTTTGAGTAATGTGCACTACGTCTTTAGTGTAATTAGTCCATTTAGTTTTCTTAGTTAGTGTTCTCAGGATGTTGAGTGTCATAGGTGTACTGTACTTATTCCTGAGTATCGATGGTGTAATCCGATAAGAAAAAATTGGATCCAATCATGCATACTGATGATTACTATTTGTACTGATAAATTCATTTTTATTAATGAAAAATTACTCGTAATTACTAGGGCTCGAACCTGGATCCTTTTGCAAATCAGTTGAAGATCTATATGTTCATGATAGAAATCTCAATAATCTAAACAATTCAAATTTCTATTAATAACGTGATTAATACTTATCACTTCCAATCGTTCTTTAGATTGACTAATTGAACTGATAATGATCACTAATGAATACTTATCAATACTGATGCATTTTCAATAATGTTCATTAGTTTCTTTTCTTTAAGAGCACTACTCGTCGTTACTTCAACGACGCTTGAACTTCCTCGTTCAGAATTTGATATTTAATTGGCAAGTTTCACTATCTTTACAATTTGAAAACACGTTTTATGTGGCTTGTAAATTACATTAAAATTATGAGTTCCAATGCATGTTTGGCTAGCCCAAAGAAACCAACTTCAGACCGATGCAAATTAGCAAGTTTAAACTAATCAGCTTTTTCCTTAGGGACAAAACTATCTTGTTTCCACCCATTGTGTTAATTTCTGACTTCACCCCAGCCTTGTCACTATGGTTTTTATTTATCAGAAGTTTGAGAATAATTTTATGTTATTATCATTATCGTTAACTGAGTCGACAGCTGATAGGTGCATGTGCGATCGAACTTAAATTGTCTCGCTTCGTCTGACTCCAGACAAGGCAACTATAAGTTAGTACACAAGTAATTATAGAATAATGAGAATACAGTGTGTGGAAAATGAGAAAACACAATTTCAATCCATATCTTCAAGTCGGGCAGTCAACCTTACCCTCGTTTGAAATCATCTCATTCTATCCCTCGTCATCTGCCAGACTATTATCAAGCCGTTCTCAAGGTATCGATTATTTTTTAAATGCCTAGCGTAGCTTTGCGAAAAAACTACAGAATTGAAAGCATTTTTACTGTAGAATTTTTTCCATACTTCTTAGAAAGTATTTGAAAAATCGTCCAACACGTTTTTCATTAAAATTGTTTTAAAATATTGCGTTTCGTGACAGTATTTTTTTTACTGCTATTTTCCTATGAGTACCATTATAAGTACTTGGAAAAAAAGTAAGCAAAAATTAATCTATGAGAAATAAGCCGAAACTACCAATAGGATCCAATAGCTTTTACTTTTGACAAAAGTAAAAATTATTATTCCATAAGTAAAATATGCTATCATAAATAAAAAATTTGAAAAAATTAAATAATAAATTTTGAGATCAGATTTTTTCCGTGGATAAGGTTTTTTTTCATGAAGAAACAATTCAAATTATTCAATAAATAAAAAATCGAACAATTGACATATTGTTATTTTATTCTACTTTCCGGCGGATTAATGAAAAAAACAATATTAATATAATTTTTTTATAAATCCACTGAAGAGTAGAACAAATTGAAAATATAAATAGCGAAAATTTCTAGTTTCCGATTTTTCATATAACTACTCTACTTATTATCGCTACAAAAATTGAAGTAATTATATACTGCTCCGAGTGAATTAACAAAGTATTTGACGACTGATGATAACAATTAGATATAATCACTTGCTTTCTAGTTTAGAGGTATAAACTTTTCTGCTCATATATACAGATTATTCAGTATTTGTACTTGTTGTTTAAATGTATTTCATTGCAAGAAGACGATAAATAAACATTATCAACTAATATAAATAATTCATTGCGTGCTGGTGGAGTTTTTCTCCTAGATATAGAACTACTTTTTTTTTCTTCGTTTTTCTACCTGATATAGGTAGAACTAAGTACTTATACTGTTTCTCGTAGAATACCTTAGTATGAAAAAACCACAAAAAATTACTGTTAAGTGTGTAAAATATTTATTCAATTCTTTTGAAATTTTTCTTCTCAATAGTTAGAGCTGATTGCTTTTGTTTAAACTCTGTTTGCTCTTAGGATCTGTGGCTTTATGTATAGATGAACAAAACCATATTTACCAACTTAACTATAAGTAAGTAATGCTTGATATTTTTTTCATTTCATTTTATCATTAGTTCTTTTAACTTCCCGCTAGGAAAATTAACGATTTTTGAAAAATTCGGGAAGTCATTGTTTTAACCCCGATTTACGAAAATTTAAATTTCATCATATGTCGACGTTTTGAGATCCTAGGAAGTTATTTTGGCTATTTTCAGAATGATATCCGAATGCCTGTGTGTGTGTGTGTGTGTGTGTGTGTGTGTGTGTGTGTGTGTGTGTGTGTGTGTGTGTGTGTGTGTGTGTGTGTGTGTGTGTGTGTGTGTTTTAATGAATTAACCAATTTAGATGGTTCTAGCAGCAATCGAAAAATATTATTAGCCCTCCACTTTCCTGAAAATTTTATCATTCGATCGAATATACACTGAGAAAATTAAACAATACGGAAAAAAAAAATTTCAAAGTCCTTTAATTTTCTCAAAAACGATCAAATGAATCGATTCCAAAATCTAATCGGCTCTAAAACTTGATAAAAAGCGTCGATTGCCCCCTCAATCATCTCAACCGGTAAATGCGTTCGAGATATCGTTGGAGAAAGAAATGGTAAAAAGGAGGTTTTCCAAATATCTTCGAAACGGCTGAACCAATAGATTTTAAATTTTAATCAGCTCTAGAATTTAATAAAAAGCACCTATTGCTACCTCAAATTTCGAAATTGGTTAATGAGTTCAAAAGATATCGCCGTTGAAAAGTTAAGAAAAATAACATTTCATGTTATTTTTTCCGGATAAATCATAATATAAAGTACTAAAATGTTTCTGAACTTATACCAACTCTTCCTCTTTATAGTCTTCTTATATTTCATATATTTATTATTGCTCTGATCTGAGTCAAAACTCATTCAAATCTTGATTTTGATCACTGGCTTTGATTTCATCTTGAAAATATTTATTTCAATGAACATAATCGGAAATATAAATTTAAAAACCGCTCGTTCATTAATGATTTCCGATTCTTAAATTTTCAAACTTTAACATAAATTGTAACTTGTTAAAGTTAGAAAAGCTAATAAAAAAACAATTTTATGGAGAAGCATTTTCGAGTTCAAGGAGCTTGAAAACAGAGGGAAGTTTCGTGAACCGACGCCCAGATTTTTTTTTTTTTTTGATGATATCGAAAATAAAATTTTCTCAGATTTTTAAACGTTTGTTCTTTTATGGTTAAACAATATTCGAAGGTACCCTTACTAATTTTCAAGAAACAATGATTGTTCTCATTCGCTTTCACTCTTTTACTTTAAACGATACGAATTAATAAGTAAATATCATTTATTTCAGCTATTCATTTAGAGGCTTAAACTATTCTATCGCTTATATTACTTTATATAGACGTTCGGCTGAAAAAATAGATCCGTATACATTTTAATATCTAAGGATTTTCTCAACGGCTTATGGCGTATTTCGTGCCAAAGATCATGGATATTCAATCCATTTTATGCAGAAGTGGTGCAAACGATTGTTATTAACAATTAAATTGTTCAAATCGATATTAATCCCAAACCGTCAGTTTGATGGGGAAGTTTATTAAAAAAAAAAAATATTTAGAATGAAAAAATATACAAAAAAAATGCTAAAGTCTTTTTCCTATCTCGAATATTTCGCGAGACATAGCAAAAAAACAAGCCGGGTACTCGGATCTCTTCCTCTCGCTCAACTAGTTGCCTTGTGCGCGCTCTCTCTCCGCTTCAATGTATCCGACGGTAGATAGACCGAGATATATTTTACATTAAAATTAATGCAAATTAAAAACAAATCGATGTAATGTCTATATTACCAATATACTAGATTTTTCGCGAAACTAATTTCTGTCGTCAAATGGTCATTTTTTTCCGTTAACTAATTCTTCAAACAAATAAGTTTTTTCAAGTCCGTTATCGATCAGAAGAATCGATAAAGTAACGATACTACCAATAGAGTGAATTTTTTATGAAACGAATGTATGACCCACTGTCCAATAGATATTTTTATTTTTTATTTTTGTTAACTAATTTTATGAACAAATGGATTTTATTGAAGTTCGTTTTTAATCGGAAAGTCATATTTATGTAGTCATATAAATTATATTTAATCAGATATAATAATATAGAGTTATACTCAATCTTACACGGTTATAAAAAATAATTTCTAATTTGCTTCTATACGCAGAGAAATTCTTAGTGAAAATTTTCCAAAAAATTTAATACAGTACTACCTCAGTAAGTTACGACAATTTGGGACCGTCGTAATAGTTTAAGGGGCAATAAAAGTATTAGTCTCGATTGACCTGGAGCTAGGAAGGGTATGTAGGTATGAGGGATCGTTAGTGTCTGTAAGTGCAGGCAAAAAAATTTATCAGTAACATTTAATTTTTCATTTCTCGAAATCAATATAAATAATTATTATTTAATTTTACTTGCAATAATGAATCAAATAAATTTTTTCTTAAATAAATAAATTCTTAACGATTGTTTTATTGGAAAAAAAATAATGATTAAGTAAATAATATTAGAAATTTTAAATATTCATTTGTTTTATGATTAATATTAAATCTGATATTAATTTAAAACTTAAATAACGGCTGGATGGGTTATCTTAAAGTCTAATAAACTAAATTAACTCAAAATTTATCGATTGTATATTTTTTACAATTTTTGCATGTCCACATTACCCCTCAAAATCTCATGAAATGATCAGCTACTTTATAAAATACAATAAACATACTCTCACACACAAACTATGAAACTGAAATGTAATATGAGGTTCTCAGGTAGTTCGAAAATTTTTTTTGGTGGTTTATCGTTAAGCACAGGTTGTAAAAAAAAGAAAATTCGTAATAGTGTAAGGTCGTAACTTACTAAGGTAGTACTGTACTGAGACATGTGGTAAATATCAAAATTTTCCCCATTTAAAATATGGCACTGAAAAAAAAAATTGCAATAACAAATATAAAAACAAAAATCAAGATTACACAGCTATTTGTTTTAATAGCAAAACTATCTTGGTTAACGCAACGAAGTGACATTTGTTGTGGTAAGTAAAGTGAAGTTGCTGTTGTAACAAATGATAGGTTTTGAGAAAAAATTTTTTGATTACGCATAGAATTTTGTGGTTTAATTAGATGAACAGTATCATTAAGAATTCATCATGAGTTTTGGATTTTGGACATAAATTGTGTTTGTAAATAATGGCTAAAATATTAAACGCTATTTATTTTGAAAAGTATACCAATTTGTCGAAGTATAGTTAAAAGCGGGTGCCTTGAAGAAGTGGTTTTCTTGACTCTAGAGAATATATCGCAACGTGATAGTATCTTAGGTGAAGTGAAATTTTCTTGGGTCAAGAAATCTTTATAAAACTTAATTTAATATTTAGCTCAACGCATGCCGTTTGTTATAACGGCAACTTCACTTTACTTACCATTACAAATGTTACTTCGTCGTGTTGACCAAGATGGATTTGTTAACTTAACAATTAACTGCGTAATCTTGACTTTTGTTAAGATATCAAATTTTTCTTTTCAATGTCGATGTCCGTATAGTACCAAACTTTGTGGGCAATTTTTACTCAAAAATTCTCTGCGTGCAGTGTCATATCTGATTATGAATAATTAGTAGGGATGTAGGAATCATTCATATTGAATCGCTTCGAACTATTCGATTAGAACTTCGAATCCAATAAATTTAACTTTAAATGACTTAAAATAATAATATTTTATCCAATAATTCAAATTCTTATCCGATGTAACTAGAGCTCAAACACGAATCTACGAAACAAATGTTTTTGGTTACTTTAAAACCTTAGCACTCCTTTAAATTAAAACTGTATATTTGAAGATCAGAATTTTCTGGATTCGAATAGAGTAATTTGAAAAATTACGAATAATTCGAAAAGTTACGAATAATTCAAAAATTTTTGAATTATTTGTAAATTCGAATTTTGAATCGAATACAGTACTACCTTAGTAACGATCTTACACTATTACGAATTTTCTCATTTTTACAACCTGTGCTTAACGATAAACCACCAAAAAAAATTTTCGAACTACCTGAGACCCTCATATTACATTTCAGTTTCATAATGTGTGTGTGAGAGTATGTTTATTGTATTTTATAAAGTAGCTGATAATTTCATGAGATTTTGAGGGATAATGTGGACATGCAAAAATTGTAAAAAATATACAATCGATAAATTTTGAGTTAATTTAGTTTATTAGACTTTAAGATAACCCATCCAGCCGTTATTTAAGTTTTAAATTAATATCAGATTTAATATTAATCATAAAACAAATGAATATTTAAAATTTCTAATATTATTTACTTAATCATTATTTTTTTTCCAATAAAACAATCGTTAAGAATTTATTTATTTAAGAAAAAATTTATTTGATTCATTATTGCAAGTAAAATTAAATAATAATTATTTATATTGATTTCGAGAAATGAAAAATTAAATGTTACTGATAAATTTTTTTGCCTGCACTTACAGACACTAACGATCCCTCACACCTACATACCCTTCCTAGCTCCAGGTCAATCGAGACTAATACTTTTATTGCCCCTTAAACTATTACGACGGTCCCAAATTGTCGTAACTTACTGAGGTAGTACTGTAGTTATATTCGATTGGATTTGTTTTGCATACTTCTAATAATTGGATATGATTGTATATAACTGGGCATAATTATGTATAATTGTATATAATTATATAAAAATTTTGATATAATTATACATAACTCAATCTAGTTATATCCAATTATATAAAGTTAGATATTATCATTTTTTCCCGAGCTATCAAGATGTTTTTTTTAATCCACTTTCTTTCTCTCTTCCTCATCAATTTTCTTCACTTATTATTTTCTTCTGAGATTTATCTTTTCCTGAAATTAATTACAGAAGTTAACTATTCTTTATATGTGAATCACGAAATCATTTAATAAGTCACCTTAGTATGCTGTACTGTCACTCTTAACCTTAGAACTTCAGATCACATCCCAAGTAATATTTATGTCGATAGCCCAGCAACTATTTCGAAGCAGAAAGTTTAATAATTAAACTTTGATTATCGTTCAAATTCTGTATGGAAATTCTCTAGCGAGGACTTATACATTAAGTTTCGTTACTCGTCTACGCAACATCATCTTGTGAGAATTACCCTTGATTTCGGAGTTCTTCACCCCATGAAGTTGTTCGTTATAGTCTTCTTCATAATGAATAGTGACTAGATAAGTGAAGGAAACGTTGAGGTGTTGGTATCGAATTCAGAGGACGTAATAGAGGTGGTTCTACGTTACTTCGCGTTAATGGTCATGCATATATGAAAAAACTTGACTAAAAACGGACTTCTGGCAAAGTATATTATTTTTATTATATTTTTCGTCGGATATTTCAACTGTACTTTGCAATTCCAGCTTCGATTGAATTTTCGTTTCTAAATGATGCATGATGCAATTATTTTTTGTGGTATTCCCTATTTCTCTAATAGCATTAACATCAGTTATCTTTATTCGTCTCTATAATCTAATAAAGAAAACCGATAATATGACTATTCTTGGCGACAAATCTCGAGCATTAATCTAACAGATGGTGATAATTTCTACAGTATATTCAACTATGCTAGCGAAAATGATAATCAAAATATAAGTAATTGAACAACTTTCAACTATCAACTACTTTAATTATTAATTGAAATATTTTCGAATGGTTGATTGAAATATCGCGTTACTAAAACCATAAGGGCGTATCTCAAAATATACGCCCTTTTGGTTCTGCAGAACCAAAAGGGCGTATAAAAAAACTTTTTTGCTTCAATCAATGTAAAAATGTTGACAACATTAGAATCTATTGAAAAAACGAAAGAAATTTTTTTTTTGTTTTACGCCTTTTTGGTTTTAAGAAAAAATTTTTTTAAAATCATAAGGGCGTATCCTGTTTTTTCGATTTATTATCAATTATAGGTGTCACGGCTGCTACATTCAAAAATTTTTAATTTTTTTTCTCTCTCTTCCAAAATAAGTACACACTAAAACCTCCTGTATGTAAACCTTTTTATGTATAACGCCAACTTACTGACGCCAGAAGTCGTACCGGACAAATATACCTACCTGAGCGTTGTCAACGCTTTACAATTAAGTCGTATTGTACTAATGGACCACGCGTATTATATATTTCTCTTTCTGGAAATTTCATCATTTTTACTTAACGTACTTTTAAAATTTATGTATCCGTTCCCATTTAACTAATCTAAGCATAGAAGCGGTAGTCTTCTTTGATTTTTCATCTTAAACCTATAAACCACCCAACTCATGCGCACCTGCATGTGATTCTTGGAAATTAGAGAAAGCTAATGGAAATCTCCAAATTTATGGTTTCCTACACGAGCATGCTCAGCGACAGAGTGGCGCCAGGTCATCAGCCTACTTTAATAGTCAAAATCTGTTTCCCAGGGATCACACGTGTGCATGGGCCTAGAACTTTCGGGCGAGTCCGAGTCCTCTCGTATGGGAAACTGGTTACCACCACTTTTCATATGCGAGGATCATATAAAAAGACCATGGACTTTAGCTCATCAGTTCTTTTGGGCATCAAACTCTGAACCTTACCGAACTCCGGACACTTGACGGTGTTCGTGGCTAGAGGATTGATATCCCGATTGAGCATTCGGTCACGTGAGCCCAGATCATTGGATCGGTCCTTGATCGTCGTAAGCACTCGTATAATCGGTATATTATTTTCTACTAGCTTCAGAAGCATAATCAACGCGATATTAGCGTATAGCATCCGATCACGTGAGCCCAGATCGTACGATTGGTCCTTGATCGTTGTAAGTCGTGAACTAATATCAACCGTTTAGCACCGGTACAGCATTGATTATCTTCATCTTATTATAAACCATTTAATTTCATTCATTTTATTATTTTTATATTGAAATATACCACGAGAAACGTGGAGAATCAAAGAATATTTTACCGCGATAAATGCGAAGATTTTAAAGAATATTTTACCGCGATAAATGCGAAGATTTTAAAGAATATTTTACCGCGATAAATGCGAAGATTTTAAAGAATATTTTACCGCGATAAATGCGAAGATTTTAAAGAATATTTTACCGCGAAAAGGCGAAGATTTTGAATAATATTTAGAAATGTTTTTTTTTTTCCGCGAAAAATACGCGAAGATTGTATAAATTTATATTACCGCGAAGACGCGAAGAATTTGAATACATTGAAATTATTTTACCGCGAAAAGCGCGAAGACTTTCATTTTAATTTAACCTACTGAGATTTAAAAACGCATAACCATTGAAGCTTCTACAACAAGGTAGACTAAATAAATAAATAATTCGATAAATTTAAAATCACATCAATTGACCGCGAGAACGCGTCGTGAATAAGTGTCCTGTGTAACTGCTGACAGTCTTGACACCTCACCAAAACCTGTTTAGGGTAAGTTTTTGAATATTGTAACCATTGTTTGGTATTTTTATTTTTATATACTCTGAAATAATTGTAACCCATATGCATGAAACATTTGCTTTTATATTTACTATTCTTAATATTGCCATTTGTAACCCCTTTTGGATTTTGAGAATATTGAGTCATTTAATAAATAAATACTCGTTAACATAAAACATTTGAAAAACATTATTTATCAGACAATTTTACTTTAACAACGAGATAATAGCTTCACGAGGCTTTTCGGCAACCCACCTTCCTTTATCCCTTATTTTACTACCTGTCTAGCCGCTCAGACCGATAGTTCACAGTAGGGGGTACACAATCTTACGTTTACCGCTCGACGTTTGATTGTGAAATTAGATCAGTCACATAATAAATTGGAAATCGTTTTGGGTTTTATCAATATTGTCTTCAACAATATTGTGTGGGCGCGAATTAAATATAAAATAGAATAAACTGAGCATTTGGTCACGTGAGCCCAGGTCATAGGATCGGTCCTTGATCAATGTAAGTACCTTTTTATTCACTATACTTTATACGAATATCGTACCTACGCCCATCACGATCTCTAATCGTGACAATTTTGGTGTCAGAAGTGGGATCCCGCTGATCATTTTATTGTTAAATTCAAAATTGTCTTATATTTGAAAAAAAAATATATAAATATTTTGAGAAAAACTTTTTCATACAAGATAATTATCTTTTGAAAAAGATTTATACAATTATAACTTCGAAATTTTATAGAAGACTTAAATTTTCTTATATTTTAATAAAGATCAAATCACTACAATTTGAAAAAAAAAAATTATAAATAAATAAATAAAAATAAATCAACAAATCAAATACTTTCAAATATGAATTTGACATAAATTGTTTTAGAAAAAAAAGGGGGAAAAGAAAAAAATAAAGATCATTTGAAATGGCTGAGGAAATCCGTAACCTCACCATTCATCAGAATATAACTGATGCAATTTTAATTACTATGGGAGAAACAATGCTGCTACATCGGGCATTGCTTCAGGTACCTCCCTTCGATGGCAAAAATATGCCACTAAAATCATTTTTAGAAGACGTCCAAAACGGTCTAGACGTCATACCTGCAGAGCTTTCAGCCTCTTTTCTTAAAAAGGTCATCTCTAAACTTAAAAATTTAGCACGTGATGCTGTATCAGATAAAATTATAAATACTTTTGAAGAATTAAAAACCATTTTAACAGAATATTTTTCTTGTCAGAAATCATATCCACAATATTGCGCTGACATACAATCTGTTAGATTACGTCAGGGAGAATCAGTTCTTAGTTATTATAATAGAATTAAAGTTCTTGTAGCAAACGCCTCATCAATTTTAGAGGATTATTTCAATGATCCTGCTGAAGTTACCGGTATGAAAAAATTATTAAACGGGTTAGCTCTAGAGTCATTCAAACGCGGGCTACCGAACAAGTTAATCTACGGGGTTTCTGTTGAAGACCCTCAAACATTAGAAGACGCGTATAGGATAGCGTTACGAATAGAAGAAGATTTAAAATGCAGTACTGCTCGAAATTTTAACTACCTGAGGCTCACTCAAGCCGAAGGAAAAGAACAGAGCATACCTGCTCGCACATCTCGTATTTTTAGCTCTCAATATGAGGAGCAAAGAAGGACAGTACCTTTTAAGATCAACAAGGACGCAATGTCGCAACCAATTTTTAATGACAGAAATAAATTTAATCCTAATGGAAATCACTATAGATATCGTGATAGATCAAACCATTATAATAAAAACAATCATGATAAAAATAATTACGATAAAAGCTATTATGACAGAAATAATTATTATAAAAATAACTATGATAGAAATAATTATAACAGACACGATTATGGTAGGAACAGTTCTCCGGGAAGGTATTATCCACAGTATCCTCCACAACCAATGCCTTATTTCTATTATCCTCCGGGATACTTTCCACCACATTTTTCTAACTTCTATCATAATATTTACATCCATGACGATCTACCTGATTCAAATTATGATTCATACTCTAGTTTTACTAATGAAAGAGATTATTATGAGTTTCAGGATAACATCCAGCCTAATGTAACTTCAAGTTATACGGATAATCAAAAGTCGTACCCTCGTATTGAAAAATTTTCACGACTCACTACAGTTCAAGGAAACCATCCTATCGTTACTTTTCATGCACCTGAATTTAAGAACGGAAGTGCTCGGTTCATTATCGATACCGGTACCGATGTAAATTTAATAAAACGATCGGCACTAAAATCTAATTGCATAATAGCTGCGCATGAAGCTATAATACTAACTGAAATAACATTTAATAAATTAATTACTGAAGGATCTACGAATATCTCTCTCTTTTCAAATCGTGAACAATTTCAAGTCCTCAACAACGATAAATTGCGTATAACAACTGACGGAGTCATCGGAATGGATTTCTTCCAAAATAAAATCGCGAAAATTTCTTTTAAAGACTACAAATTAACTATTGGTTCACAATCGTTTGACTTTGAAAATTTCCATGATAATTCGGAAAAACCTATCGAACAAACAACCCAAAATACTGACAATCAAAACGAATTTTCAAATACTAATTCAGAAGTTCAAAATCCAGCCAGTCAAATTACGGGTTTGCATGAAACTAACTTTTTAACAAACGACACACATCATAAAACAAACAAAAATATCAACACAGAAAATACGAAAACCTACTCTACACTACATAACGAATTAGAAGCTAAGATATTATCAGTCGCTTCACACTCAATACCGAGAGACAAAGAAATAAACCTTAAAGGAACCAACATTCAAGTATTACACCAGCCACGGGTTAACACTAAGAACCCCGCCGTTAGGAGTACTGTAAAAATATCTGCATTACAACCTTCGGTTAGACTAAAAGAAGATAATGTACCATTAAGTCAACCTCTACCTGAGTCAAGGAAACAACTCAAGGAAGCTCAAATAAACACACCTACTAGTTCAGTACTCTATACCAACAAGGATGAATTCAACGTAGCTCTTAATTTAAATATTTTAATTGTCCAAACCACAAGTAAGCCAAGAACAATATCTAATATGTTACAACCTCAATCGATAAAGGAAGACTTCAATTACAAATTGATAAAATCAATTACGGAGAAGAAACACCCAACGATACACTCATTTAAGCTGTTTAAAGAAAACCAAAAATTTGACAATTATCCTGTTCAAGATTTTGCAAAACTTTATCGTACACTCGAACGATACCTCAATCTACAATACCATTCTCGTGATTTTGATTTCAAGATCATTGTAAATCTTTCAATGTTTAAATTACAACCAGGCACCATATTGCCTTCTCTACTTAATGCTAAAAAGAAGCCATCGTATTGTTTACACCTCAAGACCATTATACAAAGTCCAGAACCACCCCATAACGTATCGTCACTTACTGAGGGAAAAATTTTACTTTCGAAGACCGATTCATTACCTTTAGAAGCCAGACCACTACCTGCAGTGAGTTTACCACCAAAAGAGATGTTTACCTCAGGTGAAGAGGCCCTCGGCTTGTCTACTGTTTTAAAATCGTCATGGGACAACCGGGAAGCATCTTCCATGCTTCCTATCATACCATCTTCAAACCAAGAGACAGGATCCTTAAACTCAAATATCCAAGCTGGGAATCTACACAACAATGTTGGACGTAACTATCAACTACTTACGCTCATCTTACTCAACATACTCCATCTACAAGGAACAATAAATCTATTAGCTTTATATAATTATCCATCATCGAACTCAGGAGATTATAAAATTAAAAACCACGATATACCATTCATGGAACTACGTAATAGTCCGATAATACAATGTCTAGCTTGAGATACTAGATTTCTGAGTGTTAAAAATTGTAAACGCAAACGTTTCGTTAAAATTTTCATTCATCAACTTTTCCTTGTTTTTATCCTTTTATTTTTGTTATTAACCCTCAGAAATACTAGTAAATTATTAAATATGTTGGAGGAACACAAAATTACCTTTAAGAGGAAAAAGAGAAGATACAAATTTTGTTTTGCTCCAACATATATTTTGTTTTTGAGTGAATTAGGAATAAAAAAAAAAAAAAAAATTGAAACTGTTTATTCAAAATAACTCATCGAAATAATATTTGTGATGACTTACAAGTTTTGCAATTATCTCGAAAAAAATTTCAGTCTTAAGAATTAAACAAGAATACTAGAGTACAGGTAAATTTAACACCTAAGTTCGTTGACCCCTAGAAATTTTTACCTACCTTATCTACCTACACCCCATCCTATCTCCTCCAAGGTACATAAGAAAAAAAACAAAAAAAAAAACACTTATAAAGAAAATTTGAAATAGAAGAAAATATATACTAACATCAATTTAGTTGTCTCTAGAAACTAAATAAAACCACTATTTGAAGACCATCTACATGAAAATGATGAATAACATCAGCGATAAATCATCTATCTACAAAAACCAAAACGAATCAGAAACAGTACGAGCATCGAGAACGTTGATTGTTGCATAGAATAATAACCATCAAACTGTACTACCAATTTACCAGATGTCCACGATCTTTCACTGAAGACTTCATTTGGAGACTCAGAACAACACAATTTGTGACGTACAAAATGGAATCATCAATAAAGTTCTTCAACCACCGACGTCTGTTCACCAACATAATAACGTTACCAATCATCTTGAGTACGAGTACATCAACGAATTACGATGCATAATAGTTGCAACATTTGAGAATCCACCATACCAAAATTATTGTGAAGAGACATCACGACAATTTGAGATGAGTAAATTTTAAGCGATGTTCTTTACTATCCTCTTATCCAGACCTTTTCATAAATACGAACGTAAAATAACAAAAAAAAAAAAATTTTTTTGAATTAAGCTTGATTTAAGTCACTATTTAAGCAAATAATTGCATAAATTGTAAATCATCGGGACGATGATTATTTTTAGGTGGGGAGGTGTCACGGCTGCTACATTCAAAAATTTTTAATTTTTTTTCTCTCTCTTCCAAAATAAGTACACACTAAAACCTCCTGTATGTAAACCTTTTTATGTATAACGCCAACTTACTGACGCCAGAAGTCGTACCGGACAAATATACCTACCTGAGCGTTGTCAACGCTTTACAATTAAGTCGTATTGTACTAATGGACCACGCGTATTATATATTTCTCTTTCTGGAAATTTCATCATTTTTACTTAACGTACTTTTAAAATTTATGTATCCGTTCCCATTTAACTAATCTAAGCATAGAAGCGGTAGTCTTCTTTGATTTTTCATCTTAAACCTATAAACCACCCAACTCATGCGCACCTGCATGTGATTCTTGGAAATTAGAGAAAGCTAATGGAAATCTCCAAATTTATGGTTTCCTACACGAGCATGCTCAGCGACAGAGTGGCGCCAGGTCATCAGCCTACTTTAATAGTCAAAATCTGTTTCCCAGGGATCACACGTGTGCATGGGCCTAGAACTTTCGGGCGAGTCCGAGTCCTCTCGTATGGGAAACTGGTTACCACCACTTTTCATATGCGAGGATCATATAAAAAGACCATGGACTTTAGCTCATCAGTTCTTTTGGGCATCAAACTCTGAACCTTACCGAACTCCGGACACTTGACGGTGTTCGTGGCTAGAGGATTGATATCCCGATTGAGCATTCGGTCACGTGAGCCCAGATCATTGGATCGGTCCTTGATCGTCGTAAGCACTCGTATAATCGGTATATTATTTTCTACTAGCTTCAGAAGCATAATCAACGCGATATTAGCGTATAGCATCCGATCACGTGAGCCCAGATCGTACGATTGGTCCTTGATCGTTGTAAGTCGTGAACTAATATCAACCGTTTAGCACCGGTACAGCATTGATTATCTTCATCTTATTATAAACCATTTAATTTCATTCATTTTATTATTTTTATATTGAAATATACCACGAGAAACGTGGAGAATCAAAGAATATTTTACCGCGATAAATGCGAAGATTTTAAAGAATATTTTACCGCGATAAATGCGAAGATTTTAAAGAATATTTTACCGCGATAAATGCGAAGATTTTAAAGAATATTTTACCGCGATAAATGCGAAGATTTTAAAGAATATTTTACCGCGAAAAGGCGAAGATTTTGAATAATATTTAGAAATGTTTTTTTTTTTCCGCGAAAAATACGCGAAGATTGTATAAATTTATATTACCGCGAAGACGCGAAGAATTTGAATACATTGAAATTATTTTACCGCGAAAAGCGCGAAGACTTTCATTTTAATTTAACCTACTGAGATTTAAAAACGCATAACCATTGAAGCTTCTACAACAAGGTAGACTAAATAAATAAATAATTCGATAAATTTAAAATCACATCAATTGACCGCGAGAACGCGTCGTGAATAAGTGTCCTGTGTAACTGCTGACAGTCTTGACACCTCACCAAAACCTGTTTAGGGTAAGTTTTTGAATATTGTAACCATTGTTTGGTATTTTTATTTTTATATACTCTGAAATAATTGTAACCCATATGCATGAAACATTTGCTTTTATATTTACTATTCTTAATATTGCCATTTGTAACCCCTTTTGGATTTTGAGAATATTGAGTCATTTAATAAATAAATACTCGTTAACATAAAACATTTGAAAAACATTATTTATCAGACAATTTTACTTTAACAACGAGATAATAGCTTCACGAGGCTTTTCGGCAACCCACCTTCCTTTATCCCTTATTTTACTACCTGTCTAGCCGCTCAGACCGATAGTTCACAGTAGGGGGTACACAATCTTACGTTTACCGCTCGACGTTTGATTGTGAAATTAGATCAGTCACATAATAAATTGGAAATCGTTTTGGGTTTTATCAATATTGTCTTCAACAATATTGTGTGGGCGCGAATTAAATATAAAATAGAATAAACTGAGCATTTGGTCACGTGAGCCCAGGTCATAGGATCGGTCCTTGATCAATGTAAGTACCTTTTTATTCACTATACTTTATACGAATATCGTACCTACGCCCATCACGATCTCTAATCGTGACATAGGTAAGAGTAAGAAAAAAAATTGCCAGCGTAATAAAAATTATCACTCCACAATTTAATTTATATGAACAAATATTTATTTAAGTGAAAAAACAAATAAAAAATAGAGAAAAAATAAATTCATCAGGGTATTAGTCCTATACCATCTCCATCGTCAGAATCATCTGTAGCTAAGAGTATGAAAAAAATTTTTTTAATTTTTTTTAGAACATAACTTGACAATAATAAAAAAATTTATAAACTATTACCATCGCTGAAAATTAATCTTTAATAATATTGATAATATTTTTGTGGGACGGTGCCTGATGCACAAAAATGATTTAGGTCATTAAACTTGCTTTGATATATTGGTATTCTAGAGCCATAACAATTCTCAAGAACAACGGTAATTGATTTTTGAAAATAGAAAGAAAAAAAAAACAGGAAACAGAAAATGAAACTTTGATTGAAAAATGAAAAAATGCACCTTTGAAAAATTGAACAATCTAAATGTGCATTTTTTTAATTTGATTAAATTAAATTTCACAGCACTCATAGAATTTAGAATTTTTTCGTTCCCGAATTATACATATTTTTTACATTAATTGTTGAATTAAAAAAATTGTGACAAACTTAAGATTCGATCAAAATTAAATAAAGAAATTTGGTTTTTTATTCAAATAAATATTTGTTCAGATAAATCAAGTTGTGGAGTGATAATTCTTATTACCCTTGCAATTTTTTTTCTTACTCTGACCTATAATTAATAATAAACCGAAAAAATAGGATACGCCCTTATGACTTTAAAAAAATTTTTGCTTAAAACCAAAAGGGCGTAAAACAAAAAAATTTTTTTTTTCGTTTTTTCCATAGATTTTAATGTTTTCAATATTTTTACATTGATTGGAGCAAAAAAAAAAAATTTTATACGCCCTTTTGGTTCTGCAGAACCAAAAGGGCGTATATTTTGAGATACGCCCTTTTGGTTTTAGTAACGCGATATATTATTAGTCGGAGTATAATTTAATCACTCATTCACATCAATAATTCACTCTATTGCTTCAAAACTTTTAATTGAGAACAGGAAATTCAAATCATATTAGTGAATTTGAGTGTAAGGTAGTAAATAATGCGCTTCTACTGAACTTTTCATTTTATCATTCATTTATTATTGGACTTAATCAATTTATGAAAGTTCAAGTATCTGAATATTCTTTATAATTATTTGTCATTCAGTTAATGGTTAAAAAATATTTAAATCAATCATTAGTCATTAGAAATGATTGCATAGTCGGAACATGCTTAGAAAAAATCGTATTGAATTATTAGTGGTTACAGTATACATTCTTTGCAGAAATTCTTTACCCATTTGATGGTTCGTTGATCTGCCTACTTTGTATGACTGTCTTCTTTGTTATCTTCTTCTACATAGAAGAAGGGAGAAAATTGCTTTTCGATAAAATCTGTTTTTATTTACTGCTTTTAAATCCTGAACCTGGTACTCCATTTCATGGCTGTAACCGACTTATTCTACACTGTATCACTGTGATTTTCTCATTTGTTAAAAACCGATGGGAAAATCATAGAAACCCCCGAAGCTCGAAAGATAGATTATGTCCTAAAGACCAAGCATACGACTGCTTCTCTTATTATTCGGAATGTAATGGGTTGCACTAGAGCCAACAGAACCTTTTTTAGGAAGTAAGGTGGTCACGTTTTATCATTTTCTTGAAGTGACCAAGTATAAGGAACTGGTGCAATCGGAGGACCTTCTAAGCCTTTTCCGACCAGAGACGCTCTGTTTCCTGAGATAGTCAGGGTCATAGTTCAAAGGTTTGTACTCGTGGCTGTAGTGAAGTCTCACACGCAAATAAGGTGTATTCTTTGAACACATCTCTAAAAAATACCCATCTCTGATCACACGATTATATTTGACGAGAGGTATCGTCTGAGGGTTAGGACACCCCCAATGAGTCTTCAATATCGACGTCGAAATTGCTCTACAAGGAGTGAGCATTGAACGAAACCGTCTTCAAAACCGGCTGGCGTGTATCCTTAGAAGGGTGACGAAACGACCCCTCAAAACCGGCTCCTCAGTTACATTGGCCCACTAATTCTTTTTGCTTATGAGTAAGCTCAATCCCAGTTCTCCTGGGTAAGAGTCTTTATTTCTACTTCTAGCCTCCCACATACAGATTATCGAAAAATAATGATGAAAATATAACTAATGATTCGAAAATGTTTGAATGATTAAATAATGTTTGTTAATTCAATGATGATTTATTTGCCATAAATGATTGATTACTTTCTAATCTGGTTAAAATTTATTTCGGTTATACTTGTATAAGCTTGAATTATTACACGTATTAGATGTCATAGATATTGCTTGCTATTTATTATCGACAAATAGTATTTTTGTTTCGATTTTTTTTTGTAACATTATCTCTTCAATGAATTTCTCCTCCTGCATTTTTCTCACGATATTTTTTTTTTGCTATTTTTAGCAAGGGTAAAATATATATTTGAGATATATCCACCCAATGTATGTTAGAGTTTTTTTTTTTCGTCGTTTTCTATTAATCGATAATTATTTGTTTTTTTGCCAAATAAATTCAGAGGTTCAATTTAAAGAAATTACTTCTTGTATTGTAACAAAAAAAGAATGATAATAATAAAATAGAAGTGCGATTGAATGAAAATGTACGCCAAAACTTCGTGTTCCGAAGTTTTAATGAGAATCACTTCCGCGCATAGTAAACATGGAGTTTTTTATAAGAGAAGAGATTCCAAACTACACAAATATGTTGAGCGTTTGTAAATTTAAAATCAACACAAGTTTTGTTTTTGCATTTTCTAAAATAAATATTTTTTTCGCGCGCTACTATAATTTTAAAAAAATGACAACAGAGTAACGCGCGTAACTATTAAAAATGGCTTCGCGCATATCAATTTCATAGTCAGATGGTTTATTCGTTGATAGTTTATCTAGAAGTGTTTGTTCTGTTCAAATTGTAAACATTCAATAATATAAAACAAATATTAGTTGTCACAAAGGAAAAATTCTATCGAGCAGCATGAGCTATTATTATCATTCATTTTAATATTTGCTATGGAAATTAAACGGGCTGCAATGTCAGGGTAAAAATTATAATTACAGTATTCCAATAACTCAAATAATGCGTTATTGATCAATGTTTTAAATAACTAATGCTATTGAACAAAATATTCGATCCTATCAAAAAATCCATGTAGGATAATATAGGAACCCATAGAAATCTATATAGGAAATGACATATTTACATACGAATCCATGGGGATTAACATAGGAAAGTACAGACTTTAAACCACATAGGAGTCTAAACAAGATTCTTGTTCAGATGTTTGCATGTTGTGATTCTCTATAGAAAACAACGTAAGAATCTATATAGGAATCTATGTCGTTTTCCTGTAGAAAACCATGTGAAGATCTATCCGAAAACGTCATGTGGGAGTCTACTTTGGAATCTATGCTAGATTCTCACATAAATTTTTTTGATAGGTGAGTTCGAAGCTTGGGAATACGAGCACCAACGGAAATCAGACAGGAATCAATAACTTCCCTTTCATCAAAAATCTTTTATTTTCGTAGCGGAAAGTTGAAAAGTTAGCGCTGCGAGGTATCAAGACGGACATATTTATCAGAGACTGTAAGTGATAGAGAGTGAGAAAGTGTGCAATAGTAAACAGCTTAAAAAATACAGCTGCCGTATAAAGTTCTAAGCGAGAGATTTTATATGCAAATGTCAATATTTTAACAGCTTCCTCTTGACATAAATTTTTAGCTCAGACTACCAGTGAACAACTACTTCAATGTCGATATGAGTCATAGGCAGCTCGATTACTAAAAAAGGAGATTATATTTCTTTCATCTTGTTGCTAAACAATATGATTATTGATAAACTGTGACATGACCTCGTTAGATTTATTAATAATATAAATAAAACTTCTCCAAAGTGGAATTAACTCCAAAAGGAATTAATAAATAAAAAAAAATATTATCTACTTTAAATTCAGTCAGCGTTTACTCTCCAAACTTTGTACAATTTATCGATTAGTTTAATCGCATACTACAAATTGTTCAGTTGCTTTTACTTTATAATAATGAATCAGTTAATTAAAACTGACGTTAAAATAGTTATAATCTATTACCATTAATAAACATTTTATGTATTATTAGTATCATCTTTCATCTTACTCGAACTATGGTGCAAGTAGCGAAAGTATAGTAGATTCTCTATTTTCTTCCGCTTTGATTTTCTTTCATTTGATGCTGTTTTTATGTTATTTCTAACTTTCACTGCCTTATAGCTTGGTTCGCAGAACCCTTCCCACATTAGTTTACCCGACAGTCCACTACCCTGTCAAAAGATCCATATGAGAATCCAGCCTAGATTTCTATGTGGCTTTCCACGTGGCGTTTCCAGATGGATTCCGATATTATTTCCGACAGGGATCCAGCATAGATCCCGATATAGATTCTCACCAGCGTTCTTATGGAAATCCGCACCATGACAAATATATATGAGAATCTAGTTTGGATTCTTATGTGGATTTTCACCTCGATTTCTCATGGAAATCTGCACCATGTCAAAATGGAAATCCAGATACCCATGGTTTCCTCCATAGATTCTCATATAATTTATAACTCCTATGGACTCTACGTAAATCAACATTTTCCTATATGGATTCCAATGGATACCCGCATGGCGTTTTCGAATGAATTCTCATATGGTTTCCTATAGGAGAGTAGCATGAATCACGATATAGATTTTTACATCGGTTCCTATGGGATTCTACACCATGCCAAATCCATATAGAAATCTAGTATGGATTCTTACGAAAATTCCCCATGGGAATCCGCACCATGTCGAAATTGGAATCCAGGTACCGACAGATTCTTATGTGGATTCTGATGTAAATCCATTCATTCCTATATTATTAATTCCTATGGATCTTTACATAAAGCCATACTTTTCTATATGGATACCTATGGGTTTCCATGCAAAAATGTTGCTCATTTTACAACGTACAATTCATTTGTTACTCATTTTTACGTACTTCAGTAATTCATAGATATATTTAAAGACAAATTAAACACTAGCGAGAACGAATGGAGCTTCTCACTTGCATCCTTGACTCAGCGGAAATTTTTATCTCTTGTGCTCTTACTACTTTCGCCTAAGTTAGTAAACCTAAAGATTTAATGAAATAGCTATCAACATTTCGAAGGTAAGCTTTTCAGAAATTCGTAGTGAAAGAATTGTTAATGACAGTTTTGATAGGACTTTGGATGAAATCAATAATATAAGTATCTCGTCAATTAACCCTTTTCCGCTATTATGTCTCGAGGAGTATCGGTGTGAGCTGTTCGGGGATAAAACCAATCACAGTTCTTAGTAAGGCTGTGTAAGTAACGGTTCATTCGTAGAATTACATGCACGCGCCCCTTTTACTATTTTTTCTGCCCCTTCTCTACTAAACAGGCTAGTGCTCTCTCACTTTGAGACCAAGACGAACGATTCAAATTACTAGTAGCGACTCGAGGTTAACTGGGAAGGGGTTAGTATTTGTAACGATGATTCAAATAATGATAGTAATTCTATAACGGATACATTGTTTACTTGTTTACAATGAAGTTAATAATTGTACATGTACTAAAAACTATTGTTAACAATACTATATCATTAAAATAGTTATAACTATATTTCATATATTGATATAATGAATTAAATAATAAATATTAGACATTAGCACATTATACTATGTTCCTTGAAGATGCTTTATTCTTGCACAAATACACAAAACATTCACACAGAGGGATCCTCAGCACCAGTTATCTCTCCTTTTAACCTTCTCTCAATTTTTTTCCAAATATCCCCGAGAACCAGAAGAAAATTGTGAGTCTACTGTATTCATAAAAAAAAAATAAAATAGATGACTCGGTAAGCATAAATCATCGAACACATCCCTGACTGTCGTAGATATTCTTACTATTAGTAGGTTTCAGTGTACAACCTCTGATAAGACCATTTTTACTTCCGTCGTTATTCTTTGTTCTACCTGATTTCCAAATAACTGTCCTTATTATCTACTTGCTTATCTATGCAGAGAAGGAAAGAAGCCGCTCGATTAAAATCTCCCTCTTTATTTATTTTGCTTTTTCTTAACGCCCTACATACTTTTGCAGCTAGTACTGTCTTACTACACTGAACTATATGTGTGTGTTTAGCATGCAAACAAGCCCACCACAACGAGTAGGCAAACTCTAAAAAATCTGGTCGAGTACAGTCTCCTGTGGCAACCTTTCGAAGCAGGGACCTGGGACCTGATGGGAGAAGTGCTGCTCTCGCCAGGGTTTAAACCGATGTACCTTACATTTTAAGCGTCATAGACTCTCTTGAGTATGGTGCCTTAGACACCTCGACCACATCGTCTCAGAGACTCGTGAATATTTAAAAAGTAAAAAACAATTTTTTTTCTACATTTATAGAAAATGGACACGTAAAATGTATCCAAGTCCGGGGATGTGATTAATATATTTACCGCCCTATTTTAATAATGTCGAGATTCGATTTAATCACGTCTTCAAACTTGAATATGTTTTACGTGTTTATCTTAAATTATTAATGAACAAAAATAGTCTGTTACATTTAAAATATTCACGACAGTCGTAGGTTTATAGAGATTTATTTATTTCCAATTCGTATTTTTAACTTCCCGCTAAGAAAATCGACGATTTTCAAAAATTTCGGGAAGTTATTGTTTTCACCCGATTTTCGAAAATCGAGTTTTCATCAGATGTCGAAGTTTTAAGGTCTTAGGAAGCTATTCTGACTATTTTCAGAATGATGTCCGAGCGCGCGTGTGTGCGTGTGTGTGTGTATGCGTGTGTGTAAACTCTTTGTAACTTTTGAACTAATGAATCGATTTGGTTGGTTGAGGTGGCAATCGAAAGAGCTTGTTGGCCTTCAACTTTTCTGAAAATTTCAGATTATTTGATCGAATAGACTCGAAAATATTGGCGAATTACGAAAAAAAAAAAATTTTTTTTTTAGTTTTTTATTGATTTCTCAAAAACGACTTATACGATCGACTTCAAAATCTAATCAGCTCTAGTACTAAATAAAACGCGTCGATTGTCATCTCAAACATCGAAATCGGATAATTCGTTCGAGAGTTATCGCGGGAGAAAGAAATGGTGAAAAACAATTTTTTGCGAATATCTTTGAAACAACTATACAAAATAATTTCGAAATCTTTTCAGCGTTAGAATCTATTAAAACGCGTCAATTGCCAGCTCAAACATAAAAAATGAATAATTTGTTCGAGAGATATCGTGGGAGAAAAAAATGCTAAAAATGGTTTTTTTTGAAAATAATGGTATACAAAAGTATTTTCGAGCTCGAAGAGCTCGAAAATGTATTTACAGCGATGTTTTCGAGCTTCAGAAACTCGAACACAGCGGGAAGTTTTGGGGCTGGCCCACAGGGTCAACCGATAAACGAATTTTTTTTTAGAGTTTACACGCTTCTATGTTATCTGTTAATATAGATTATTATAGATATATAATCATATATATCTATTGCATACTTTATTAATATTGAACGGGTACTTATCGATATTGGATCATAATTGGGTTTAAATTTTATTTATGATGATATCTATTTGAAAAAATCCGCGAGATTATTTGTTTTGCGCCACCTATATTATGCCAACATGATAAAATAAGGAAAATAAAAAAAAATAGTGGAATCTCGTTTTAGCGCTGGATATTCGATCATTTTTTCATTCGACTATCTTTTTGAGACAATAATTTTCTAAATAAAAAATTACAGCTCACAAGCATCAGCACTTAATTCTGATTATTTTGAATGGTCAACCAATTTTTTTAGTTGAATTATAATACAAGAAAAATAAAATATAACAAACAAAATTACTAGAACTCTTTCGGCAAATTAATATAACCCTCAATTCGTGCTACCTACCATCGAGGGTAAAGAGATATGATATTTAGTTAATTAAATTTATCAATTTACTTTATAGCTAGATTACATTCAATGTAAAATATAAAGCATATTTGACCTAGTAAATACATGCAGTGGGTATAAATGAAGTAAAGGAATATTACAGATAAACCTATGCTACTTGATAATTTAAAAGGTAATCAATTTGAAATGACGAGATTTAACAATGAACGTGTCAATGAAAATATCAATCATAAAAGGAATAGAGAGGAGTGACAACAAATTTGATAATCATTATGATGTTAAAAGTTATATTAGCAGTAAAAACAATGACGAAGGCTCTGATATTGATAGTAGTAGGAGGAACAATAGCGATGACAGCGATGGAGATAATAATTACATGGGTTCAAGTGCTAATGAACTGTTATAGAATCAAGCTTCTTTGAATATTGCACCGTAAGCTGCTGCTTCTAAAGCTTCTTAACGATTCTGTCTTTAATATGACTCAGATTGGAAATATGACCCGTATAATAAATTTTGAATGTCTATCAGAAGAAGAACAGTTTGAATCTACATAGATCTAAAAACATTGAATTAGATCTATAAAGATTAACGTTGATCTACTTAGATCTATAAAGATCTACATAGATTTATGTATAATAACTTTTAAGATCTATGGAGATCTATAAAGTTCAAGGCAGATCTTCTTAGACTTATAGAGATCTGCATTGATTTACCTATAAAACTTTTTAGATCTATAGAGATCTATGTGGATTTGCATGCATGAACTTTTAAGATCCTCGGAAATCAATGTAGATCTATATGGATCTTAAAAACTCATAAAATCAGATCTATAAAGATTGACGAGGATCGACTACGTAGGTGCGTACGTATGAACTTTTAAGATCTATAGAGATCTAAGGACATCAACGTAGATCTACTTTGATCAATAGATAACAATCTACGGTAATCTACGTAAAAGCACTAGGATCTATGAAATGGATCAAATTCGATTTACATAGATCTATATCGATCTAAATCATGTTCTTTACTCTTTTAAACGTAATAACTTTCTCAACGCTGTGCAACGTTGTTTTCTGACTAGTGGTAAAGAAACTTAGATTTGGCAAAATACAGCCAAATCTGATTAGATCAATTTATTTTTATTCAGATCTTCATTTCGCATTAGACCATAATTGGAAAACTCTCGAATCTACTTATGTCTGCACAAATTTTTTCTCGATAATCGTTCAGATCTCTTCACATATCTTCAGATCTGGACAGATATAGTTAAAAATCTGATTATATCCGACCATATCTGAATGCACATGAAAATATCTGAACAATTATAAAGAAAACAAATTTTCATTTATATTCAGATCTGAAATTTTTCCAGATATGATTTGGTGCAAATTTAAGATCTGACTAAATACGGTTCAAACTGATCAGATCTGGCTGTATTTTGCTAAATCGAATTTTTTTTAAACTGGTCACTTTATTTTCTAAATTGTTTCCGGATAATTCCTCAATTCTATTCGTATGCATTCAGATATGTCCCCCTTTTAATAAATCTATTTAAAGATATTAGTTGAACAATAGTTTCTTAAAAAATTTCTTTTAGCTGGAATACTGATAGTACTACAGCATTAAAATTAAAAAAAAATCGGTATATTATTTTTTTCTTCCTTTTGATGTCAGAAAATGAAGAGGCTACGAAAGTTATGCATTAAATGACTTATTTAACCACGGAAATAATACATTAGGAAGTATTCGAGTTAAGGGTGTGGGCTGTCTACTATTCACTGCCAGCAGTAAAAGGAATGCTACGTTCAGACTTGTTTAACAATTACAAACTTTTGATCATTGCGTGCACAATGCTTAGTTTTAATGAAGTCACAACAGCTTTAATTAATACTGCTGAAGAGTTTTAGGATAAATTTGTAGAATACTTTAAAGAGTTATGAGGATTAAAGCATTGTCAACAATGACATAAATATATGTTTGTATTTTAGGGTTTCAAAATATTATAAATCCGTATTAACAGTATATTCGAAGGGATTACGAGGTGTATCAAATGAAATTTGTTACTCAACTGATAACAGAACATATTCGGGAGTAGTTGACTGTTTCATTAAAGTTACTCACTGTAATTGTGCACAACAAGTATGTGCTTGCAATACCAAATCTGCTATTGTACAGTAGATCATTACACATGACGTATATGTAACTACTAGAGATAGGTCACTTCTCAGTATCCTTGAATGCTTACATGAATAATATTTGATATGTCCTAAACATTTCCCTTATGTCTTGTGCATCATATTGATTACAAACTGTGGTGAATTTCAAATGAAAAATGTATGAATAGGAAGGTCTCGTAAGGAATCGATAAACACCCGAAATTATTCAGATGTTTTTGTGATTGAAACGGTCGATATCGAAAATACATGAAACAGCCGAATCAAGATCTAGATAAGGCTGTTTATATATCGAGACAATGCAAATTGTCCAGGCCTTATTTGCAGCCTAGTAATTGACTTTATCTCTCTGTCGTCATCGTCATTCACGTCTGTCACATACTCTGTCATAGTAAATTTATTAGTGGCCGATTGGCTCGTTACCGGTGATCAAGGGAAAGTGTATGAGCCAGGAAATCAAAGTAGTGCCATATCTAAAGGATATCTTAGGTACCTCCGGAACTGAACTTCGTCAATTTAGGATCTCGTAGAAGGTTCATGAACTAGATTAATCCAAGTGATCTATCTACATTTTGATAATTTACTCTCAGTTAGTGTATAACAAGTACATAAGTTGCTAGTGCTACGCACTCTCTGTATCTTCATCATTTTCTTTTAATCCATGTTCATGGTAATCTGAGGAATAGTAGATTATGATGAGTTCTTTTAAGCTTTGTCTAAATTCTATGAAGTAAGTTGATACAGTGACTCACAGTTAATTATTTATTTAAATACGGGTTTGGATCTTTGCTTTATACAAACCGTGACCATTTGCAGTGGTTTTCTAATAAATTTTATTGAGTCTAACCTAACCTAAGCTAAGTTCAATCCGTCGATTTCAGTGATTGTTGTTCGGTTCGGCCGAGAAATTAAAATTTTGTGAATATAATCCTGCCAAAGTCGTGGAATCAGTACATCAATACTTGGACCTGTGATTCAGAACAAAGCAAAGGTTGGCTTGACAAATGGAGATCACGTATAAAAATTCGATCTAAGGAAATTGCTGCTGAAGAATTGGTCGCTAATGTGCATAAGTGCAACAGAAATATATAAAAAAATTCTTTCACAAAAATGAAAAGTAAAACAGATAATTAAAGTTCAGATTACACTCTTAAATTAAACTTCATTGGTCCTTGAACTACTACCGATTAAGACATTTATCATTCATTACTTATGAGAATAATCATTCCTTACGTTTTGTAATCAACCAGGAACTATTCACTGGTGGAGTTTATTGTCATGCAAAAGGTTCATTGTGGTTATTTTATATTGTAATTGTTCAATCAGCTAGACTTAGATGAGCTTAGATATTTTCACGGATCGGTTCGAGAAAGAGTTGGTTGCAAATGGTCGTAATTTCTTACAAGATGCGAGTCTGCCATTAAAAGCTTCGATTGCGATAACGATAGAGTCATACTTTTCTAGAGATTGGAGAGATTGGGATTACATTTTCACCAGCAAATGTGGGATGGCTTTTACATCCAATGTATTAAGGAATTTTAGAAACTTTAAAAATACCCTATAAGTCTAAATTAATATTGTTTATAACAGAGGCTTTTGAACATTAAATGAGTCTTCTCGATCAGTTAGAAACTTACGATTCAGATTTCGTAGGATGTCAACTTTGACCTTTGGCTCAGGCCGCCAAACCATACGTTTGCTATTCAACGAAAGTCTCAGTCGGAGATCACATGACGAACTTCCATTTCCGGTTTCGAACTTTCTAAATTATGTTTTCAACTTTTTTTATGGCTTTGTAAGCTTCAAAGATAATAAAAAAACTTTCTTTCAAGGATTTATTTCTTAGCAATTTCGGAATGACACTTCATAAGCCAACACTGACAGATGTGTCTTGAAGCTTATACAATAAGCTTTAATTTAGACTCAGCGGAGAGAAAAGTATAGAAACAGATCCAATAAATTTTAGGGTTATAGAAAAACTAAAGAAATGGTTCCAATAACGTATACAAACGATTCTTATCGTGGTCTATACCATCTATTTCGTCGCATAAGCATAGAAATTGTTGCTTCTATTTTCTTTACCCATACTGCAACTTTATTTTACAATAACCCATATATATTTTATGGTGTGATTGGCACAATTCTTGATAGATCAATTTGTTTAAGAATAGTAAATACTTAATATTTGAAAGAAAAATAAAAAAATTCAAATTAGAATGCAATCAAATCTTAGAAAACCCATCACGATTCATTACATCGTTCAAGATGGTAAATTGGCAGAAAACAATTTTTAAAATTTACCCGTGACAAGTCACAGACTCTCGATCGTTTGTTACAAAATCCTTCCACTGTGATCACTAGACTGATCCATCTTATCAATTTTCGATGAGTCCTAATGTTTATTGTCTTGATTATTCTCAAGGTTATAGTCATACAGAAAAACTCTGTAGCTCTTACAACAACAACTGTGTTGAGCTTACTACAAGTTGAAGTAAAGAAATGTTAGGGAACTTGAAATAAACTCAGCCACACGTGTAGTACCGCCGATTACAGTCGTCAATGCTTACTAAAATGTTAAGTTATCAGTAGTAACCTATACTACACAAAAATAACGGATTTCCTGGCGCAAAACATTTTTACTTGTCCCAAGAAAATGTTTACTTGCTACAAGAAATTTTTCGCATTGTAAATTGAAAACGAATATTTTCTCGGGACAAGGAAAGATTTTCTTGAGGCAAAAAAAAATTTCTTGACGCAAAAAATTTTCTTCTAGTTTCAAAAAAATTTTTGTTTTCATTTTATAATGCAAAATTTTTCTTACGCTAAGAAATCCTTTTTTTCTGTATATATATTAGAGTGCTCGCTCCTAGAATGTTTTATTATAATATTGGGGTCAGAAAAATCACAATTTCTTCCGTGATATTTCATATGCTATAATAGTATTAATTAATAACGATCCGATTAATTTAAGTTGGTTTCTCTTTCTTCATTTGCAATCTTCAAATCGAATAATGTGAATTTTTAGAATTATTCTATTAGTTCGCAATTATTCGAAAGTTTTCGAATAAGTCGAAACTTAACAATTAATTCGTAAGGTTTCAAAATTAAAAAAATTAACGAATAGTTCTAACATGCCCTTTTACAATAATTTAAAGCGTAACATTTTTTTCGATGGTTTAAATTTTTGTTCGAGGTAAATAGAGCTCGGATATGAATCTACGAAACAATTACTTTTCATTACTTAGGAAAATTAGGCTCTCTATTGAATAAAAATTGAATGTTTGAAAGGTGATCAGTTTCAAATCAAATAATAAGTTACGAATAATCGAACGATTCGAGCTTTAAATTGAATAGTAATAATCGATTCGGTTCAAACACGATTCAAACACCTCTTATAATTATGACCAATTACGGGAAACTAAACTATTGATAAACTCATGAAGACAATGGATATAACTTATGAATAACGAAAACTATAATTAATTATAAAATATTATTTATTATTCTTTGCATTTGTATAGAGTTACATATCGAACCAATTATGTTATATTCCATAGACATGTACTTTTCCGTAATCATATTAAATTACGCATAAATCTCTTTTAAGGTCATGATCAATCAATGAAAGTTATGTATAATTATAAATGCGTAATATAAAAAAAATATGTGTACTAAAATTGATAACTATTTTTTTTTTCGGTTTTTGAATTTCATCTTTCACGGAAATATTGATATCAAAGGTCGTAAAGAAACCCGAATTTATTATTTATTGAAAACAAAATTATCGAGTATCAAATACAGTTTTCATCGGCAACCAATGTCGGCATAATTGATTCAAAATTGACGTTCAATTTTATTTTACTCTACAAAAATAAATTAACGAGACATCAATAAATAAATATTTATGATTATTAATAACGAAACCCGTTATTAAACAAGAAAAAATTATGAAGTTACGAACTAACCTTTTTGAATATCAAAATATTTATAAAATTATTTATAACCGATAAAGTTAAATGTTTGAAACATAAATAAGAATGTTTTGTTTCGAGGTTTCGCTTAAAAAAACGATACAGGTATTCGTTTATTCGTGCGTAAAATCACTTACGGAAAATCAATCGACCGAGTACTCCGATTAAGTGAACCGATTCTTCTGTTTCTTCCGGAAGAAAGTTATAAAAGGTTATAAAAAATATTCACTATCAGAAATGAGAATTTGATGTAAAGAAACAATAGTAAAAACCCAAACAAAATATGAAGAAAAAAATAATATACAGTAAAGTGGACGAACAATACGTTTTTGGATAGTGAACAGAAAACAAGAGAGTTAGACTGTCAACGCAATACAGTCCTATTCACTTTCTCGCTCTATTATACACGTTAATGTGCTAATAGTACGTTGATGTACCAATAAGCGAATATTAAAGGTTCCAAGATGAGGATTGAATACCATTGTCACCAAACATATATATTTAATTATCTTGTCAAAAGTCTGATTTAGGTGACGTAGGAGGAACTTCACTTCAAATTTCGGTGTTCCCATTATCGTGCGTTTAGTTTTGTTCTCAACTACCCGTTATAAGCTTGTTTTATTTTATATGATTTAAAAAGTAATATTTACAGTTTGCTACTTGTGCCACTATCCCGATTTTTCTAGTACTTACAGTCTGAAAGTAAATACTTATCATTTTACACTAATAATAATTATAATGATAACGGAATTAATTACAGTAAAAATAACAATTTTATTGATGACCATAACTTTTTAACTGTAACAGAAGAGTTAAATGTAATTTACGAATACAGTAATAATTACTAAATTACATTTTATTTAATATTGATTCAATTATTCTCCGGGAAACATAGTAAATTTCCATCATTAATTTATCTTTTTTTTCGTATTCTTATTTTATAATTTTGTCAATTTTAACAGAGGCTTATAGCGAGCAGTTTGGTACGAAACTCGAAACGAAGGTTAAGTAGGGGAGGCTGTTTAGACTCAATAACTGTTGATTAAAGGAAAGAGGTCTTTTGCAGATAGGCTTATAATGGGTAGTCGACAGTGTATATTAGAGTATTTAAAAAAAAATTTTTTTTTTTCTGAAACAGGTTCATAAGTTTCACTTGAATATAAAAATAAGCCTGTCGAAATTAGAGCTCTTAATATCAACATTAAGATTAATTTAACTTCAAGTTCAAATAACTTTTGAACAGATGGATTTATTAAACAATGTTAAGAGACTTTTTTTGTAGAGCATTCAATTTCCTCAAAGATCATGTCTGGATATTTTGTCTACAAGACGTTGTTAGCTAGTTACTAAAATCAGAAGACGCAAAGAAAATTTTTTCAATATTTCTTTTATGGAAAATAGAAAAGTGCGATACGAAATCTCTTAATGTTGATGAGCTCTAATTTTCACATGCGTATTTTTATATCCGAATGAAGCTTTTGAACCTGTTTCCGAGAAGAAAAACTTTTTTTTTTTTTTTTTTTTTTTTTTTTTTTTTTTTCTGAAACAACCAAATATATATTTATGTATACAATTTTTTACCGAAATATATATAAATGAATATAAACGTCAAGTCTTCATTAAAATAATTCAGAGTTGTTGAAATTCATTACTAGGGAAAATAAATAATAATATTCAATGAATAAAAAAAAAAAAAAAAAAAAAAATATTTTATAAAAACTTGCTAGTTATCGGCAATTTCCGCATGAACCGTTCAGTATGCTACGAAATTCTATTTTCTCATTGCGATGAAATTTCCGTCAGGTCCTTTGGAACGTCCTGGTTTCGCTCGGTGGCTTCCTGGCAAAGAGTACCGGAATCTCGATGAAATTGTCTCTCCGGTTATATCGCAATATCTTTATCTCTGTCTCTCTTTTATATTTTTTTCTTTTTATACGTATATATACGTATATAAGTATAAGTATAGTTCTCGACAAAGAAAAGTTATCAAAAATGCTGAATGATATACATATCCAGCAGCACTTGAAGATCATAAAATCCAAGTATGCAATTGACGTATAGAAAATATATGTGCTAACTTTTTTCTCATACATCAAAAGTATCTATAATTTATTGTAACTTGTTGAAAATGTTATATTTATTTACTGGAAAGGTAGCAGTTTAATAAAAGGCCTCATAAAAATTTCAAAAGAAATTTTTTTTTATACATAAAAAATTTTTAGTTTAAAAACCATAAAGTTCCAATTGACACTCCTTATTTTTTTAATCGTAATGAATAATTACAGTTCTCAGTATTGATATTTTGAATGTATTGTGTCAATTTGAATATGTGAGTTCATTAGCGTGGGATGCTTCAATCACGTTGCCACCATAAAATGGACGCGTTTTGATCAATGCTCCAACCTTTAGAAGTGCGCATAAATTTACTCTTATGAATAATCGATTTCGTTTTATCGATAAGGCTATTAAAGTATGATAGTGCTATTACGATCAAGTAGAGGTACTAAAAAGAATTAGTCAAGTCATTATTTTAGCGTAAATATAGAACTTAGCGATATTTACATTTAGAATTTAAAGTGCAACAATTAATTGCCGTAGTTTTGGTAGCTGTTATCACTGTACTGTGATAATATTGTTATATGCTAATAAGCCAATTTAACAAGTGACATTGATGAGATGGATCTAGGGCTGTATCGGAGAAAGCTAAGCCTATCTTACACAAACGTAACTACCCACGTATAGTCGCTCGTCAATGTAAATGCATACGGATTACATATGCTGTGGTCGGAAAAGATAGCTGCAGCTTTCGCCATTCTTTTTTGAAAATTCACAATTTTCGTAGCGAGAAGATGAAAAAGAAAATACTAAAGTTGATAATCTACTCAATGATTGTCAGATAAAATGTTTCCAATGAGAGAAACACCAAAAATTTGTAACTACCAAAAAAAAAAAAAAAATATAAAGTACTGATCAAGTTTAAAGACGCCAGCTTGAGTGTGACCTGAATTATTTATCGAATACAAGTAACATAACTGAATTTTGGAAGCAATTGGCACGATGAAGTAAAAAAAGTGGAACTCTTTCTTATCCCTATACCAGACTAGAAAAATTGCTACGACGAGATGATCCCGAGTGGATAAAATGACGATACTATATTCTATAGAGATTTATGCCCTGATCTAGATTCTGGTTTTATATCAGAACTGGATATGACATTGATATAATGTAAAATAAGCAAGTCATCGGGATCAGACGGAATGAAAAATGAGTTTTTCAAAGCACTACTTCAAAGTTAAAGATTTTTCTTTCTTTATTTGTTAAACAAAGCATCAGAACAGACAGTTATATCAGCAGATTGGTTTAATCGGATAGTCTGTTTAATCCATAAAAAAGAAAGCAAAGATGACCCACTGAATTGTAGAGGGAGTGCCTTTGTGAATCACAAAGTAAAACTATTCACAAGCGTGATATGGAGACTACTGAAGAAGTGGATTAAAGCTGCTGAAATTATTACTGATGAATTGGATTTAAGCAAATTATGGAATAATCCTGATAGCCAATTCATCGTTGGACCTATAAAAAATCTTAAAGCTGCGTTATCAATACTGTTATATAAATAAGCTAATAATTAACATGACAAAGACTAAGAATTTCATTATTGTGAACCAGAGCTGCAAAGTAAATTAAAACATCACTACAGTGACTCGATTGTCTCTTAGAGATTTAATGGTCTTGCCAAACTTAATGCGTTGAATGAAATGTTAACTATGGTAGCTTCATTCGATTAATCGTACTTATTGCTAAATCAGATTGTCTATTCCATTTCCAAATCATTTGACAGCATATCGAAGCCAGTTCTACTGAATAGTAGCTACGATCTTAGCAATTTACATTCTAGACGAAATAGAAAAAACTTAAACTGATTTTTCAAGGTGGTAGTTGGCTTACCAATACATCGATTGTCTATCTATTCATTAGAAATGTGTTTAGAAGGTCACCTCTGGTTGACTCTATTGAGTGATGACTCTATCAAATAAACCATATGGAATTCCAGCCTAGATTTCTATGTGGGTTCCCACATGGCGTTTTCGGATGGATTACAGATGGCTTCCTACATGAATTTCCATATGGAAACCCAGTTACCCACAATTTCCTACATGTGGAGAAATTATTCTTGTTAGGAATGCTATGGTGTCATAGTAGTGCTGGACCACGTTGGCCCCCTGTCGAAAATTTAAATAAATATATGCAAAAATTACTATGTCCATAGTAAAACCGACAACGATAATATCACAAATTATTGAAACCATTGGATATTTTACTATGGTCATAGCCATTTCTGTTTATTTCAATTTCCGATAGGTGGCTAACGTGGTCCAGTACTACTATGACACCATAGTATTCCAAACAAGAATAATTTCTGCGTGTACATGGAGTCTTATATAAATCGATACACTCTTTTATTCATTCAGATGGATTCTTACATAAATCCATACTTTTTTATATGGATTCCTATGTGATCCCATGTGATCTCACTTGGATGTTTTGGTAGGGTATAGCAGTTGGGTAGGACATAAAAATGCTCTTATTTAACGAATGCAGACTTTCGAAGAATCGTTTAAGTAGAACATATCAAAACAGGAACAGACAGACTGATATGCATAAAAACTGTTTGCTGTATTTACTGAGTATAGTCTTAAAAATGATACAGAATTAGTCACTTCCCTGCAACACTTGATTTCAATTAATGTAACAGAGTCGACGGTTTTGAAGGTGGTTCTTTTCGATGCTGACTCCTTGTGGAGCGGTTTTCTCACCCACTTCGGGGATACACGCGACGCCCGATTTAAATACGTGAAAAGTCTACCGACCGTACTTTCTACCGTAGTACAAAGCGCTCTTAATAGAGTAGGATCTCAAAAAAGCTTTTAACGCAGGTCATTTGTATCTTTAATCACCTAAGCCTGTCAGTGGTCAAAGAAACCTCTACTTAAACAATCCCGTCGACTTTGATGCAATAGAAGTTTTATATAATTCAGAATCGCGAATAAATTTTACTTCTGTATACTAGTGAGTGGTGTACATTCAAATTTTATCACGTCAACAAATTCCCCGACTGTAAAACCGATGCAATTGTCCGCCTGCTCGTGGAGTATCCTGCATATAATCATTTACATGATCACTATCTAGCGTCAGTGTTCAACCGACTATTATCACTATTGGATTTAATTAATTTTTCTAACCGAAAGTTGATTACAAATATAGTTAAAGTGTCTATAGAGACAATTTGGAGCATGCGCGCATTTTAAATAAAATTGCATAATTAATTTAAAAGTGTTGGAAAGAAAATTTATAGTTCAGTGAGCGTCCTCAGCTCGTGACGACTTTTCATTCCGTCAGACGGTGTATACTACATGGATTTATATATTTAATAAACTTCATAGTTTCATTTCTGTATAGTACCAAACTGCTGAAATCTTTGATTAAGGCTCAACGAGTGCACTTCCTACACAAATTTTAACGGTCGCAAGGGATTTGTAGAACTCTACAGTCTTTAATCAACTGCATCCGGGGAAAAATAATTAAGATTTATGCAAATCTACTACTTGAGATATACGTAGATCTAAAATTTAAGATAGATCTTAGAAGATCATTAAGTTTTCCGGCAAATCATTAATGATTTTGGGTCTAAATCTATAGTCATTTATGAAGATCTTTAATGATCTTGAATCTTTAATAATTTTAGATGTATAGTGATCTCAACATATCTCTACTGAGCTCAGTAGATGGACAAAGATTTAAAAATAATACGAATACATTTTTACTTAGATTTATGTAGATCGACAAGTTAATAACTTCAATTTTTCTTATAAGATCTACTTTGATCTCTGTAGTTAACTGAAGATCTTTGTTGAAGATATTTCATAGATATCCGTTGATCGACAGTAGATCATCATAGGTCTACTGTAGGTCACCATAGATTTAAATTTGATATAGATCTTAATAAATCTTCTAATTATTTCAGCAGATATTCGATGATTTTACGATGATATCAATGAAGATTAATTGAGATTTATGCAGATTTAAGCACATTGTCAAGTTGTAAAAATCAATTTTTCTTATTAGGGTTACAGAGGTTACCGGATTCCCCTGATTACTTCCAAAAATCGTCATAGACCCCTTGAAGTAAAAAATCCTAGCAACTTTGAGATCTACCCTAATCATCGAAAATCTGTTTAAAGTATCGTAAATCAAATTTTTAGAAAATCTGATCGCTGTGACTTTTTCGTAGATCGGAATTATTTTTTTCCTCACAGTAATAAAAGTAATCAATATTTGAGCTTTGAATTTGTATGGGGTCTTCTGGACCTCATGAGACCATTGAAGATTAAGAGCTCCGGTTGAATTCAAAAGTGAACAATAAATTCAAAATAAACATTACGATTACTTTTAATTCTACTGTTCTAGATATGATTCAGCCGTTACTCCAATAACAAGGGTGCTCTTCAAAATACCGGCTATTACTTTCATTCCATGGGTTAAACGATTATAACCTGGCTTATTCAGAGTCAGCATTTAAGCCTATACATTATGAGAAGCATTAACACGCTAATTTTTTCAAACAATACTTTTGAACCAAAGATACCTATGACATTATCATAATTATATTCGGATTATAATTTTTATTGCCACTCGTAAAAACCGCAACAAATGATGTCTACAAACATATATCTGGACATGTTCAACAAAATTGTATTTTACAGGCTTAAATAGATAGAGCCCCCGCTATGCGCCCTAACAAAACATGAATACACAGATAGACACTCTAAAATAAGCATTCATCTTTTGTATAAATGTACAAAATTGTGAACAAAGGGTGAAATTAAAGACAAAGAATAATAAGAAACGAAGAGGATGTAAAACTAGTGGATGCAATTTAAACACCATGGTGATAAATGCATTCATTAAAATACTGAAATTGAGTCAACATACAGTAGTTATGTATATATAACAGTAAAGAGAGGAGATGATATTGTCAGTCATCAGTCTACTGCATTATGCATCTACTGTGCAAAGAGCTAGGAACATTTAACCCTCAGGAATATTCACAGAACTTACTCTGTTTTCTTTTTCTAAACCATTATTTGATTTACTTTAACTGCATACTTTTTTCATTGTTATTATTATTTTCTTTTGATTAACTCAGTATTTTTGATTGTAATTTGCGGCAATGATAATTCAAAAAGACGTGGTAAAATTTATACATAAAAGGGAACGATAATTTTCAAAAAATATGAAAAGAATCAACATTTGTTACAAAGGACGTGAGATAAAATACAAGTACACGTGAAAGAGCGTAAAAGTGCACGTAATGCAAGGCTTGATATGATATTCTACGGTGCGCATATGAGAGTATGTATGTAAATAGATAGTACAGTGTGTTCACATAAGTGTATGAGCCTGTGGAATGTAACTACTGTTGTGTTATCCTAGATATTATTCTACCATCACAGAGGATTTACGAGAAAACTTTGTGGCATCTGCATGACTGTCTCAGTACTTTCAGGATATATATATATATACATGTTTATATTATCTTTCTATTCGGTTTTGAAACTCAGCTAATGTACCTCATACGTGATCACCCATAATACACGTTCTATACCACGCATTTATTTACGTCAATATTTTTTAAATTAATATCTTGAGGCATAATGAAAAATAGTACCTATGTAACCAAACAAAAAAAAAGAAATCAAAGACGGTTGAAAAAATCAATAAGCACTAAGACTATCAAATACGCCAGATGGGACCCCATAGGAGTTCTTAGGAAAAATCAATTATAATTTACAAGAACATATTGAAACTTAAAGATCCATAGAAATCCGTAGAAGTCTATAGAAATCTATGAAGTTATTTTTCATTAGGTGAGCAAAGACCATGAATTTTTATGGATTTTTCTATGAATGGAGTCCCATAGGAGTTCTTAGGAAAAACCCATTAGAATTGATAAGAACAAATTTAAACTCTTTGGGACCCATAGAAATCCATAGAAAACTATAGATATCCATGAATATATTTCCTATAAGGTGGACAAAGACCATGGACAGCTAACATTGGTTCCCATAGAAAGTCAAATAAAATCCATAGTGAAAATGAACAGCATATAAACTAATCGATTCGAGGTAAAATAAAGGAATTAACAAACAATGTTTCGTAGGGGTACATTGGACAGTATGTTAAATTACATTACGCAAGATTGAAATGAACTTTCTATTGGCGGGAAATATTGTTATAATTCAACCATTCATCATTGAATTTATATTGAACACCTTAAGGACGTTCCCACCGAAATCACTTTTCTGACAACCTTCCTGAAATTTTGAATACACATACTTTTAATTATCTTTTATGTATAAAAATTTTGCAAAATAGCCCTTGCGGGGCTAAATTTGTAATTATTGACTATTTAAATTTTCATATTTAACATGTGAACCCTACCCCGATCAGTGTTATAGCATACGTTTTCATAAATAAAAATAAAAATTTTCTCACCCTTCTTTTAAAAAACTGAAAATCATCAATTGAAGATCTAACGAACACGTTTCTGTAAAAATAAGAAAAACAAGTGGTTTTTATTTTGTTGTAAGAAATGCAAAAAGTTAGCTACTTTTAATAGCTTTCGAAATTTCTGTCGTTGCTTGAATTGTGAGAGGTAGCGACTTGGCAACGTTACACTGAGCGGGAAGTTTGAAATCTGGAATTTCACGTTGAGCTGTTTCATGAATTTCTTTTTGTTTTTTTTTTTTTTTTTTTTTTGTTTTTAGCCTCACATATACTTGTTAAGGCTTTGGTTATTTGAGCACCAATTTTTTTTTTTTAATAAATATTTATTTAAAATTACCAATATAAAAGTAACCTCTAAAAATTTTTCAAAACATTTAAATTCTACGACACGCGTCTCCATATAAGAATAAACAAAGAAAAGAAAACCACGTTGCCAGATCGGAGAATCGACACAATGAGAATATTTTTGGACTTCTGTGCATGTGAGAACAAGCGAAAAAGTGCACTGTACCTCAACCAGTTTTCATTATAATAATAGTACTTAACATAGAGAGAATGGTCTTTAAAATTGAGCGCGACTGCTTGGTGAGAACATCCTTAAGTGCGAAAACGGTGAGGGTGATTTACTAACGGTTTATCTTGTATGATTATTTTGGTTGCACTAAATCATTTCTACACTTTTTTAACTGTGCTAAGGTGGGCTTAATTATATATAGGGATAAAAGCCATGGTGGATCTGAATTAAGATAAATTATGGTATTTACCGTAAATTGTGAATTACCATAATTTACGGTTTGGACGAGTTACCATAAACTGCAGAATTTCACGGTAAGTTGCGGTATTTTATTGCAACAGCACAGTAATTTACCGTAAATTTGTGGGAATTCCAGGGGTACTGTAAGGTAAAATTGCGGTATTCTATCGTGAATGAGCGGATTTACTGCAAAATTACAGCATTTTAATGTAAAGTGCTGTATCACTTTTGCGGTAAATTGCCTAAAATACCGTAAAACAAGGCAAATTTGCGTAGCAATACGGTATTTCACAGAAAAATACGGTGATTTACGGTAACTTGAATCCACTCGTTCGACAGATTATCAAGGAACAATTACAACTGAGTATTAAGTTGACTTATTACTTGATGTAATTATACTAAAGTAGTTAATCCAAGAAATCTGTTCTGCGAGATAATCTGTATGAAAGTTCGTCAATACGATCAGTCTTGATACATATAATTAATCAACCTAATGGTTTTTTTATCAGCTTTGTATTTTTCATCTCAAGAACTCTTTTGCGACTCACTGCTTAGTATCTTATTTGTTTATTTTTAATCAATAAAAAGCTTAAATCCGATAGTTCACGGAGAAAAAAATATTGTGATTTGAACGATCGACCAGATAATGATTTGCGTATCGTAAATAGAGCGATCTGTAGAGCTATTGTTGCTATTCATTCTAGTCCCATTCACGATCCGTATTTCTGTCAGCGCTATACGTATCAATACTCGTACTAACCTCCAAATAGCTAAACGATTATCGTGACAGTTAGTATACTATATTGTACTGTTCACGATTAATTTTTTTCCGTGCCCGTGAAAAATGAATCATACATGGCCATGTATGAATGCTCCATGCATGGCAATGTATGAAAATTGGCCAGACATGGCGATATATGACCATGTATGGCCATATACGATCATCTATGGCCATATATGACCATACATGGTCATGTATGTTTATGCATAGCTTGATACGGTCATATATGACTTAATATGACAATGTATAGAAATTTTAACTAAATTAAAAAAAAACTTTTTTTTTTTTAAATTATTTTGGCGATGCAGAGATTATCAGCTTTGCAAATAATTGAATTCCTTATCGAAATGGAAATTTTTAATTCAGAGAAAAAACGTTGGACTTATTAATGACCGCACCCGCTTTAGTAGGATTCAAACCCGGGACCTTCCTTACAAGAGACCGACGCTTTGACAACTAGGCTATACGACCGACAGTTTCAACAAAGTTTAGTTGTGCTACGTAAGGTTCAAAGAATAAAATCACTTTCGAAAAAGCAAAATATAATCATCAATATGCTGTTAGTAATATCAAAAAAATTTCCTATTTTTTTAACACTACAACTAGTGATGTGAGGCTGACCGACAGGTCATTTTTTGACCGTTATATCATGGTCACGAGACCGTCAGCGGACCGTTCATGAAATGACGGACCGTCACAATTGTCGCGATATCTTACAAACGCTTTTCTACCTTTAGACAAATTCAAATTTTGAAACCACCATTTTCTAAAAAATACCACGAGATAAGAAGACGAAGGGAAACTAAATTTCACAATCATTTGCAAGAAATATTGCGTCTAATCATCTAGCTGGTTGTGACTGACCAAATTCATGACCAAGCCCGAACTCGTGACCAAAAATTTGATGACGGTCCGAAATGACGAACTTTGACCGTAAAATTTATGACGGTCATTTCGCAATAGAATAGCCTCGTCATTTAGGTCCGTCGGTCACAAGACCGTCAGCGGACCGTCTTGTGACCAAGACTCAAAATGACGGTCATTCCGCATCACTAGCTACAACATGTTGTTTATAAGTAATTGTAATAGTTAGCTAAATTCTTATATATATATATATATATATATATATATATATATATATATATATATATATATATATATATATATATATATCCGTAAAAAATTAATCATACATGACCATACATGAACCATGTATGGCCATACATGGAAATACCAACTTTTTTAATACAGTCGTGCATGGCCATATATGAACCATACAAGGTCATGTATTGCCATACATGCTTCATATATGAGCCATGTGCGGCCATCCATGACCATGTATGATTTATTTTTCACGGGAACTTTTTTAATACCGTCATTCACAACCATGCATAAACCATATAAGGCCATGTATGGCCATGTATGATTCATTTTACACGGGTGTTCACGAATAATTGAGCTACCATTACTATTTTTACTGTTATTATCTTTTTTATTTTTTTTCTCCATCAACCATTGGCAGCAGCACTAGCGTAACATTGTAGGTTCGAAAAAAAAGAGTGAGATCTAAGACAAAAAGGCGGGATATTAAAAAAAAAATTTAATGAAAAAATGTTAAACTGGAAATAAGAAATAAATAATTCAAAAGTTCAATAAAACTTCATAATAAACAAGAAATTAATAAAAGATATAAAATAAAAGTGATAATAAAAATTAAATGAACGATTGCGGTGTACACTTATTGATTTTTCAATATTTTATTAAATTTCGTTCAAAAAATTGTAAAAATAAACTCATTGATTTTAGTTCAATTTACGAAAATCGGGTTTCCATCAAATTTTAAACGTCTCAAAATCGTATAAATGATGTTTTGGAGCTCTGTAAGCTTAGAAATAGCTCAAAGAGTTTAAACATTATTTAAAATATCAATTTTCTTTATGCTTATCCTTGGATACTTTCATAATTATTCTCTAAACTTGCAAGCGACAATTATCGATAGCGATAATTTTTTTAATTGTAGCATGTCACGAATGATAGCAATAAAGAGGCAAGCGAGTTTCAGTGCCAACAAAGTATGTAGTAATTTTTAGTGTCAATAGTTCTTATCACTACTTCTGACGATAAATAAAAAAATGAAAACTTTAACAATAATCGCAATATTAAATGTGGAGGTAAGAAAATATTTAAATATTAAAATATACTATTAATAACTGATTTTTTCTATTTACATGCGGATTAGATTTCTCTATTGAGTGTACAACTGAGTACTCAAGTCGATCTAAATGAGGATTGCAATCTTCAGACAGGAGCCTCTATGGAGGCAAGTGCATCTGGTGAGGGAGCGAATGTAGGAGTTGAAGGACAAGCAAATTTACCTTCATGCGAATGTCTGAGGCGTCTAGATATCAAAGGATCTGCTAGCGTTTCTGCAAACGGTATGAATGCAAAGGGGGGCGTCTCTCAATCTAGTACAGTTGTTGTAAGTCAATAAATACTTGATCATTAATTTAGAAATAATTCTAATTGTTTTGACCACTTTCATAATTTATATACACAGAAAAAAAGAAATTCTCGACTGAAGATAAATATTCTTGATTCAAGAAAATTTTTTTGGAGACCTAAATTTTCTCAGATAAAGTAGAAATCTTCTCCGACCAAGACTACTTTTTTTTAACCAAGACAAATTCTCTTGGCTCAAGAAAATCTTGACTTGGTTCCCGAAACCGTTTGTCTTCAAAAATATTTTCTTGACTTAAGATATTTTTTTTTCTGTGTACTGCTCTTACCCGAAAAAAATCGATCTATCAGTTGACCCTGCGGGCCAGCCCCAAATCTTCCCATTGTTTTCGAGCTTGGAAATACTTTTGTATGCCGTTGTTTTCGAAAAATAATTTCCTACAAAAAACTGTATTGAGAATTTTTAAATTCTCATCCGTTGACATAGTATTAAATTCAGAACGAGCTGAAAAAAGGTCTTCTAATTGTATCAAACTTTGACGTCGGATATCTTGTGAATGGTTGAATTTATGCAAAAATCATGCAAGACCTTTTTTGAAGATCAGTAAAGTTACTACAAAATGTTTAGAAAGAAATTTTTCATATCTAGATTTTTTGGAAGTTATGTATTTTTTCCCATGTAACTAAATGAAAAATAGTAAATTGTCAATAGCCACTTCTAAGTATCAATATTAAGAACTCAAATTTCAACTGTCACCATATTGTAAGATACCCTTTCGATTTTTCAATGTTCATAAAAAAAAAAAAAAGTCCCCTAATTTCAAGCAGCCTAATACATATACCCTCGGACATCATTGTAAAATTAGTCAGAATAGCTTCCTAGAACCTCAAAACGTCAAAATCCGATAGAAGTTCGGTTTTCGAAAATCGGACCAAAACCAATAACTTCTCGAATATTTGAAAATTTTTAATTTTCTTAGCGGAAAGCTCAAAATCTCATAATGAGCTATAATTATACATTGTAAAAAAAAGTATGAATCCCACACTTATAAATTTGAGTGATATCGCAAGATTTGGTATTAGGAATATTCATAAACAATGTTGGAGTCTTAACGCAATGTGTTTAAGCACTACACTGAAACTCGTTTATCATACTTTTAAGCTGACTTTTAGCCCCACCGCAAAACTCATGAAAGCACTACACTCAAATCCTTGTATTCATAAATTTATAGAATTAGAAATAAAACGTTATGGGAAGAAATATTGCTATCGCAGCTAAATATACACATGAAAAATGAAACATATATGGCCATTTATGGCCGTATACAGTTCATATATGAAGCATATACGGCTAGCAGCTAGCGATTATTTTTTTCAGTAAAATAAATTAGAAAACAATTTTTTTAATGTTACTTTGAATTATTTTTATTCTAAGATCGCAGAATATTTTCAGATAGTCTCACAATACATAACATCACTTTTTTCTAAAAATTCTCAGTGGGAAATATATTATTTTACATGAAAATGTGTAAGTTAAGTACTTCTGCAATTTATTGTATCTTTTCAAATTAAAATTTAAATATATCAATCGTTACATCGTATTATTCACATTTATATCTCTCAAATGTACTACGTTATTATCGGTAGTACATCTGATATCACTATAAGATAGCTTTTTGAGACTACTTAGAGAAATTACGTGATTTCAAAAAGAAAGTAAATTAAATTTACAGAATAAAAATTGGTTTTAAATTTCTTCTCTAAGAAGTTATTTGATGCCCATCATAAGTTATGGCTGAAAAAAAATTTTTTTTTCAACATACAATTTCGGTAATTTTTTTGAAAAAAATTAAAAATGTCCCATTGAACGAAAAACTAATTTTTTGACTAAAATGACCTAAAAAGCATTACAAATTTTTTAGTTTTCGATTTTGAGTTTCTTTTCAGCAAAAGCGTTAAAAACCGAACAAAACGACCCCCCATAACGTGAGGTTAGCATAACTATAGTCAAAGTTATATCCTTTTTAAGAAAAAATGATAACTCCGGAAGGGGTGGATATAAAGAGCTTAAAATTTAGCTCAAGACTTCTTTCCACATGTACGAAAACATATAAAAAAATCGAACAAATTGAAAAGGATCACCGTCGCAATGTTGAATTGAAATGGAATGATCCATATATAACCATGTATATTTTGTTATATAACAATTTATTTATGATCTATAAACTTTTTATTTCTGGGATTTATATCTAATTTTCCCTTTCCTGTTTTTTAAATTTAGGTGGCTAATTTAAAATTCAGTTCACAGCCAAAAATTTTTTCAGGTCCCGGGGGTTAACTGCATGGAAGAAGGGACTTCCAAAGATGAAACAGACCAAGAATATAAGTATATTGTAGACATTGAACGAACTGACATAGTCACGCCTGGTAACAGTTATTTATATACACATTACGATAAAGACGAAGATACATATGGTACATATTGGGAAACAATGGAGGCAGGAAATGACCTTAAAATAGTAATAATTTTTTTTAAATAACTGTGTACCGTAAAAAATAAACGGTATTAAAATCGACTTATTTTAATACCGTTGCGATGTTAAAATGAACAAAACGGTGTAGCGGTGTTAACCAACTGGTGTTATAAAAATAAATCTTGCTGTCTCCTCCATCATACCGATACTTGTGTTTTATACGCGCAGGCCTGTGCGGTCAAATTCGTAATATGCGAAGAAAAAAAAAAACGAGTGAGCCTTACAGACATAAGGTCACAATAGAAGTGAAACTTTTTTAATAATTAAGTCGGTCTAAATAAATAAATAAATTAATATAAATATAAATATATATAATATTAGCAATTAGATCTTGTCGGATAGTATAGCATCGGATATGAAGAAATCTCTGAAAATAGAACTCTACACAGTAAAAAAGGATTCGTCAAAGTTGTCACTTTCTTGTGTAAAACGATCGATTGACACTTATTTATATGTTATTTCAACGTACGTCGTTTGTTTTGAAAAAGTTACACTCGTGTATGTTAAAAGTAACACGTCATGAGTGTCCAAATTCTCGAAAACGTAACCTTCAGTTTTAACACACTCATATGTTATTTGCAACACTTGAAGAGTGTTGAATTTGACATACGCTTTTGTGCGACTTGGACACTTCTCAAAAGTAATTTTTTTTTAATTTTAATTGTTTTCTAGTATATAGCCGCAATAACAGCTTTTTACACTTTTTGCCTTTACATCGCAAACTGCTTTACTTTTCCTCCTCTGCCTTCCGTTGTGCGGCTGTGGCCCGACTTGTGCTTATACTGTACTGCATCATTACGGTGATGCCCTGCAACCTCTTTTGTGCAATGGAGGTGTAGTGGCTAGGGAAACCACAGAGAAAACCTAGCCAGTACAGTTCGGTTTGGGTGAAGGTCCAGTGATCGATAAAATTCCCATTTTACCGATCACTGGATCTTCATCCCGCGCCTAGCGATCAGAGACCTTCATTCGAACCCGACGTGTGGCTAAACGGTCACCCAGCCAAGTAGTGATCATGCTCGACGCTACTTAACTTTGGTGATCGCCCGAGCCACGCGCGTGCCGAACGGCTGCCTCAGCCGCCCTTCTCAATAGTATTTTTTACATTATTTAATGTAAAGTTAAAATAAATGAAACAATTGTAGATAATCGATTCTTCAGCAGTGAAATATTAAAAATAACGATAATATTAGTAAAAATAATAATAATAATAAAAATAATAATATGATGTGTTGTTGATCATCATCATCATCAAACTCGTAAAAACATGATCAAGTTATAGATCAAATTAAACGGAATATAGTATAGTGCCGGATAGTTCAACTGGTAGATCACTCGGCGCGATACCGACATAGTCTGGGTTCGATTCCCAGTTCGGTTTATCTATATTTTTCTCAATTTATCTATAAATTGTCTTATTGAAGTTTGCATGTTTTAGGTTTCCACTATATTAAATTGGTGATGAGTTTTATTATTATACCACAATTTAAGAAATAAAGATTAAATTGATTACATGTTGAACTTTAAACTCGAATAACTTTTAAAAAAGTAGACTTAGAAAAAAAACATAAGAGACAATTTATTTAAGGCGTTCAATGTCTTAAAATATGTATCTCTCACCCTGGCATGCTAATTCCAAAATGAGTTGTAAAATTCCAAAGTTAAAAAATTTTTTTTTTCCATGTTATTTAATCGTAAAATAGAAATTTACGGTGAGCGACCTTTCAAAATTGATATTAAGAGCTCCCGTTTTCACAGGCTTCTTTTTTTATGACTAGGAAGATATTTCACTGCGGGTTTTGAAAAAAAAAAAAAAAAAAAAAAAAAATAGTCGATTTGTTTGAACCGGTCTAATATATATATGTATATATGAATAACGTGGTTAAATTGCGACGTATGCGCACTACACTCGCCTATTCTACTCGACTCTTCTCAACTCTCTCCACTCTTTAAAATATATGAGGCTTGCTATACAAGCAATTCTCCTTCTCGCCTATTCTAAGCTTTCACTCAATGGTTCTCCTCTGGCGCTACCTCCCTTTTCCCGCCTCAAATCATTCAATTTTAGCCTCCGTAAAGAAGTTTCACTTTAAAACCATTTTTAAGTTAGAAATTTAGTGTTTTACAATGGTATAGGTGCAGGTGAAAAGATTTGAATCTCCGGTCACTAAACTTTTTTTTTTGAATGGTCACGCGAAACAACCTAGTGGGAGACAAGATTGTTAACATTAAGAAGAGAATCTTGTTAAATTAAGGGAGTGTAACACTACGGAAAGTTATAATAGGGAGCTTCTACGCTGTAAAAAATGATTTCTAACGTCAAACCAGATTCGTTTGGCTCAAGTTCTCCGTGCGTTTGGATACAGCCAAGCGCGTCAAGTGATTGAATCTACCACCCTCTACGTTTGACAGTATATTTTGCTCCAACGAAGAGTTTCTTTAATGAAGGTAGCGAGTCGTTTAAACTAACTCTATAGTATTTGATATAACTCAAAAACTTTTTTCATTAAAAAAAATTGGTCTATAAGTTGACTCTGCGGGCTAGCCCCAAAACTTCCCGCTGTTTTCGAGCTCGTTGGGCTGACGTGATTTTGATATAATATTCTTTTGTACTTTGTTTAATTTTTAGCCTCAAAATAACGATATCCTGATAGGTCCTGATAAGGAACTCGTCAGTTTTGCTCTAATAAGGTCAACCTTATATTAACCTGACGAGGCACTTATGGTACTTCAGGCAAATCATAAAAAAATTATAGTCGGGAATATGTGCCTCTTTTTGTAAATCAATTTTTCTATTGAATCGATAATATAATGACTTTCATTCAAATATTTTTTTGATATTTTGTAACGAATATATTTATATTCTTGTCTAATGTTTTTCAGTTTTGATGTGAGTGCATAAAATTATTTCTACAACCTCACCGGATTCTGTCGTCAAGAAACTTGTTGGTTGACACGAAACGTTCGGTATTATAGGAAACTACTTTTGTTTCATTGAAACATGTGAAGTTGTCAAACCAAACGTGTGAAGAATTTCAGTTGAATTTCTGAAAATTGAAAAGGCTACTCCAACAAGTTTTTATTTTTAAATAAAGTACATCCAAAGTTTAATTAAAATATATGTTACTATTCAACTAAATGTTAGTTTAATGACGGTCAAATTTAAAAGCTTTATAAATGTTTACATAAATGCTTACCCTCGCGGTTTTGATTCTCCCTGGAAACAACCCGGAAACACGATGGAATCACGGTGGATCTACGGCGGTGACACGGTGGGTTTTTTGTCATTTTATCACCGTGATTCCACGGTGGTTACACGGTGTACCCACCATGATTCCACGTACACCGCGTAATCACCGTGGATACACTGTGGAATTTCGGTGAATACACCGTGGAATTAGGGTGGGCACACCGTGTTACCATTGTGGAAACACCATGTAACCACCGTGTATTCACGGTGATAAAATGGCACAAACCCACCCTGAATCCACCGTGATTCCACCGTGTTTCCACTCCCAGGGTGTTTCCAGGCTGATTTAAAACCGTCAGGGTAAGCGATTTCCCATAATCGAAAAGAGATTTTCATTCAATAAAAATGATTTTCGTGAGATAAACTAGTTTTCGTTGGTTCAAACAAATTTGGTTTCACTGAAAAGGAAATTTGTCCAACTCTTAGGGTGTTTGATGTCAGTACCTTATTTTTTACAGTGTGCTTTAACAAAAGCCAAGCCAGGGCCAGCAAACAATAATTTAAAAAAATGATAACCTTTTTTTATGGACCATAAAACACCGGGAAAAATTTTAACACCGCTACCAGCGTTATTTTAACACCAATAACCTTAACACCAGGCCCGTATGAAAATAACGTATATGGTCAAAGTATTCATATATACGAGTCTGTATATGTTTAGCAAATATAAAATATATATTCTTGTCATATACGAAAGCTATACTTTTATCGTGCATAAAAAAATATATGTTTCAATCGTATGCGAAAAATACAATCTGATCATATATAAAAATTTATATCTATATCATTTACGGAAAAAAAAACCTTCTAATTCTGATGATCATCTCCAATTCTGATATACTGTTTAAATTGCAGTTAAAATTTTCAAAATTAGTTAGTTTGATGTGAATATATATACCCACACCGAAAAAGGTATATTCAAGAATATATATGCCGGCACAATAGCATACATACGACAATGCTAAAAATATATGTTGGTTGTATACTATTTAGCTGGAATCTATATTTTTCCGTGCGGAAACCCATATACAAATATATACACCAAATAAAATATATGCTTAAATATAACAAAGAAAATATATTGTACCATACATAATATAAATTATATGCTACCATATATTTCATTTCATATAAAAATTTTATATTTTATGAATATAAAAGGAAATACATCAATGCAATATATTATCAAGTGAATGTAGATGTATATATAGCTTAATATACAAAACACATAAGTTGTATATATGGAATATATATATTTACCACTGTATGTAAGTTTATATTGAATCGGCCAAAATCTCTATGTGATTTTTTATAAAATATACAATACAATATATCATATTTTTTTTTTGCGAACATATATGATTTTATATATTTTAACCATGTATTGTTTTTTCATACGGGGAATAGCATATTGTGACCGTTATTGTAACTATTTATTTGTAAACAATAGTATTTAGCCAAGATGTACGCAGATGATGACGTTGTTTACGAATCAAAAGACGGTGATAAAATGAAACCTCTCTGCGATAATTCATATCCCGAGAAGTCTGCTGAAGCCAATGTTTGGAAAATTTTAAATTTGCTTGTTATGGACGGCCAAGATTGCCCAATACAAGAAGTATTTAAATCATTATGAGCATTACTTTTTTGCGGAAGATTAAAACTTAGGTAGTCAATAATTTCCATTTATTTTTTAGGGGACAAATTATACTCTTCCTCTTAAACTCTCGTCAGTAGAACTCACATTCAATGAACCAATACCGTGTGGTGAATATTCGCTAAATATCTATTTAGACTCACCGAAGGATAATTTTGCACTGGGGGTTCATCTGGCATGGGACATTGAAAAAGGTTCAACTAAGTGTACAGATGAGACTCATGAACTTTAATAATTATTTATTATTGTAATGTTTACTATTTCAAATGAAAATAAAACATTGTTGAAACACTTCTTTTGTAATTTTTTCACACCTCGCGAAAGCGCTGAGGGTGCTTTACAAATGATTTCTTTTCGACTATATAACTCACACAAAAATACTTTTACACTCTTTTAATTATACCAAAATAGGTAAAAATGTAAACTAGCATGTCGATAATACTTAAGGAAGAATTAGAACCTAATATCAAGTAGATACATTATTTTATTAGTTTAATAGTATGCTACACATTATGCGGAGTTAGTATTATACTCGAGTGTTTTCAGCACACGAGAGTATAATACTTGATGTCACTAGATGTATATAATAATTTACATAATGAATGCACGAAAAAAAAAAAAAAAACGCTGTTAAATGTTAAACGCCTAAAAAGTCAACAACATATAGTTAGAGTTATAATCATTACGATAAAAGTCGGTTAAGTAGCAGATTACGGCATTGATGGTTCCAGAATGGGCCGACAGGTTGCACTGTATCACAAATGAACAAGTGAGAATTGTAGCGCCCGAACGAAGCAAGAGTAATAAAACTCTCACGAGTTCTCTTGTGACACAACACAACCAGAGGTGAATTCTGGAAAGGACCCACGCCAGATTTTTCGATTACCAGAAGACAAATATTGTACAATATTTAATGAAATCCATGATTCAGAAGTTCAATTTAAAGAGAAAATTATTATTAATTCTTAACTAATTACACGATCGTGAAAAACAAATTATACATGGTCATGCATGGCCATGTATGGTTCATGCATGAAGCATATATAGCCATACATGGAGCGTATATGGCCATACATGGAGAATATATAGCCATACATGGAACATATATGGCCATACAAACTTTTTTAATAGTCATACATGGCCATATATGAATCATACAAGGCCATGTATGGCCATACATGGTTTTTTATGACTATATATGGTCATGTATGTCCGTGATTAATTAAACATAAATGGCCGTATATGGTCCGTGTATGACAATGCATGACCATGCATGTCCGTAATTTATTAAACATATATGACCGTTTATAGGTCATATATGGGCATTTAAATATGTAGATAGACAATAATTGATTTATTAATCATTTTATACCAAGATATAATTCATTTACTGTCGAAAATGCCAATTTTTGAACGAAAATTGAAATAATTTTAATAATCATCACTTGTAAAAAATTTTACAAAGAAACATTTTGGTAGAAAATTGAATTTCCTGTCGAATGGAAAATTTATAAATAGATTTCAAAATAATAAGATTATTTAAATGGCGAAAATCTGCTATTTTGATATTAAAATTGGGATTATCTCAGAATCTATGGGTCTTACGTAAATTTGTGAAAAAACTTTTTTGTAGAGCATAACATTTCCGATCAAACTAAGGTCATGAAAATATTTTTTGAGCATTTTTATCTTTGACTGCAACGGGCGAGCCTGAGATGTTGACCAAAAATTTTTTTCTTTCACATAAAATTTTTTTTGAACTTAATAAACAATATTTTTGCTATTACAGAACGAAATTTTGAAAAAGCGGATTTTCGAGCCACCCTAGTGCTCACCTTTAAGGACAAAAACTAATGAACACTTATGAACACTACTGGATGTGATTAGTGTTGTATTAGTGTTCATTAGTTCTTCGGCTGATGAATTTTGCAAGACTTTTAGAAATTGATAGTGTTAATAGTGATACATAAGTCTTCATAAGTCAAGTACTAAAAGATTTTGTAACACCATTAAAAGTGGTCAGTTTTGAATAATGTTCTGTTAGTATTCATCAGTACTCAAACTTGAATTTCGCAGTATTTTTGGAGGACTAGTGCTGTATTCGCTCTGAGTGAAGCCATGGTAGGGGAAATCAAATTGACTGAAGCGTTTGCAGTGGTTACTTTCGGAGTTACGGGAGGCTATGATTACTGAAATTGTAAGCAAGCACACGTGAAAGTATTTATTTTGTTATCATTTAATTATTTATTTTTCATTTTGATTTTTTTCTCAATATCATATTATGACTTTGATATGAATTTCAAACAACTTAACCTAAATGCTTACTGCATTCTTTTTTATTTTTTATCATTATACTTACTTATTGTTGATTCGTTTAGCTAAAAAACAAAACTGCAATTACTATAAAACTGTCACATATTTTTTACAACTTTTTTTTTTACTATTATTTATAATATTTATTTATTTTTATGTTTCTTGCTATTGACATACGTATAAAAACATACTCTGACAGCCTCCCGTAGTTCATATTTTGTCTGGCGCTGCAGTCACACTCATAGCGAATTGGTGAGCATTAGTACTCCAAATACTGAGTCTGACAGCACAATCAAAAGTGATTAGTGTTGAATATCGTTTTATTAGTGATCTTTAGTAGTCTGATTAGCGAATCTTATACTATTACTGAAAGTTATAAGTGCTGACAAGGTTTCAACAGTATTCATCAATAATCTGAATAGTCGGTACCACTCTACTGTAAAATTCAAATTGATGACAGTGAAGATATTCATAGGATTAAACTCATTAATTGAACTAAATACACTTATGGCACTAAACCATTACTGCTCAAAAAAACAATTGCGTTAGTATTCCTCATCAGTGCTGATTAATTTTTTTCGTAAAGGATACGCCATTTTTTAGTAGATTCTTCTTAAAAATCTACACTAAAAAAAAAATCGTTATCTTAACAAAAGTCAAGATTACGCAGTTCTTTGTAAAGATAACAAATTCATTTTGGTCAAAGGAACGAAGTAACATTTGTTATGGTAAGTAAAGTGAAATTGCCGATATAAAAAATGACATGCATTGAGCCAAATATTAAATTGGGTTTTATAAAGATTTCTTGACTCGAGAAAATTTTACTTCATCTAGGATATTATCGCGTCGCGATATATTCTCTTAAGTCGAGAAATCCTTTCTTCAAGGCGCCCGCTCTGAACTATAATTAGGCATATTGCTATACTTTTCAAAATAAATAGCGTTTAATATTTTAGTGATAAATTACAAACACAATTTATGTCCAAAATGCAAAACTCGTGATGAATTCTTAATGATACTGTTCACCTTATTAAAGGAAAAAATGTTATGCGTATTTTTTAAAATAATTTTTCCTCAAAACATATCATTTGTTACAACAGCAATTCCACTTTTCTTATCACAACAAATATCACTTCGTTGCGGTAATTAAGATAGTTTTGCTATCGTTACAAATAGCAGCATAATCTTGATTTTTGTTGTTATAGCAAATTTTTTTTTCAGTGTACCTGAAAAACGAGAAAATTTTTCTTCAACCAAGAAATTTTTTAGCGAGTGGAATAAAAACCAAGAATTTCTTGAACAAAGTGAAATAATTTCTTGAATTTTAAATCTTGAATTAAGAAAAAAAATTCTTAAGCCAATACATATTTCATACTTGGTCCAAGAATAAAATTATTTGTTTTAAAAACTTGCTTTTCTTATTATAATAATTATTTTTCTTAACCTAAGTATGTTACTTACTTAAACCAAGAAATAAAAATATTTAGTTCGAGAAAGTTATACACTTAATTAAAGAACTATGATGTTTTGAAACAATAAACGGTACGAACTCGAACTAAAAATAAAGGGAGTTGGTTTAAAAAATTTAAACTCTTGGTTTGAGTATAGTGTACTATCTCTGACCAATCACACGAAAAATCTCAAACCAAGATTACTAGAATCTCAAGCCAAGAGTGTTTTCTCTTGGATTCACTCATAGGTGCTCCCTCCTTCGCACCCTGAGGAACGAATACTCCCTAATCTTTCTCTCACTAGCACAGCAAATGGATTTTGAGTCCACATTTTTATTTTAAATAAATTAATAATTAAATAGCTGAATTATATTATTATAATAAATTAATTAATTAATAGAATTAAACAATATCGAATAATTTCTCAATTTTTTTTGTAATTAAATTTTTTTTTTTTTAAACTTTTTTATTATAATATTTAAATTCATTTATGAACGATTCATACAATCCGTTCAGTATTTCGGTAAAATGTCAGAACTAACATTTTTCTGAATTATTGGCAATAATATTTGTAATATTAATTCTGTGTTTAGGATTTAAAAATGTGACTGACCATAAGGTCAGTGTGGCTCAGTATATGTGGGCAAAGTAAACGTAACCTGTCAAAGGCTGAGATTGCTTAGTTGATATAGCTCTCGCGTGACGCCGAATCGATCTGGGTTCGATTCCTTCATTATGCGACAATTGTTTTTTCTTAATTTGTTTTAAGTATTTAACTCATTGCGAAACTTGCCTATCCCTTATAAATGCTTCTGATAAAGTATTTATTTCCTTTACGGCATTATTTGTTATATTTAAACAAAAAAAAAATTGTTCAATAAAAAAATTAAAAAAAAAATAAAATTTTTTTAGCTCGATAAATTATTTGCTCAATTAAAGAAATTAATTTCTTAGCTGAAAAAATTTTTTTTGTTTGCGACAAAAAAAAAAAAATTTCTTGGGCTAAGAAAGTTTGTTCTTGGTTCAAAAATTTTTTTTTGTTGGTACAAAAACTTTCTTCTTTTAGTTCAAGACATTGTACTTTGACTCGATAAGGTGACAGTCTTATGATAAAAAAAAAATTTCTCGAGTTAAAAACAAACTTTCTTAGCCCAAGAAAGTTTGTTCTTGGTTTAAAACATTATTTTTCATGGTTGAAAAACTTTTTCGTTTTAGCTCAAGACATTTTTTTTTGACTCAAAAACCTAACAATCTTTAACCAAGAAAAAAATTTGTTGAATTGAAAAAAAAAATCTTCTTGAACTAAAAAAAATTTTTTGGGATCAAGAAAGTTTTTTCTTGGTTTAACGAATTTATGTTTCAGACTAAGAAAGTTATGTCTTCCGTGAAGGTAATAATTTCTTGATCCAAATAATTTTTTATTTCAGTAAAGAAGGAAATTTCGGTTTGGTTCAAGAAAAAAATTTCGAAGTACATTTTATTTCTTGGTTCAAGATTTCCTTATATATATATATATACATATATATACATAAATGTATATACATGTATATATCATCTTTCTATTCAGTTTTGAAACTCAGCTAATGTACCTCATACGTGATCACCCATAATACACGTTCTGTACCACGCATTTATTCACGTCAATATTTTTTAAATTAATATCTTGAGGCATAGTGAAAAATAGTACCTATGTAACCAAACAAAAAAAAAAAGAAATCAAAGACGGTTAAAGAAATCAATAAGCACTAAGACTATCAAATACGCCAGATAGGTCCCCATAGTTTTTAAGAAAAATCAATTAGAATTCATACGAACATATTGAAACCCTTAGGAATCCATGGAAACTCATGAAAATATTTCCAATAAGGTGAGCACAGACCATGAATTTTTATGTAATTTTCCAACTGGATTATACGGTGACCGGTCAGAATATCCATCATTAAAATATCCAACACAAAAATATCCATGAAAAATATCCAATGCAATAATATCCATTGAAAAAATTATCCATTTATGTAGAAAATTAATGACTTACAGATATTTTTTTCACTGGATATCTTTCATGGATATTTTTGCATTGGATCTTTTTAGATTAGATATTCTGGCCTAGAACCGATTATGCATGACAACTAACATTGATTCCCATAGGACATCAGATAAAATCCATAGCGAGGATTGACAATCAGGAAAATCCATGGGGTTTCATAGAATCCCAAAGAAATTCATAGAGGAATTGGGATATCGAATAAGTTTAATCTGAAATTTCAAGTATTTTTTTTGCAACAAACCTAAATTTTATTAAAAATATCTACGATGGAGTAATTACGCTAAATCATTTCTACACTTTTTTAACTGTGCTAAGGTGGGCTTAATTATATACAGGGATAAAAGTTATGGTGGATCTGAATTAAGATAAATTATGGTATTTACCGTAAATTGTGAATTACCATAATTTACGGTTTGGACGAGTTACCATAAACTGCAGAATTTCACGATAAGTTGCGGTATTTTATTGCAAAAGCACAGAATTTACCGTAAATTTGTGGGAATTCCAGGAGTATGGTAAGGTGAAATTGCGGTATTTTATCGTGAATTAGCGGATTTACTGCAAAATCACAGTAATTTAATGTAAAATGATGTATCACTTTTACGGTAAATTGCCTAAATTGCCGCAAAACAAGGCAAATTTGCGTAGCAATACAGTATTTTGCAAAAAAATACGGTGATTTATGGTAGCTTGAATCCACTCGTTCGACAGATAATTAAGGAACGATTTCAACTGAGTATTAAGTTGACTTATTACTTAACGTAATTATACTAGAGTACTTAGTCCAAAAAATCTGTTCTGCGAGATGATCTGTATGAAAGTTTGTCAATACGATAAGTCTCGATACATGTAATTAATCAACCTAATAGTTTTTTTATCAGCTTTGTATTTTCCATCTCAAGAACTCTTTTGTCACTCACTGCTCAATATCTTATTTGTTTATTTTTAATCAATAAAAAGCTTAAAACTGATAGTTCACGGAGGAAATAATATTGTGATTGGAACGATCGACCAGATAATGATTTGTGTATCGTGAATAGAGAGATCTGTAGAGCTATTGTTGCTATTCATTCTAGTCCCATTCACGATCCGTATTGCTGTCAGCACCATAAGTATCAATGCTCGCACTAACCTCCAAATAGCTAAACAAATATCGTGACAGTCAATATTCAGTATCGTGCTGTGCACGATTAATTTTCTTCCCTGTTCACGAATAACCGAACTATCATTTCTATTTTTACTGCCGTTATTATCATTTTTATTTGGTTTCCCCATCAACCACTGGCAGCAGCACTACCGTAACTTTGTAGGTTTGAAAAAAAAAGAGTGACATCTCAGACAAAAAGGCGGAATATTTGAAAAAAATTTTAATTAAAAAATATTAAACTCGAAATAAGTAATAAATAAGTCAAAAGTTTATGAAAAATTCATAATAAATAAGAAATTAATAAAAATTAAATGAACGATTAACGTAAACACTTATGAATTTTCCAATATTATTTTAAATTTCAAACATCAATTATTGATAACGATAATTATTGTAATTGTAGCATGTCGCGAATGGAACAAATAAATAAGCAAGCGAATTTCAGTACTGATAAAGTATAAAGTAATTTTTTAGTGTCAATAGTTCTTATCATAACTTCCGACGATAAATAAAAAAATGATAACTTTAACAATAATCGCAATTTTAAATTTGAAGGTAAAAAAATATTTAAATATTGAAATACATTATCAATTAATGATTTTTCTATTCATATGCGGATTAGATTTATCTATTGAGCGCACAACTGAGTACTCCCGGGAAAAATGATTAAGATCTGACCAGATGTAACCATATCTGATCAGATCAAATTATATCTTGGCAGATCTATTTATATCTGATTAGATCTAACATTTAGACATGATCAGATCTCATTGTATCTGGCCAACCACCGTTTACATCCGGTTATATCTAATCAGATATTTGGCTATCGAACGATCTTTTTTTTTTATTAACAGCAACTTTATATAGGTTACCTAAATAGTAGTAGAAACATCTCTTAAGAATGAAAACAAGTGCTTAAAAATTTATTTTGTAAGTAATAGATTTTTATTGAATGATACAATACACGGAGACACATGTAATGTCGTCGAACTTGGTTGTTAGTTTAAATGATATTATCAACAAAACAATCGAAAAAACGTATTTTTTAATATTTTTGCCGAATATTTCTTATTTTATTGTTTATTACATAAGTCAAAACTTATTTAAATCTTGATTTTAATAATTGACCAGGGCCAACCGACGCTCAGATTTTTTTTCCGTGTACATTCATAAATCTTCACTAGATTGTTATAATCATTTTCCTACAGGAGGGTGCATCTAATATATTTCCGGTTCAGACACGCATGTACCTTGATACAACGATGAAGAGCAAACATTGTCTTCACAACAGCCATAACCTTGTGATGGATGGCACTAAAAGAAAAATTATATTTTATGCCAAATTTTTTTATCAACCTTCAATTAACGTACTGATAGGAAATTAAAAATAACAGGAACAAAAATACTTAGCTGCGAATTGTTAAAAGTAAAATTTAAAAGCTTAAAAGACTTTGAAGTAAAGACCAGGAAATATTCATATTTCGCAGTCTTGCTCAAGATTTGATGTCAACTTCAATTTATTGAGTGTTGAATTTAAGGGTTGAAATGTCGAAACTTACTTTTACAAGTTTAAACTTTTATTGATTATATTTAGAGTTTTTTAAAATTATTCATGTCTTCTTGTATTTTTTTTTCCAGGATGTTATAATTATAACTTACCCAACCGCCAGGACATGATGCATATACAACAGGATAGATAACAACCAGTATGAAAATTGATAGTAATAAAATTATTTTTGACATTTTTCTGGTTTTATTTCCTAAAACGGAAAAACAAAATAATTGTTTGATTTAAATACTGCAGCTAAACTATTGAGATACTCTGTAAAAACTTTGCGGAGTGAATACGGAGTGGATAGCTTTTTATTTATACACTCCCCTCTACAATGAATTTCGTTCCAAAAAGGGGGATTTAGAAAATATTAGTCATAGAAAAAAATAACTAATGCATAATGAAGTTATGGACGGTTGACGTGTACACTTATGAATTTTCCAATATTTTTTTTAATTTCAAACATCCATTATTGTTAACGATAATTATTGTAATTGTAGCATATCGCAAATGGAATAGGCTAGCGAGTTTCAGTACTAATAAAGTATAAAGTAATTTTTTAATTTCAATAGTTCTTATCATTACTTCTGACGATAAATAAAAAAATGATAACTTTAACAATAATCGCAATTTTAAATTTGAAGGTAAAAAAATATTTAAATATTGAAATACATTATCAATAAATGATTTTTCTATTCATATGCGGATTGGATTTATCTATTGAGCACACAACTGAATACTCCCGGAAAAAAATAATTAAGATCTGACCAGATATAACCATATCTGATCAGATCAAATTATATCTTGACAGATCTATTTATATCTGATTAGATCTAACATTGAGACACGATCAGATCTCATTGTATCTGGCCAACCACCGTTTACATCCGGTTAGATCTAATCAGATATAATTAGATCTAGGCTAGATGCAGTGTCAGACATAATTATATATTTTCAGATCTCCGTATATCTTGTAAGATCTGACCAGATATAACTAAGTCTGAACTAAATACAACATTTGACATAATCAGATCTCATTGTATCTACTCAGATATAACCATATTGTATCTACTCAGATATAACCATACATACGTCTTATTTTTAAAGAAAATTTTTTGTATCTGGTCAGCTCTGCGTTTATCTCGTAAGATCTGATCAGATGTATAACGTAAACCGTTTTTCTTTTCACGACGGAGACGTGAAATAAACCCGGAGTCGTATGTGGCCACCTAAGTGTATAAAAAAAATGATAAATAACAATAATAATTATTACTTAAAATAATAAATAATTATAAACAAACTAAAGCTGTGCCTGGACCAGCTCCTTAGGCTGGGTTAGTGCACGAGGACGCCAATCCGTTTTTATAAAACGGACAAAACTAATAATGATCAGGGGAAAGATCACGGGACGAAATCTTGAGCGAGAATGTGTGCACCAAGCGGAATGACAACCAAAAAAATATATAATGAATAAAAAATAATAATAATGAATAATTATTACTCAATATATCCAGGAAACAAACAAATAAATATGGGCTATCACTGGGTTCCTTTAACTAAATTATTCAATCCAAAATATATTTAAATAGTCTCAACAAATGGTTACAATAATGATCAATTCAATTGGAATAATATTATTAAATTATCCACTGGAGAAACCAAATTACAAATTGCAAACTCTTACCGAATATAATTAGTATGCTTAATTCTTTATAATAAAATTGTATTAAATAATAATGCTAATCTTTTCTTATTTTAAATTATTTACTCTCGGGAGAGAAAGACACGGGTACTCAATATATGTGGCAACACTGGGTTGCATACCATTAAATTATAAAATAAATTTTACCCAGAGAAATAATATTAAATATTCAACTATACTTTTAGAATAACATATGAAATACTAGTGTAAGACAAAGAGCCACACTTGCTATCCTTGTCTAATCCTTTAAGGAATTCGCTCGACGCATCTACGTACATGGAACATACGCCGAGCGAATTCAACTTATTATAACAATATAACTCAGTGCCAAATTTCTATGAAATAAATACCGCGATCAACTCTACTGGATGTGATTAGTGTTGGATTAGTGTTCATTAGTACTACGGCTAATGAATTTTGCAAGACTTTTGGAAATGAATAGTGTTAATAGTGTTACATAAGTCTTCATAAGTCGAGTACTAAAAGATGTTGTAACACCTTTAAAAGTGGTCAATTTTGAATAATGTTCTGTTAGTATACATCAGTACTCAAACTAATGAATTTCGCAGTATTTTTGGAGGACTAGTGCTGTATTGGTGAGCATTAGTACTCCAAATACTGAGTCTGACAGCACAATTAGAAGTGATTAGTGTTGAATATCGTTTTATTAGTGATCTTTAGTAGTCTGATTAGCGAATCTTATACTATTACTGAAAGTTATAAGTGCTGACAAGGTTTCAACAGTATTCATCAATAATCTGAATAGTCGGTACCACTCTACTGTAAAATTCAAATTGATGACAGTGAAGATATTCATAGGATTAAACTCATTAATTGAACTAAATACACTTATGGCACTAAACCATTACTGCTCAAAAAAACAATTGCGTTAGTATTCCTCATCAGTGCTGATTAATTTTTTTCGTAAAGGATACGCCATTTTTTAGTAGATTCTTCTTTAAAATCTACACTGAAAGAAAAAATTCGTTATATTAACAAAAGTCAAGATTACGCAGTTCTTTGTTAAGATAACAAATTCATTTTGGTCAAAGGAACGAAGTAACATTTGTTATGGTAAGTAAAGTGAAATTGCCGTTATAAAAAATGACATGCATTGAGCCAAATATTAAATTGGGTTTTATAAAGATTTCTTGACTCGAGAAAATTTTACTTCATCTAGGATATTATCGCGTCGCGATATATTCTCTTAAGTCGAGAAATCCTTTCTTCAAGGCGCCCGCTCTGAACTATAATTAGGCATATTGCTATACTTTTCAAAATAAATAGCGTTTAATATTTTAGTGATAAATTACAAACACAATTTATGTCCAAAATGCAAAACTCGTGATGAATTCTTAATGATACTGTTCACCTCATTAAAGGACAAAATGTTATGCGTATTTTTTTAAATAATTTTTCGAACGGAGATGTACAGCGAGTTAATCAGATGACGGCGGTTGAGTTACAGATAGGAAATCAGACAGCTACAGCACAATTATATTTAATGCCATCACTATCCCAACCATGTGTACTAGGGTTGGATTTTCTCAAGAAGATGGAGATGATAATTGATTTTGCTGGCAACAAGTGGTACACTCGAACACAACCTGACAGCAAGTTCCAGTTCACAGCAGAGACAACTTCATCGTGTGCAATTATCTGTTGTGGAATCCAGTCATTAAGCCCCGCAGAGCGAGACACGCTACAGACGTTCCTGGATAAAAATATTCGTCCTCCAGGAAAACTAGGAGCTACCAAATTGGCAGAGCATGACATTGACGTCGGAGACAATCTACCAGTCAAACAGAAACCGTACAACGTCACGCCAATACTCCTGGAAGCTATATGGAAAGAAGTCGACAAGATGCTAGATGAGGATATCATTGAGGTATCCCACAGTGAGTGGTCTAGTCCAGTAGTTATGGTGAAGAAGCCAAATGGGAAATGGCGGTTCTGCATTGACTACCGAAAATTAAATGCAGTTACAGTAAAAGATGCCTACCCGATCCCTAATATGACGAGCATACTGGATCAACTAAGACGAGCCAGATACATCACAACTCTCGATTTAAGTCAAGCTTATTTCCAGATACCGCTTACCGAACGAGCAAGACCAAAAACTGCTTTTGTAGTGCCTGGTCGTGGACTGTTCCAGTTTAAAAGAATGCCTTTTGGCCTAACAAACGCTCCAGCAACATTCCAGCGTATGATTGACCAACTAATTGGTCCAGAAATGTATCCATACGTGTTCGTATATCTCGATGACATTATTATCGTGACGGAGACATACGAAGAACACCTGTTATGGCTACAGAAAGTATTAGACAAGTTACAGCAAGCCGGATTAACAATCAACCGGGAGAAGAGCGAATTTTGTTGCTCAGAGGTTCGCTACTTAGGATTCATTGTGAATTCAGAAGGACTACAGATCGATCCAGAGAAGACTTCAGCTGTACGAGAATTCCCAGCACCTCGTAACATCAAACAGCTGAGAAGATTCTTGGGAATGGCGTCGTGGTATCGACGATTCATTCCTGAGTTTGCAACTATCGCGTCATCTCTCACAAAGTTGCTGAAGAAAAATCAACTTTGGGAGTGGGATACAGAGCAGGACATGGCTATGATAACTCTGAAGGAGTATCTCACCTCTGCTCCAGTACTAGCATGTCCAGATTTCAAGCTGCCGTTTACGCTACAGACTGATGCGAGTTCAGTAGGACTCGGCGCTGCCTTGACACAAGACATCGATGGTCAAGAACGCGTCATTGCATATGCAAGCCGATCACTAACTGACACCGAGCGTAAGTACACCGTTACAGAGCAAGAATGTCTTGCGGTCATCTGGTCCATCCGTAAGTTCAGGTGTTACTTAGAGGGATACGAGTTTACAGTAGTTACAGATCACAGCAGTCTACGTTGGTTACATAATTTGAAAAACCCAACAGGTAGACTTGCCAGATGGGCATTAGAGTTGATGGAGTATCGATTTACGATTATTCATCGTAAAGGCGCACTACATCACGTTCCAGACGCGTTATCGAGAATTCCAGAAGATCAGGAAGAAGCTCTAGCTGTCATCGCAGATGACATGGACCGTTGGTACAATAGGAGAATAAGAGACGTACAACGGAGACCCGGTAAATTTCCAGGTTGGCGAGTAGATAGAGAAAATTTATACTATCATAAGCCATCAAATTTGGTGGAAGCCGAATTAGAAGACCGCAACGCATGGAAATTAGTCGTGAGACGGGCGTTCCATCAGCGAGTCATCACCGAGTGTCACGCTACACCCGAGGCCGGACACCTAGGAGTTGACAAGACTTACAGACGACTTGCAGTGAATTATTATTGGCCAAATATGTTCCAGGATGTGGTGAAATTTGTTCGATGCTGTGAAACTTGTCAGCGTACCAAAGTGGAACAAGCACCACCTGCAGGCTTCATGGGTAAAAAGAAAGTGGAGGAGCCATGGTCAATGATCGCTACAGACATTATGGGTCCATTACCAAAGAGTATGAAAGGACATGCCTACCTATTGGTAATACAAGACTTGTATACTAAGTGGATTGAGTTACGACCACTTAGGCGAGCTACAGGTACAGCGATAAGTGAAGCTCTAGAAGAATTAGTCATTTGGAGATGGGGTAAACCTCAAGTTCTTCTGACAGATAACGGTACAGAGTTTGTAAATAGAGACATCAGATCTCTAGCAGAGCGAGTGGGATTTCGGCATATGACAACACCACCATATCACCCACAAGCAGATCCAGTTGAACGAGTTAATCGAGTGCTCAAGACGATGATAACAGCATTCATCGACGAAAATCATCGGGAGTGGGACAAATATTTACCACAATTCCGCTTTGCCCACAATACAGCGCACCACAGTTCCATTCAAACGAGTCCAGCTTTCCTGAACACAGGAAGAGAATTCTCAGCTACAGGTTCACTTCGACAGGAGGTGGAAGGGGAACCAGAATTAATACATGGTCCGATCCAGGAGTGGCAAGCAAGGATGCGACAGCTAAACAACCTGCGGAAAAGCATCGTCCACGCGTTAGATACAGCATTCCAGAAACAAGCTCATTATTACAATCAACGACACCGAGATCGTGAATATCAAGAAGGAGACCTAGTGTGGAAAAGACATTTCTCATTGTCCAGTGGGTCTAAACACGTGTCAGCCAAGCTGAGTGATAAGTTCAGTGGTCCATTCACGGTATCAAGGAAAATATCACGCACGATATATGAGCTGAGTGATTTAGCAGGCCGAGTAATCGGAAGATTTTCTATTCAACACTTAAAACCTTGTATACCTGCTATCTGACTTTCTTTCTGTCTCTTTCTTGCTACAGTTATGATACGTTAAAGGCTACAGAACTTAATAAGTTGTTTGTTTCAGATTTTTGAGTACAGTTACAGTATGTCAGGACAAGACAAAAGGAATTTGCAGGAGGAGATGGATGGCCTCGAAGAGGTCTTGCTCATCGACTTGTCCGCCGACGACGACGAAGTATCGACGGCTACGACAATGCCGGAGATGCCTTTGGGAGACGAGGAAGCGAGTAATCCCTCCCAGAGAGAGATGCCAGAAAACCAGGGGGCATCAGGCTACAGCAAGGAGTGGGAGGCTAATCAGGAGGATTATGCCAGCGATACAGGTACGGAGACCGACAGCTTGTATGAAGGTCTACCAGGAGAGCTGCCGATGAGGCTTGATGAGAACACCTTATGGGACCCCATCCGCCCATACGTCAAGCATTTGAGGTGGCTTGACTACTTCAAGCCCGGTCTGCTCAAGGCACTGGGGAAAGTGGCCGTTCGTATGAGCCACCCCAGGGATATAGGTTGTCCACTCCAGGAGCTATCTGGAGTGAAATTCAAACGGTCCACTGCAAGTGACATCCGAGACGTGGATGCCACTCGTGATATGGGAGTGCAGGTTCAGCCGCTAACATTAGTTAGTTCCAGCACTCAGACTGAACTTGAGACCATGACGCTACAGACACCTATGGAGGTGGTACAGGAAGCGGTTTCAGCCACCTTAGGAACCGGAAAGAAGGTAGTGTCGTCCACCTCGACACCACCAAGCACTGCTCCAGTCATCAAGGAGGTACCACCCGCTCAAACCTCTGGATCCAGTAAGGGTCGACCCAAGTCACCACCAAGACCACCATCTCAATCCTTACTGGATTGGAATAAGAAGATTCGGGAGAGAGAGGCGGCGCGATCAGCTGCACCAACCCCACCAAAGACACCACTGGGGAAAACATCGGTGCAAGACAGGCTCCAGCGTGCCCGAGAACCGGCACACAGCACGACCTCAGCTCCAGGTCGAGAGAATGCGGCTCCAGCAGAAGAGATCAAGAGGAAGCAGTTCACGTGGATGGGCAAGCCACGTCTTTGTTGGAACTGCCGTAAAGAAGGGCATCCTTTCAGCGCGTGCCCAGAGGCCCGAAAGACTTTTTGCCAGATGTGCGGCAGGGCAAATTATACAGCCCGTACGTGTCCCAGTTGTGGAGAAAAGTGGAAGGCGATGGGACCGTACAAGAAGGAGTACGGAGGAAATGTTCCTCGGGAGCAGTTGAGAAAGGCTCCCAGACACCGAGAGGACGAGCGGTCACCTAACCGTGGTCGACCATATTAAGATTCCGTCTCCAAGCTACAGGAAAAAGGCAATGACATTGGCGCTATCGGACTACGATTGAATGATTTAAGATTTACGCTACAGTTAAAAGGAAAAGTATTTTTGTACCTCGCTACGGCGTCGTACTTACAGTGACTTTAGCCGAGTGGAGTTATGAGAGGTTGTGGAACCGAAAGTTACAGGCAAATTTGCAAAAACCTGCATAGGTTTGATTAAAAGTATGTCTCAGGACATACGCGATATCGCTACAGTTATATGTTTCAGGTCGTGGGTTCGAGTAAACAGTATTAGAAGTTTCGAGGATGAGAGAATTCGAACCACGATCATGCTAGAAAGAATCAGCAGTATAGTTCCAGAGTCAATAAAACAAACGCATGCAGAGATCAGCTTCAGACTTCAGGATACAGTCCAAGACGACGTACATTCACCGTACCGTAAAATCTTCCCCAGGAGGACGGGAGTTGTGACGTTATTTTTCGTATGGGGGTCAAATCAAAGTGAACGTCACAAGCACCAACTGATTTTTACTGTATTTACGAGCATGGTAACTCAAGACTTAGAATTTAGCGTACAGGTATTAACGATTTTGATACAGATTTTTGATTTAAGTTATAGTTAAGAATTAAATATGGAGTAACGTTTAGCTACAGTTATGGGTTTTGTTAAGGAAAATTATAGTAAAGATTTAGAATCAGAATTATGGGAATTTAATAGGGAATATTGTTTGAGATTAATGTTTGAGATAAAGTTGAGAATTTTGAGTATGTGGAGAAGTCAGTGTTACCGCGGAGCGGGACTTGAATTAGTCACCCGGTATCATCTGATGATAGAACCTAGTTCTATCCCTATGAGACTTCTTGGTAGATTGCAGAGGTCTAGCTGAAATGCTAGCGCTCCAGTATGTAAGGAATCTGATGGATGCAGATTGGGATCAGTTTTTGAGTTTTGGTTTGGCAGGCCTCAACAGTAATATTGTGACCGTTGCTGTTGTGGAAGCCGTTTGGTCATTTTTAATTGTTTTTGTCTGACAGGCCTCAGAGGACAAGCCATGACCACTTGTACCGCTGAGGAAGTCATAGGTCACTTAGTTTTAAGTTCACGATCCCAGCTGAAGTCTGTTCCAGGAGAGCAACTACCAAGGATATCCATACTCAAAGTTAGGTTTAGTGACTACGTTTGGTGAGGTATAAGCCTCCAGTTATCGATATGGTAGAGTTTGGGAATTGATTATGGATTTGTGAATATAGAGGTCAGTTATTGATATTGATAAGATTTAGTTTGAGGTTTCGGATTTTGGTTATTGAGAAAAAGAGAGTCGAAGGGAGACCTTCGAAGAGTACGGACGTGAGCATTCAGCTCTGGTCGCTCGAAGCGAGCAGACGTGTCCAGAAATGGCGTTACAGTTCATGGCATTGCGGAAAGCTACAGATTGAGTATTGTTACAGAAGTATTATTTAAAACAGTGTAAGACGTTACTCGATATTTTATTCATCAGTAATCAGGTATGAAATAATTATTATAATTATCAATAATTAATTGAGTTCGAGTCAGAGTCTTGAGATACGATGCTACTGTTTTAATTAAAGAAAATATTTAAGAACTGAGAGAATTATGAGAATATCGGTACAGTTTAGAGTCATGTTCACGATTTATTGTTAATATTATTTTACAAAATAATTATACGAAATATGTTTAATTATTAAACCACTTGTCGTCTAATTGACGTCAATATTAGATCCATGTACGTTAGTTTTATGAGCTTTGTTAAAAGAGAATGTTCTAGAATATTAGTTTTATAAATTATTGTTCCAGGTTATTGGATATTAGTTGATTGTTAATTAGCTTTAGTAATTAATTAATTTATTTAGATGTCAATTTACCTTTTGTTAAGATTAAGTTCATTGTTATTAGATTCATTATTTTGAATTGTTTGTACGAAGCTACAGTATTTTGTTAATTATTAAATAGAGATTTTAGATTATTTGTTGTTTAATAAAAATTGCAAATTCACCAATAATCTACATGAATTTGGAATGATGTAACCCGGACCACTCCCTCTCTCCATAAACCTACACACTGAGCGACACCATGGCATACCGTAACTCTGTTTTTAGTTTTCCAGTCTCTGTTTTTGTTTTGCCTATAAGTTCTGAGCAATTTTGTTAAGTTTTAGTTTTTTTATTTAGTTGCGTGGTTTTGGTGATAATTCCACAGATCAAAAATTATCCAGTTTTACTTATGCGTGGTTTTGAGATAGTTCCACAGATCAAAAATTTATCTAATTCTTAAGATTTACTGGTTTGGTGATTCCAGTGATAAAAATTACCTGGCGCCCTGATAGTATTGAGACTGGAGGCTAAAGATAGAGAACGAAGTTTGTAGCGCAAAGGAAATCTTGGCATATTAACGTATGCTTGAATCAAGATCAATTTTGTCGTTATAATACATAAATGTATATACATGTATATATCATCTTTCTATTCGGTTTTGAAACTCAGCTAATGTACCTCATACGTGATCACCCACAATACACGTTCTGTACCACGCATTTATTCACGTCAATATTTTTTAAATTAATATCTTGAGGCATAGTGAAAAATAGTACCTATGTAACCAAACAAAAAAAAAAGAAATCAAAGACGGTTAAAGAAATCAATAAGCACTAAGACTATCAAATACGCCAGATAGGACCCCATAGTTTTTAAGAAAAATCAATTAGAATTCATACGAACATATTGAAACCCTTAGGAATCCATGGAAACTCATGAAAATATTTCCAATAAGGTGAGCACAGACCATGAATTTTTATGTAATTTTCCAACTGGATTATACGGTGACCGGTCAGAATATCCATCATTTAAATATCCAACACAAAAATATCCATGAAAAATATCCAATGCAATAATATCCATTGAAAAAATTATCCATTTATGTAGAAAATTAATGACTTACAGATATTTTTTTCACTGGATATCTTTCATGGATATTTTTGCATTGGATCTTTTTAGATTAGATATTCTGGCCTAGAACCGATTATGCATGACAACTAACATTGATTCCCATAGGACATCAGATAAAATCCATAGCGAGGATTGACAATCAGGAAAATCCATGGGGTTTCATAGAATCCCAAAGAAATTCATAGAGGAATTGGGATATCGAATAAGTTTAATCTGAAATTTCAAGTATTTTTTTTGCAACAAACCTAAATTTTATTAAAAATATCTACGATGGAGTAATTACGCTAAATCATTTCTACACTTTTTTAACTGTGCTAAGGTGGGCTTAATTATATACAGGGATAAAAGTTATGGTGGATCTGAATTAAGATAAATTATGGTATTTACCGTAAATTGTGAATTACCATAATTTACGGTTTGGACGAGTTACCATAAACTGCAGAATTTCACGATAAGTTGCGGTATTTTATTGCAAAAGCACAGAATTTACCGTAAATTTGTGGGAATTCCAGGAGTATGGTAAGGTGAAATTGCGGTATTTTATCGTGAATTAGCGGATTTACTGCAAAATCACAGTAATTTAATGTAAAATGATGTATCACTTTTACGGTAAATTGCCTAAATTGCCGCAAAACAAGGCAAATTTGCGTAGCAATACAGTATTTTGCAAAAAAATACGGTGATTTATGGTAGCTTGAATCCACTCGTTCGACAGATAATTAAGGAACGATTTCAACTGAGTATTAAGTTGACTTATTACTTAATGTAATTATACTAGAGTACTTAGTCCAAAAAATCTGTTCTGCGAGATGATCTGTATGAAAGTTTGTCAATACGATAAGTCTCGATACATGTAATTAATCAACCTAATAGTTTTTTTATCAGCTTTGTATTTTCCATCTCAAGAACTCTTTTGTCACTCACTGCTCAATATCTTATTTGTTTATTTTTAATCAATAAAAAGCTTAAAACTGATAGTTCACGGAGGAAATAATATTGTGATTGGAACGATCGACCAGATAATGATTTGTGTATCGTGAATAGAGAGATCTGTAGAGCTATTGTTGCTATTCATTCTAGTCCCATTCACGATCCGTATTGCTGTCAGCACCATAAGTATCAATGCTCGCACTAACCTCCAAATAGCTAAACGAATATCGTGACAGTCAATATTCAGTATCGTGCTGTGCACGATTAATTTTCCTTCCTGTTCACGAATAACCGAACTATCATTTCTATTGTTACTGCCGTTATTATCATTTTTATTTGTTTTCCCCATCAACCACTGGCAGCAGCACTAGCGTAACATTGTAGGTTTGAAAAAAAAAAGAGTGACATCTAAGACAAAAAGTCGGAATATTTGAAAAAAATTTTAATTAAAAAATACTAAACTCGAAATAAGTAATAAATAAGTCAAAAGTTTATGAAAAATTCATAATAAATAAGAAATTAATAAAAATTAAATGAACGATTAACGTAAACACTTATGAATTTTCCAATATTTTTTTAAATTTCAAACATCAATTATTGATAACGATAATTATTGTAATTGTAGCATGTCGCGAATGGAACAAATAAATAAGCAAGCGAATTTCAGTACTGATAAAGTATAAAGTAATTTTTTAGTGTCAATAGTTCTTATCATAACTTCCGACGATAAATAAAAAAATGATAACTTTAACAATAATCGCAATTTTAAATTTGAAGGTAAAAAAATATTTAAATATTGAAATACATTATCAATTAATGATTTTTCTATTCATATGCGGATTAGATTTATCTATTGAGCGCACAACTGAGTACTCCCGGGAAAAATGATTAAGATCTGACCAGATGTAACCATATCTGATCAGATCAAATTATATCTTGGCAGATCTATTTATATCTGATTAGATCTAACATTTAGACATGATCAGATCTCATTGTATCTGGCCAACCACCGTTTACATCCGGTTATATCTAATCAGATATTTGGCTATCGAACGATCTTTTTTTTTTATTAACAGCAACTTTATATAGGTTACCTAAATAGTAGTAGAAACATCTCTTAAGAATGAAAACAAGTGCTTAAAAATTTATTTTGTAAGTAATAGATTTTTATTGAATGATACAATACACGGAGACACATGTAATGTCGTCGAACTTGGTTGTTAGTTTAAATGATATTATCAACAAAACAATCGAAAAAACGTATTTTTTAATATTTTTGCCGGATATTTCTTATTTTATTGTTTATTACATAAGTCAAAACTTATTTAAATCTTGATTTTAATAATTGACCAGGGCCAACCGACGCTCAGATTTTTTTTCCGTGTACATTCATAAATCTTCACTAGATTGTTATAATCATTTTCCTACAGGAGGGTGCATCTAATATATTTCCGGTTCAGACACGCATGTACCTTGATACAACGATGAAGAGCAAACATTGTCTTCACAACAGCCATAACCTTGTGATGGATGGCACTAAAAGAAAAATTATATTTTATGCCAAATTTTTTTATCAACCTTCAATTAACGTACTGATAGGAAATTAAAAATAACAGGAACAAAAATACTTAGCTGCGAATTGTTAAAAGTAAAATTTAAAAGCTTAAAAGACTTTGAAGTAAAGACCAGGAAATATTCATATTTCGCAGTCTTGCTCAAGATTTGATGTCAACTTCAATTTATTGAGTGTTGAATTTAAGGGTTGAAATGTCGAAACTTACTTTTACAAGTTTAAACTTTTATTGATTATATTTAGAGTTTTTTAAAATTATTCATGTCTTCTTGTATTTTTTTTTCCAGTATGTTATAATTATAACTTACCCAACCGCCAGGACATGATGCATATACAACAGGATAGATAACAACCAGTATAAAAATTGATAGTAATAAAATTATTTTTGACATTTTTCTGGTTTTATTTCCTAAAACGGAAAAACAAAATAATTGTTTGATTTAAATACTGCAGCTAAACTATTGAGATACTCTGTAAAAACTTTGCGGAGTGAATACGGAGTGGATAGCTTTTTATTTATACACTCCCCTCTACAATGAATTTCGTTCCAAAAAGGGGGATTTAGAAAATATTAGTCATAGAAAAAAATAACTAATGCATAATGAAGTTATGGACGGTTGACGTGTACACTTATGAATTTTCCAATATTTTTTTTAATTTCAAACATCCATTATTGTTAACGATAATTTTTGTAATTGTAGCATATCGCAAATGGAATAGGCTAGCGAGTTTCAGTACTAATAAAGTATAAAGTAATTTTTTAATTTCAATAGTTCTTATCATTACTTCTGACGATAAATAAAAAAATGATAACTTTAACAATAATCGCAATTTTAAATTTGAAGGTAAAAAAATATTTAAATATTGAAATACATTATCAATAAATGATTTTTCTATTCATATGCGGATTGGATTTATCTATTGAGCACACAACTGAATACTCCCGGAAAAAAATAATTAAGATCTGACCAGATATAACCATATCTGATCAGATCAAATTATATCTTGACAGATCTATTTATATCTGATTAGATCTAACATTGAGACACGATCAGATCTCATTGTATCTGGCCAACCACCGTTTACATCCGGTTAGATCTAATCAGATATAATTAGATCTAGGCTAGATGCAGTGTCAGACATAATTATATATTTTCAGATCTCCGTATATCTTGTAAGATCTGACCAGATATAACTAAGTCTGAACTAAATACAACATTTGACATAATCAGATCTCATTGTATCTACTCAGATATAACCATATATACGTCTTATTTTTAAAGAAAATTTTTTGTATCTGGTCAGCTCTGCGTTTATCTCGTAAGATCTGATCAGATGTATAACGTAAACCGTTTTTCTTTTCACGACGGAGACGTGAAATAAACCCGGAGTCGTATGTGGCCACCTAAGTGTTTAAAAAAAATGATAAATAACAATAATAATTATTACTTAAAATAATAAATAATTATAAACAAACTAAAGCTGTGCCTGGACCAGCTCCTTAGGCTGGGTTAGTGCACGAGGACGCCAATCCGTTTTTATAAAACGGACAAAACTAATAATGATCAGGGGAAAGATCACGGGACGAAATCTTGAGCGAGAATGTATGCACCAAGCGGAATGACAACCAAAAAAATATATAATGAATAAAAAATAATAATAATGAATAATTATTACTCAATATATCCAGGAAACAAACAAATAAATATGGGCTATCACTGGGTTCCTTTAACTAAATTATTCAATCCAAAATATATTTAAATAGTCTCAACAAATGGTTACAATAATGATCAATTCAATTGGAATAATATTATTAAATTATCCACTGGAGAAACCAAATTACAAATTGCAAACTCTTACCGAATATAATTAGTATGCTTAATTCTTTATAATAAAATTGTATTAAATAATAATGCTAATCTTTTCTTATTTTAAATTATTTACTCTCGGGAGAGAAAGACACGGGTACTCAATATATGTGGCAACACTGGGTTGCATACCATTAAATTATAAAATAAATTTTACCCAGAGAAATAATATTAAATATTCAACTATACTTTTAGAATAACATATGAAATACTAGTGTAAGACAAAGAGCCACACTTGCTATCCTTGTCTAATCCTTTAAGGAATTCGCTCGACGCGTCTACGTACATGGAACATACGCCGAGCGAATTCAACTTATTATAACAATATAACTCATTGCCAAATTTCTATGAAATAAATACCGCGATCAACTCTACTGGATGTGATTAGTGTTGGATTAGTGTTCATTAGTACTACGGCTAATGAATTTTGCAAGACTTTTGGAAATGAATAGTGTTAATAGTGTTACATAAGTCTTCATAAGTCGAGTACTAAAAGATGTTGTAACACCATTAAAAGTGGTCAATTTTAAATAATGTTCTGTTAGTATACATCAGTACTCAAACTAATAAATTTCGCAGTATTTTTGGAGGACTAGTGCTGTATTGGTGAGCATTAGTACTCCAAATACTGAGTCTGACAGCACAATTAGAAGTGATTAGTGTTGAATATCGTTTTATTAGTGATCTTTAGTAGTCTGATTAGCGAATCTTATACTATTACTGAAAGTTATAAGTGCTGACAAGGTTTCAACAGTATTCATCAATAATCTGAATAGTCGGTACCACTCTACTGTAAAATTCAAATTGATGACAGTGAAGATATTCATAGGATTAAACTCTTTAATTGAACTAAATACACTTATGGCACTAAACCATTACTGCTCAAAAAAACAATTGCGTTAGTATTCCTCATCAGTGCTGATTAATTTTTTTCGTAAAGGATACGCCATTTTTTAGTAGATTCTTCTTTAAAATCTACACTGAAAGAAAAAATTCGTTATATTAACAAAAGTCAAGATTACGCAGTTCTTTGTTAAGATAACAAATTCATTTTGGTCAAAGGAACGAAGTAACATTTGTTATGGTAAGTAAAGTGAAATTGCCGTTATAAAAAATGACATGCATTGAGCCAAATATTAAATTGGGTTTTATAAAGATTTCTTGACTCGAGAAAATTTTACTTCATCTAGGATATTATCGCGTCGCGATATATTCTCTTAAGTCGAGAAATCCTTTCTTCAAGGCGCCCGCTCTGAACTATAATTAGGCATATTGCTATACTTTTCAAAATAAATAGCGTTTAATATTTTAGTGATAAATTACAAACACAATTTATGTCCAAAATGCAAAACTCGTGATGAATTCTTAATGATACTGTTCACCTCATTAAAGGACAAAATGTTATGCGTATTTTTTTAAATAATTTTTCCTCAAAACATATCATTTGTTACAACAGCAACTTCAATTTCCTTATCACAACAAATATCACTTCGTTGCGGTAATTAAGATAGTTTTGCCATCGTAACAAATAGCTGCGTAATCTTGATTTTTGTTGTTATAGCAAATTTTTTTTTCAGTGTAGCTATTGTATTTATCCTGATCGTCAATTTCTCAAAGAATTTTCCCATAAACTATTATAATTGGATGAGTAAGATTCAAAAATACCATTGGTAACATAATTTATATATATATACAGAAAAAAAAAATTTTGACTCGAGAAAATTTTTCTTCAACCAAGAAATTTTTCAGCGGGTGGAATGAAAACCGAGTATTTCTTGAACGAAGTGAAATAATTTCTTAAATTAAGAAAAAAGATTCTTAAGCCAATACATATTTCATACTTGGTCCAATAATAGAATTACTTGTTTTAAAAACTTGCTTTTCTTATTATAATAAATATTTTTCTTAACCTAACTGTGTTACTTACTTAAACTAAGAAATAAAAATATTTAGTTCAAGAAAGTTATACACTTAATTAAAGAACTATGATGTTATAAAACAATAAACGGTACGAACTCGAACTAAAAATAAAGGGAGTTGGTTTGAAAAATTTAAAATCTTGGTTTGAGTATAGTCTACTTTCTCTGACCAATCACACGAAAAATCTCAAACCAAGATTACTAGAGTCTCAAGCCAAGAAAGTTTTTTCTTGGATTCACTCGTAGGTGCTCCCTCCTTCGCACCCCAAGGAATGAATACTCCCCTCTTTCTCACACTAGCACAGCAAATGAATTTTGAGTCCACATTTTTATTTTAAATAAATTAATAATTAAATAGCTCAATTATATTATTATAATAGATTAATTGATTAATAGAATTAATCAATATCGAATAATTTCTCAATTTTTTTTGTAATTAAATTTTTTTTTTAAACTTTTTTATTATAATATTTAAATTTATTTATGAACGGTTCATACAATCCGTTCAGTATTTCGGTAAAATGTCAGAACTAACATTTTTCTAAATTATTGGCGATAATATTTGTAATAATAATTCTGTGTTTAGGATGTAAAAATGTGACTGACCATAAGGCCAGTGTGGCTCAGTACATGTGGGCAAAGTAAACGTCACCTGTCAAAGAAAGAAAGTTTGATCTTGGTTTAAAACATTATTTTTCATGGTTGAAAAACTTTTTCGTTTTAGCTCAAGACATTTTTTTTTGACTCAAAAACCTAACAATCTTTAACCAAGAAAAAAATTTGTTGAATTGAAAAAAAAAATCTTCTTGAACTAAAAAAAATTTTTGGGATCAAGAAAGTTTTTTCTTGGTTTAAAGAATTTATGTTTCAGACTAAGAAAATTATGTCTTCCGTGAAGGTAATAATTTCTTGATCCAAATGATTCTCTACTCCAGTAAAGAAGGAAATTTCGGTTTGGTTCAAGAAAAAAATTTCGAAGTACATTTTCTTTCTTGGTCCAAGATTTCCAAAAATTTCCTTAAAAATTTATTTTGTAAGTAATAGATTTTTATTGAATGATACAATACACGGAGACACATGTAATGTCGTCGAACTTGGTTGTTAGTTTAAATGATATTATCAACAAAACAATCGATAAAACGTAGTTTTTAATATTTTTGCCGGATATTTCTTAGTTTATTGTTTATTACATAAGTCAAAGCTTATTTAAATCTTGATTTTGATCATTGACCAGGGCCAACCGACGCTGAGATTTTTTTTCCGTGTACATTTTTAAACCTTCACTGGATTGTTATAATCATTTTCCAGGAGGGTGCATCTGAGCCCATTCGAACTCAGTCACGCATACACCTTCAAACAACGATGAAGAGCAAATATTTCCTTCACAACAGCCATAACCTTGTGATGCATGACACTAAAAGAAAAATTATATTTTATGCCAAATTTTTTTATCAACCTTTAATTAACGTACTGATAGGAAATTAAAAATAACAGGAAAAAAAATACTTAGCTGCGAATTGTTAAAAGTAAAATTTATAAGCTTATAGGACTTTGCAGTGAAGACCATGAAATATTCAAATTTCGCAGTCTTGCTTGAAATTTGATATCAACTTTAATTTATTGAGTATTGAATTTACGGGGTTGAAATGTCAAAACTTAATTTTACAAGTTTAAACTTTTATTGATTAAATTTAGTGTTTTTTAAAATTATTCATGTCTACTTGTATTTTTTTCCAGTATGTTATAATTATAACTCACCCAACCGCCAGGACAAGATGCATATACAACAGGATAGATAACAACCAATACGAAAATTGATAATAATAAAATTATTTTCGACATTTTTCTAGTTTTATATCCTAAGACGGAAAAACAAAATAATTGTTTGATTTAAATACTGCAGCTAAACTATTAAGATACTCTGTAAAAACTTTGCGGAGTGAATACGGAGTGGATAGCTTTTTATTTATATACTCCCCTTCACAATGAATTTCGTTCCAAAGGGGGAATTTAGAAAATATTAGTCATTGAAAAAAATTACTATTATATAATAAAGTTATGAACGGTTGACGTATACTCTTACAAATTTTCCAATATTTTGTTAAATTTTAAGCATCAATTATTGATAACGATAATTATTGTAATTGTAGCATATCGCGAATGGAATAGGCTAGCGAGCTGCAGTACTAATAAAGTATAAAGTAATTTTTTAATTTCAATAGTTCTTATCATTACTTCTGACGATAAATAAAAAAATGATAACTTTAACAATAATCGCAATATTAAATTTGAAGGTAAAAAAATATTTAAATATTAAAATATATTACTAGTAGAGTTTGACATTATCTTAAACTTTATTTATAATTATTTAAGTATTTTTTCTCAGGAACTTTCAACTTTTTTATGGTGATTTATGGTCATAAACCGACCTTGTACCGTGCTTATATTTCTATTTTTTGCATTGGACTAAGATTAAAAAAACCCTTGGGTTTTTTCTCACATAAAATGCGTCTTCTTTTTTTAATCCTCAATAAAACAATTTAGATATTTCTACTTCAAACTTTCTTAATTGTAAATAACATTTTGAGAACATATGTTACTTTATCTATTCTACGAATATTTTCGTACAGTCTTTAAGATCCTCCTTCCTACTCCCATAATAATACATGACCAATACTTTTTACTTAAACAAAATCAACCACACCTTTTCTGCCTTTTCCTATTTTTACTAAGTACACTGAGAATTTCTGTCAAAAACCTTAAGTGAAAAATCGAGACACTTCTAACTGAGAACTGGAAGTCGCCGGTCTTCGACTATCCGTTGATTTCTATCAATATCCAACAATCTATATCTATCCATCTATATCTATTTATCAAAAACGAGTGTATCAATTAGTTAAGTTTATTAACGAGTTATCAATAAGTTCAAGTTTAACAATTTATAATTATATAATTCAAATGAGTGCGTTTTTTTATCAATTAAAATATAGTAGTAATTATTAAGTGAAATTCAACTTCAATTTATTTACAAATACCCTCACTCCATTAATTTGTAGTACGGGAATTACAACATTACTAATGAATGATTTTTCTATTCATATGCGGATTAGATTTATCTATTGAGCGCACGACTGAGTACTCCCCGGGGAAAATGATTAAGATCTGACCAGATGTAACCATATCTGATCAGATCAAATTATATCTTGGCAGATCTATTTATATCTGATTAGATCTGGTATTTAGACATGATCAGATCTCATTGTATCTGGCTAACCACCGTTTACATCCGGTTAGATCTAATCAGATATTTGGCTATCGAACTGTTATGTCAGAAATTGACATAAATAAATGTTGTATGGGTATTTGGCCCAAGCCGAAGCCTATAGACCGGGAACCCCAGAGACCTTAATTTAAGGAGAATAGGTTTATTTTTAAATTAATAACACGATGTTAAAATGTTTGATCTTAATTATATTGCCAACTTAATTACAAAATTTTGAGGTTTGGAGATTGTGTTTTTTTTATACAATGTTGGATTTAACTTCTAGTCGTAACAACTACAATTCAGATATCTTTTAATATAATCCGAAGATCACGGGTAACTGATTAAAAACTAGAGAAAAAAAAGTAATCACGATTCTAAATTGCAGTTTTATATAATTCAAATTAAAATGTAAATTAATTAGCGCAAGATGATTTTCAAAATAATCTATTAATATGGCGAAATTATTTGAAACAATTTTGGAAAAATAATTTGAAGTAAATCGGAGACGAGGTATAGCAACAATTTAGCGTATTACCTGTTGATTTGAGTTTATTTAATTAAAAATCGTACCTGGATTTTCTTTTTATGTAGTACGCTGGTTTTCTTATGTAGTTTTCGCTCGCCTTTTTATACTGTTCGACACTTATACTTTTCTATTGCTGAACTTTACACTAGGTTTGTCAGGACACGAGAGAGCGAGTACCTGTGAAATTTGCCTAGATATAGCGGTTTTTTCGGGTGGACCCAATTCCGTAAATTTGGGGGGAATTTCCACGCCTACGCTCTGCAGTGTCCATCCAACTTTTTCCACTTCCTTCCGGAAACACATTGTTTCGGGGCCGCACTATCCCTTCCACATTGTTTTTCCTGCTGACGTAGTTGCTTCGGACCCCCTCTACATGGGTCCTCCACAACCCGCCCTTTAGCCTTATTGGATAAATTATATTTTTAGATTGTTATATTATTGTTAAACTATACCATTTTGTAAATCTTATAAACTATATTATTTATAAATGATAATTTTATAAACTACATTATGTTCATAAGCTATATCATTCTGTTCAGTCACGAGCTTGATTAATTTGAATCAAGCTTCGTGCATTTCCGCTCGGTTCGGGAGTTGCCGAACTCGCTACTGATTGAAGGTCAGAATAGTGCCAGGTCACTCGCTATTTGGGCCCGGCACATACAATTTCTAACTCAGGATCGTGTCAAGACGTCCTGAGAACCCACTACAAGCTGACCAATCACAAAATTCGTTTTATATTGGTCATCCTATGAGAGAGCTCGCTATCAACTGATACCTGTTGGCGCGCTTTTAAGCCAATAGGAAAATTCGTTATATGCAGCAAGGCTGCCACGTCGACACCAAGCTTCTCGACGATTCAACGGCGCTACCATTATTCATTCTACAACGTGTCTTTGCTACTTGCAACCTCGTGCTTGAACCGCTTCAGTAAATAATTTGTGTAAAATTATAACTAAATCGCTACGCTAAATTATCCTCAATATTTAGACAGTACATCAAGGCTGCTATTTATTGAGAATAAATAAATTGTTCTTGTGACAATAATTAATTGTTAATTAATTATCATTGAATTAACCGCTATTGACCACGTGTCAATTTTATACGTGAATAAAATAACTGTGAGTTTGCATTCGCTATCGCGTATAAATTATCTAGTCGCATTCGCTATTGATCATAATTCTCATAATTTTTAAGTGTAAATAAGTGTAAATAAATCTATTATTTATTTGTGATGAAATCTGAGTAATTTTTAATTGTTTAACCAACCTCGCCTAAACCAGATCCATTTAGTTTATTCGCTCATTTTACACATTCAGTGGGTTTTATAAACTATATTATTTATAAATGATAATTTTATAAACTACATTAGGTTTTCTAAACTTTACTATTTTATCGTTTATAATTTATCTCATTCTATAAACGGCATTTTGTTAAGAATAGTATTGATTAAAAATTATACCATTTTAAGAATCGTGTAAATCGTATTGGTCGTGAGCTGCATCATTTTATAAACAATATAAGTTTTACCACTTACAATTTATATCACTCTATAGAATATATAATTTGTGGATTAATTTCCTCTCCATTAATTAATTGATTAATATTATTCCCTATGGTCATTTTATATTTTTACTATTTTTATATTTTTACTCATTCTGGTTGCTCGATAAATTTTGTTTGAATGTTTATTATATAGATTTTAAATTTTATTCTATTATAATTTTTGTTTGCGTCGTTTTCTCTTTTAAATGTTTTTATTATGTTAATGGAAACCTTTTTGCTTGTTTGTTTAACTATTCACTTGTTCAAACACCATAATTTGGTTTTAAATGTTTTTTTCAATTTGGAAAACATTCAAAAACTCATTACAGATATGTATTATTTACTTTAGGTCTTATTTAGAGTATGCTGGCGATAAGAAAGTGCGTCAGCAGCCACTCTGACCCTGGGTGAGGATTAAAATTCCTTTTCACCCAATATAATATTGAAATATAGATTAGGTATTCGAACAAGTTTCCTAATGTCAGCCAAAATGTTAAGTAAAACATAAAATGTAAGATTTAAATAAAATAGAATAAAATGAAATAAAATATAAACAATCGAAAATAGTCTGGACGTAACAGAACGATCTTTTTTTTCTTATTAACAGCAACTTTATATAGGTTACCTAAATAGTAGTAGAAACATCTCTTAAGAATAAAAACAAGTGCTTAAAAATTTATTTTGTAAGTAATAGATTTTTATTGAATGATACAATACACGGAGACACATGTAATGTCGTCGAACTTGGTTGTTAGTTTAAATGATATTATCAACAAAACAATCGAAAAAACGTATTTTTTAATATTTTTGCCGGATATTTCTTATTTTATTGTTTATTACATAAGTCAAAGCTTATTTAAATCTTGATTTTGATCATTGACCAGGGCCAACCGACGCTCAGATTTTTTTTCCGTGTACATTTTTAAACCTTCACTGGATTGTTATAATCATTTTCCAGGAGGGTGCATCTGAGCCCATTCAAACTCAGTCACGCATACACCTTCAAACAACGTAGAAGAGCAAATATTTCCTTCACAACAGCCATAACCTTGTGATGCATGACACTAAAAGAAAAATTATGTTTTATGCCAAATTTTTTTATCAACCTTTAATTAACGTACTGATAGGAAATTGAAAATAACAGGAAAAAAAATACTTAGCTGCGAAGAGTTAAAAGTAAAATTTACAAGCTTATAGGACTTTGCAGTGAAGACCATGAAATATTCAAATTTCGCAGTCTTGCTTGAAAGTTGATATCAACTTTAATTTATTGAGTGTTGAATTTACGGGGTTGAAATGTCAAAACTTAATTTTACAAGTTTAAACTTTTATTGATTAAATTTAGAGTTTTTTAAAATTATTCATGTCTTCTTGTATTTTTTTTCCAGTATGTTATAATTATAACTCACCCAACCGCCAGGACATGATGCATATACAACAGGATAGATAACAACCAATACGAAAATTGATAATACTAAAATTATTTTTGACATTTTTCTGGTTTTATTTCCTAAGACGGAAAAACAAAATAATTGTTTGATTTAAATACTGCAGCTAAACTATTAAGATACTCTGTAGAAACTTTGCGGAGTGAATACGGAGTGGATAGCTTTATATTGATATACTCCCCTTCACAATGAATTTCGTTCCAAAAGGGGGGATTCAGAAAATATAAGTCATAGAAAAAAATTACTAATGTATAATAAAGTTATGAACGGTTGACGTGTACTCTTATAAATTTTCCAATATTTTGTTAAATTTCAAACATCAATTATTGATAACGATAATTATTGTAATTGTAGCATATTGCGAATGGAACAAATAAATAGGCTAGCGAGTTTCAGTACTGATAAAGTATAAAGTAATTTTTTAGTGTCAATAGTTATTATCATAACTTCCGACGATAAATAAAAAAATGATAACTTCAACAATAATCGCAATATTAAATTTGAAGGTAAAAAAATATTTAAATATTGAAATACATTATCAATGAATGATTTTTCTATTCATATGCGGATTAGATATATCTATTGAGTGTACAACTGAGTACTCCCGGGAAAAATTAATTAAGATCTGACCAGATATAACCATATCTGATCAGATCAAATTATATCTTGACAGATCTATTTACATCTGATTAGATCTAACATTTAGACATGATCAGATCTCATTGTATCTGGCCAACCACCGTTCACGTCCGGTTAGATCTAATCAGATATAATTAGATTTAAGCTAGATGCAATGTCAGACACAATTATATATAGTCAGATCTCCGTATATCTTGTAAGATCTGACCAGATATAACTAAGTCTGAACTAAATACAACATTTGACATAATCCAATCTCATTGTATCTGCTCAGATATAACTATATATACGTCTTATTTTTAAAGAAAATTGTTTATATCTGGTCAGCTCTGCGTTATCCCATACGATCTGATTAGATGTAATTACAATTGAACTTAATATAACATTCGACAGAATCAAATCTTATTATACTTGTTCAGATATAATTATGCATGCGTCTTATTTTTAAAGAAAATTGTTTACATTTGGTCAGATCTACTTGTATCTTGTGAGATCTGATCAGATATAACTACATCTGAACTAAATACAACTCTTTACATAATCAGATCTTATTATATCTGCTCAGATATAATCGTGTATACATTGTATTATTATTGAAAATTGTTCATATCTGGTTATTCACACTCACGCGATCACATACGTGGATCAGCGCAGTGGATAGCATTAATGACTTTGAATTGGATGGATGCAGGTTTAAGCCTAGCAGTCACCGGAATTTTTCCATTAATTTTAATTATTTATAATTCCTCTAAGTAACACTCTGAATTTATCAGATTACATTTTGGTTTGAATTGAAATTATCTTCTTTTTTTTTTCGCAATTTAATATTTTTTTTAATAGGGATCCCCGGAAACAAAGGTTCAGATCTGACCATATATAATTAGATATGATCAGATCTGTCCAGATCTCGCCAGATAGAGACAATTTAAAGCTCTGGCCAGATCTACTTTGTCAGATATAATTATATGTGGTTAGATCTAAACCTTTTTCCCCGGGTCAAGACGATATAAATGAGGATTGTGACCTTTAGACAGCGCCCCCTGTGGGGGCAAGTGCATCTGATGAGTGAGCGAATGTAGAAGTTGAAGGACAGGCAAATCTACTTATGCTGTAAATATTGAGAAAAAAAAATAGATAAAATTACAAAAAAAAAAAAAATTGCGTTAGTAAATGGAAAAAAGACAAATAAATCTGGGCGTCGATTGGTCCTGCAGGCCAGCACTAAAACTTTTCGCTGTTTTCGAGCTCGAAAATGCTATTACATGCAATTTTTTTGCGGTTTTCAAGCTTTAACAAGTTACGTTTTATGCTGAAGCTTTAAAATTTAAGAATCGAAAATCATTATTAAAGAAGCGATTTTTAAATTTTAATTCCCGATTATGTTCAATAAAATAAATATATTCAGGCAGAAATCAATTGTAGTGATCATAATCAAGATTTGAATGAGTTTAGACTTAGGTCAGAGCAATAATATATGAAATATCCGAGAAAAATATTACAAACTGTGTTTGCTCAATTTTTTGCTAATAATGTAGTTTAAACTAAAGAACAAGTTAGATGACATTATCTGATGATCAAAAGAGACTATAAAAAGGGAGAGTTAATATGAGTTCAGACAGCTTTTAGTACAGTATACTTTGATTTATCCGGAAAAAATAACAAAATGTTATTTTTTCAACTTTTCAACGCCGATATCTTTTGAACTTATTAACTGTTTTTGACGTTTGAGGTGGCAATCAGCGCGTTTTACTGAATTCTGGAGCTTATTGAAATTTGAAATCGATCAGTTCAGCCGTTTCGAAGATATTTGGAAAGACCCGTTGTTCACCATTTCTTTTTCCAACGATATTTCTCGAACGCATTAACCAATTGAGATGGTTGAGGCGGCGATCGACGCGTTTTATTAAGTTCTAGCGTTAATTCTAGAGCTCAAGAATTTTGAAAATTAATTTTAATATGCAACTACTACTTTGAATAAATTATCGAATTTTTTCATAACTCAATTATTGTCATTTCACTAAAATATATGTGGAATGGTCATTTTTACGTTGAAGGTTTGTATTTTTATTGTTTTATTGCATCTCTGTACTTAGCAGTAAGTATTTTTTTTGGAAAGGTTGTAAATAAATGGATTTAGAAACATTCCCAAATGAACAGATGTTTAGTTAAAAGATTTTAGAAATTATTCGTATCCGTGGGAGCGTAAAATTTATAATTCAAGTACCAATAGTGTAAGAGTAAAGTATGACCGATGCGAGTGGTGAGAAACCCAGGTATTAAGTAAAAATCAATTGTATGGGACTCGAAGAGGCAGTTTCCTAACTAACTTTGATGTAAGACAGACCTCTGTCCTTTTATATCTGCAATTTTACTTTCAATAAATACTCACTTAAATTTTAACCGCTTCGCGATCTTATAATAATAACATCTTTATTGGTCTTAGTATCCGATCCTAAAATCACTACATTTGGGAGCTCGTCTGGGATCGAGGAAATCGGAAAATTAACAAGTGTGTAAAAGACGTGTCGGTGTTGTGTGAAAGTTTGTATAAGTGCGCGAGTTAGTAAGTCATGGAAGGTGTAATTGACCAGGTTGCAGCGGATTTGGAAGACGACCAACTTTCGCGACTGAGAGTCCCAGAGCTCAGAGAGGAGCTAAGGCGCCGAAACCTCCAGGTAACAGGTCGTAAACCAGAGTTGCTGGCGAGGTTAAGAGCTGCACTGTAGGTAGAACGGGACCATGTAGTCGAAAATGAGGAAAAATTGCAGACCTTTTAGACTCCCATATAAAAGAAACATTATTTAAGCACCTAAATTGAATAAGAAATATTTGAAGTTATCATTCATTTGAAACAGATCTAATTTTTTGACTTGGGGTGCGTGTGCACCTACGATTTGCATCGCCTACTCGCCATGTAATGTACTATTGCTACACGACATAGTAATATTCCTGACTTATTAAAAAATATTTTAGGGTATATAATAATGTATGACTTTTTATATAAAATCATACATCGTTTTATATGAAAATATAAAATCTCATATAATTATATGAAATCATATATGGTAATATAAACTTTTCTTTCCTGAGATTTATATATAATTTTGTCTTTACTGTTAATGTTTTCTGCCGGTGGTGTCATGGCGAATTCTTTAAATATAGGCGATTAAATAAAAATTCAATTCACTGCCAATATTTTTTTTCTAGATTCCAGGGGTTAACTGCATGTTAACAGAGACTTCCAGAAATGGACCAGACCAAGGATATAAGTATATTGTAGACATTGAACGAACTGGTTTATCCACCTTGCTAACCGTTTTTTGTACGCATATTATGATACTGATAATGATTCATATCTTATATATCGACAAACAATGGAGACAGGAAATGACCTCGAAACAGTTATAATTTTATTTAAATAACTGTGTACTGTAAAAAAAACGGTATCTAAATGGATAAATTTTTATACCGTTGCGATGTTAAAATGACCACAGCAGTGTAGCGGTGTTGTCTAACCGGTGTTGAAACGGTGTACATGTGGAGGAAATCAATTCCGATCAGAGTATGGGGATCTAAGTACAAGCATTTTAAAATCTACAAAAAAGAAAATATTTCGTTAAAATACCAAAATTATTCTGAATTGGGATACAAAAATCTGACAACCGGTTGACCCTGCAGGCCAGCCCAGCAACTTCCCACTCTTTGAACTTGAAAACACTTTTGTCGAAATACCTATTCGAGCTTGTCGAGTTTGGCAATATATTTTAATATATTCGTATTTTTGAGCTCGACGATCTTCAGCAAGCAGTTTTTGAAATGTTGTTCATGACTTTGTTTGATAAGATCAATGAATTTGAACAAAAATCAATGAATGCAATTTGATCAGAAAGTTCAATGTATTTTAAATCAGATCAGAGCGTAAATAAATATTCAAGAAAACTGAGAAAGTAGTGATTTTTATTATATTTTTTGGATTATTTACTTAAACTAACGACAAAACTGGAATCAAAATCTGAAGTGATCAAAAGAGATTATGAAATGATAGATTTATTTCAGTTATAGGCACATTTGATAAATTATATAATATCTGAGAATAATGAAGACAACTTTTGAACTAAGAGACTAAGAGATCTTGACGATTGAGGCTGTATTCGACATACTTATTCATCCTCTAATGCTAAATAATTTTTAGAAATAATCAATTGAACGTTTTTGAGTTTATTAAGAGAGTACTTTTTAATATTTTTCAGTTGACGATATCTCTTGAACCATTTATTCAATTTTGATGGTTGCAGTGGCATTTAGCGCTGCTTATCGAGTTTTAAAGTTGATTAGATTTTGGAATCAATCCTTGGAGTGAGTTATAAAAGTTATCCAAAAAATTTTTGAAAAAGTTTATTATTGAAATATCTCTGAACATACCGTATCGATTATGCTCAATTTCTCAAAACTTTCTGGAAATAATAAGTTGTTTAAACGCCACCTCAGAAAGCCAAATTGGTTTATCCGTTCAAAAGTTATTGAATATTTTCATACAGACATACGTACGTATAGCTGTAGCCAAAAGTATTAGGCGCCTCTATGAAACATAGATATTCAAAGTGTGTTGAAAAGAACAGCAAATGTTATCTTGAGTCAAAATTTAAAAAAGTACTTTGAGCCTCAAAAGCCTTAGTTCGGTTGATGTTGGTAATATGATATTTAAGCTTTCGATGTGCTAAAGATAGCGTATGAAGGAGTAAATCACCTTTTTAAAATAGCGCTCGAATAGAATAGTACTAAGTCATTCGAAATTCAACTTGAATAATTAGAACCTTTGGCTTATTAGTATATGATTAATTAATTTTTTTATGTCAACAATAAATACGAACAATGTATTGGAAAACGGAAACTGCCAAAAAATTTGGGAAAAACTGCTGAAAAATAATCTGCTGCCGCCGGGATTCGAAACCAAGACCTAAAGGACATGAAACATAACCACTGCCGCACCGCTACTTGGGCGCTCACGATCATTTGAAAATATCTTTATCTACTTAGAACACAGCTATTATTGTAACAGTATACCCGGGAAAAAATGATCCGACCGGGCATGCCTGATCATGTATGATCAGGCCTGATGATACCTGTCCATGCCTGATCCAGCCTGATATATGAGATTAAATTTAAACCCGTAATTATAATTAAATATAACTTAGTAATAATTATATATAGCTAACGTAGTTATAATTATATATAACTTATTTATAATTTCATATAACTATAAATCAATAATTAATAAATTAGATATAAAATTTTTTTGACCAAGAGTCTATCACTTACAAGATTTTTATTACTTGAAGCTAATACGAAACTTAAGTATCTAGTCAAGCCTTAGGTCAACGGGTAGCGAGTTGAGCTTTCAAGTGCGAGGTCCACGGTTCAAATCCTGCACACTCCCGAGTTTTTTTTCTTTCTATAGAAATAATTATATATAATTGTATAAAGTTATACATAATTATATATAATTTTATAGGGCCGTCTTTTATCTATAATTTTTTACCCAGGTGAGTATGAACATACCTGATCAGACCTGAACATGCCTGGCCAGGTTTGATCAAACCCAGTCATTTTTCATATCTGGTCAGACCTGAAGACTCATGCCTGTTCATATCTGATCATTTTTTCCTGGGTAATGAAAATTACGATTGTAAAATCGTAAAAAAATTCGTGAATTTTTTTTTCCGTGTATTTTATACATTTCGCGGAATCGGTATTATACTGGAGTGTGGGTTTGTCGGCATGTGCAAAGTGAGTGTTGCCAACACACAAGAGTATAATACTCAATATCAGTCGATATATAAAATAATTTATGTAATGAATGCACTAATGGCACTAAATGCACTAATGGCAATAAATGCACTAATGACACTAAACCATTAGTACGTAGAAAAACTAACACATTAGTGATTCTTATTAGGGCTAATTAGTTTTTTTTTTTTTTTTTTGTAAAGGGTACGTCATATTTTTCAATTATTTTGAATTTCTTGAATTTTCAAAGTTTAACACAAAAGGCAAGTTTTATTGCGCTCGAAGAACGTGAAAAATCTAATGTAATATAAAGTTTTTTGAGCTTGAAGAACTCGAAAAGATCCCGTATTGAAAAAAAACCATTTAAAAAAAAATTTGTAATACTTTTTTAAGCTTTTGAATACTTTGAATCCTTTTGAATCACCCTTCTTATGTGCATTTAACATTGCAAATCATGTCGAATCGTTTCTTTGAATCAGGGATAATTAGAATAATGTTTTTCTTAATGAGCTGAAAAAACGGGTTTCGGGTCTGACGCAGTGTCAAACACTTCTAGAATCCCCTTATGATTTTTCATAATAGAATAAAATCTTTTTCATGCACTCCAGTTTTCATTGACTTAAAATTCAAAGAATTTTTTATAATACATTAATTTTTTCAAAGTGAGGCTAAAAAGTTGTTACAAATAGTTTAATGAAAACTTCGGATAAAACAGTCTTTAAAATTTTTTTTCTACTGTTAATAACTTTTAATTTGATTTTATATTATATTTTTTGCGGAAATCCAATGGAAAGGACTTAATTAGTGACAGAGACGACAACGAATTTGCGAGTGGTTAGAAAAATAAAAAAAAATATACATTGTGTCAATGAATAAATGGAGAAGGTAAATTAAATAAAAGTCTATCGGTGTATATTCTGACTTGGGTTAGTTTGTCGAGGCGAGCAATGAAACTTTTTCAATGTTTCGTTAATAGAGTTTATCTATGGATTTTTTAATGATCCTCAAACGCGTTCTGTTCGTTTTTTATTGTTACTTTATTATATTCGTTTTTTCTTGATTGAACTTTAATGCCTTCAATCACATAATACATTCACTACTATTTGTAATCCACAAGAAACTTGAATGTTGTGTTATATACATGACCCAGGATAAAGATGTTCAAGTTGAACTTTAAAATTAAATTATTAGTTTTTATTTTATGCCCAAGAATCCATCAAACTTATTATCACCTTCCCTGCCCGCATAAAAAAATGTATATTTTTATTTTATATACGAAAATCTGTAATTATATAAAACGGCAAAAATTGATGTATGTTTGAATATAATGTCTATATAACTTGAAAGTATATTTTTTCTTATAACATAAACTATAAAAGAAAATATATATTTTATTATAGAGCATTGTATATTTTCAAAATATAATTTGCCGGTTATAAATTCCAATATAATAAAATATAATCGAGACATATATTTTAAAGTATAGTAACTACTATAAAAAAAAAATAATTTTCATTATATTTTTCCAACATATCGTATTATATATTGGATAATATACTTAAAAATATACAATATACATATTTTTTTAATCGGCATTATGAAAATTCAATTTATCAGTTTAACTCAGGAAAGAAAATGAAGGTACAGATTAATAAAGAAAGAACGGATATCTCGGTATATATTAAGTAGATCTGACCATATGGATGTTTACATGTAGGTGTGCGTTTCAATCAGGGGATGTCAATCTACAACTCTGACTTAAAAAAACTGAATTAAGCTTTTTTAGGTTTACAACTTGACATAGGCTTGGAATAGACCTTTTAGACTTTAAATTTTATAAGTCGATAATATAATTTTCAATATATGGAGTTCATGTAGCTTGAATATATGCCAACATACAATATTATATATCATATTAATATATATTGAAAATATATAATTATATAATTAAAACAGCAAAAAAATAGTTATTTTAATGTATATGACTTCTTATATAAATAATTATATTGTTATATAAAATGTGTTATATTATTCAGTATGTTAGGATATAAGATTTTTTCATGCGGGTAGAATCTAAGCTTTTAATATAAAGTATTTTTTTCGTTGCTCGGGCAGCCAACTTCATCCTAGTCTGAAATCGTCTTATTTCATCCCTTATCACACAATATATAATTACTACAGTACATAGTAATATTCCTAACTCATCAAAAAATCTAATACTTTATTTTGATATTTATGAACGAAATTACGAAATATGTTTCATACAACATAAGATTTACAAAATCATAATCCGAAATACCTCAAAAAGTAGATATACGCACAATCTACTTTACTCTATATTTCGTACTTCACTCGAGAAAAAGGTCTTGCTGAATGGATTTTCGTTTTATCATCAACTGACGTAAAAAGAAATGCATTTCACATTTTCCTTTCACCAAAAAAATTAGCTAACATCTCTGTAGTGAAATTTTTATCTTACCAACCTTTGCTTCCTTTTGCATACCGAATGGTAATGTTGGTAACTGATGTAATAAGCAGAAGCTTGAAATTTCTAAGTTACATGATTCCTGTACGGAGAACAAGAACAAGTTCCTTTTAGGAAGGTTAGTTGAACTTTGATCGTAGATTGAAAGAGCTGAGTGGATTGTAAGTTTGTGTATGGTTTAGCTGAAGTTTCGTAGCCTTTCTGCCCGGCTTCGCGTTTACCTCCAACAGGAGATTTTCTTAGCATACATAATCTCATCCGATACATCTTTCTATTCTACATCATAGTTTATTATTTTGTGTTAAAGATAATACAGAAATCGATAACAAAAAAAAAGAAAAGTTGTTTGGAATCAGAACTTTCAAAAACTTCTCAGTAGTTATTAGGGTGTTTAAAAAAAAAAATGTTTTCTTCTCGAATACATGTTTAAAAGTTTCATTTAGATATAAAAAGATGCCTATGAAAATTAGAGCTCTTAATATTAACATTAAGAGGTTCCGCATCACATTTATTTATTTTCCATCAGAGTTATATCGAAAAATTTTTTTTGCGTCTTCTGATTTTTATAACTGGCTAACGATGCGTCGTGAAAAAAATTTGCAGACATAGTTTCGTTGGCGATTGAATGCTCTACAAAAAAATCTGTTATCATTTTTTTATGAACCCATCTGTTCAAAAGTTATTGAAGCTGGAAGTTAAATTTATAGTTGATTTCGAGATCTTTTTACGTTTCCAGCGAAACTATGAGACTTATCACAAAATGTCATAGATTCTTTTTTATAGATGATTTTATTTCCCACAAATTATAATTGATAAAGTTTTTCCAAATTCTGCATTATTTTCATTTTAATGTCAAGCTTTCGAAAAAAGTAGTATTCTGATTTACTTCGAGAGCTTGACATTAAAATGGAAATAACTAGAAACTGAATTGGAATTTGGAAAAACTTTATTGAAAATAATTTGTAGAGAATAAAATTGCCTAAAAAAACGATTCTATAATATGTTGTGACACGTTTGATAGTTTTGCTGTAAAATTAAAACGATCTCAAAATTTAATATAAATTTGACTTCCAGTTCCAATAACTTTTGAACAGATGGATTAATAGAAAAATGGTAAGATACTTTTTTTTTAGAGCATTTGAATCCCTACAAAAATATGTCTGCAGCTTTTTCCTACGACGCATCGTTAGCTAGTCATAAAAATCAGAAGATGCAAAAAAAATTTTTCCATGTTATTCTTATGGAAAACTCTATTAAAAGCTCTAATTTCCACATGCGTATTTTTATATCCAAATGAAACTTTCGAACCTGTTTTCGAGTAGAAAAAAATTCGTCTATTTTTTTAAACATCCTAGTAGTTATATTTTTTCTTGAATATTGTCAAACAAAATCAATGGTCTCGTAGTAAAATCAAACACCCCGTGCAAAGTCATTATATCTTAGTTTTTGGAGTCTTTCGAGTTGGTTCAATTTAAGCTCGGTTTGTCTGAAGGGTGGTCTTAGCGTTTGATGAAACTATAGTGTCAGGCGTAGAAGTTAATATAATAAACGAGTTACGAAATTCACTTAACATTATCCGATTTTCCGAGTATACTATGATGCTAGCCAATTAGCAAATGGATAGAACTTGCACATCTCCAAAAGCTATTTACTCTTCCACTCTCTCTCTCTCTCCCTCTCGTCCTTGCTCTAGCTTACTCTTTATATCACATTAACAAAGGCGTATTTATCGCCAGTGGATAGAAACTAACTCACTGTATAACAAGCTAGCTGTTTAAGTCCACATAAAATACAGTATGGTAAATATGTGTCTGCAGGCTATGAAAATGCTAAGCATAATAATCGCTTGGCTATTTAAGGTTTCTTTTTATTCTTGCGGATAAAGATAACAAATATTATATTCTTATTTTTATTCGTGTGAAATTATTTAAAATTAGACGTTTGTAGGAGACTGTGACAATTATCTGATGACGAGGAGACGATGGTGAAAAAATTTAATACTAAATGTAGGTTATAGACAATGCGCTGACGTCATGCGACAATATAAGTTATCGTTGGAGAGGCAATAAAAGTAAATTAGAGAACAAAGCTGAATAAAATGAACATTTATATAAATTTTTTTATTTAAATCATCAATTTTTAAAATCATTTATGAGCTTTTACTCAAGTTGGAATTATTGTAATGAGATAAAAAAATGCTACGGCTTTGTACATAATTTACTAAAATTTTTTTTTTTTCATTTTTATTTTTAATGGATAAAAAATCTGTCTGGCCGCTAGAATAGAAGGAAAATCATTTTAAATGGAGTTAATTGGTCTAATAAATGTAGTTACTTATTTTAATGATATTTTAATGATTTCCATATGAGTTAACTAACGATCCATTACACGGAACGGCCCGAGTGTGAACGCGCTTAGGGCGTTTTATTGTCGTTGCCAAACGATTAGTGATTTCTGATTGTTTCGCTCACATTAAATCGCGTCTATATTTCATGTCCTAAATTTGAATCGTATTCTAGATGACAAATCCATGTATGGTGAAAATATATGCAAAAATATATTAGGGTATCAGACAATATATATGTGGTCAATTTAACTATCTTTTTAAATATATGATTTTCTATTGATTAAACTTCATGTTATTCCATAGTACCTCTAAAGATATATGGGTTAATATATGTTAATATAGATGAATATTGAATATTGAATTATGCATGTTGAGATATGTTTAATACTGATAGTGTTACAATTGCATATAATTATATATCATTTACATATGATTATATAAAAAAAAAATTATATATATTTATATATGATTTTATATGATTACGTTGGGCTGTTTTCGATAGACAATTATTAGGCTGGGCCAAAAGAACCGACTATTTGTTTTTTTTTTCGATACAGTGAAAATATTATTCCTGATGAAAAAAAAAAATTATTGTGCAAGTTTGAGCCCTTAATATTGATATCTGAAAAATTTAAGCAATGTATATTCTTAAAGAATATTAAATTCCCTACACAAAATCTATCTTAGTAAATTGACGTAAAACGAGTCGTTTCCTTGTAACCATGCCTGAAATATTAATACATTTTTTAAATTCTTTGTTTCTATTTTGAATTTTTGTAGCTACTAGAAATATTAAATTTTTTTTAACAAGATACATATTTTTAAAGGAAATTTAAAGCTCTACAAAAAAGCTCTTTTAACATTTTTTGCTAAATTTACTCCTTCGAAAGTTATTCAGGATATTTAAGTCATTTTGACTCAACTTCAACCTTGAATAACTTTTGAAGGAATGAATTTAGCAAAAAATATTAAGAGACCTTTTTGGTAGAACATTAAATTTCCTTCAAAAACATATATCTTCATCAAGAAAAATTTCAAGATTTCTAGTAGTTACAAGAATTCAAAATAGAAACAAAGAATTTATAAAACAAATCAATATTTTAGGCACGGTTACAAGGAAACGGCTCATTTTACGTCAATTTACTAAGAGAGATTTTTTGTAGGGCATTCAATTCCCTTTAAGAATATGCATTGCTCAAATTTTTCAGATAGATGATTTACGAGTTTTGAGTAAAAAAAATAAATTTCTACCCAAAAAACGAATAGTCGTAACGATACACCTCTTAATATCAATATTAAGGGTTCAAACTTGCACAATAATTTCTTTTGGTCATCAGGAATAATATTTTCACAGTATCGAAAGAAAAAAAAATTGGTCGATTTTTTGGCCCAGTCTAATAAGTACATATTATATCTTATTATATATGGATTATATATAATTAGATATAGATTACGTACAACTGTATCTAATTTTTTTTACTTGAGATATAGAGAATAGATCATTTTTTATGAATTTCATGTAATATGCGTTTATTATAACGTAAATATTGATATCACTATTTGTTTCTATATTTCTTTCTAATATATATGCAATATATTTTCTGTCATATATTATAAAATATACAAGTTCTCTTACGCATCAACCCATACTTTCAAAAAGAAATACTTCAAAAATGATCAAAACACCAATACGGAAACATATAAGATATTATATAGTTTTTCATATATTTTTATGTTGAAAAAATATGTTATACCATACATTTTTTCCATATATTTTTTTTTCATCCGTAATTATCATATTCTTTATCAAAATGTGGAAAATTGGTTGATAAGTTTGAAAGTAATAAATATTTTAGGTTTGTTTGAATTTTTATAAATATAAACTTTCATTGAATTACTTCAGAATACTTTTTTAACGAAAAATAATAGCCTAATTGTGTTAAATGCATCTAACAGTTTCTGCGATAAGTTTTAATTTTAGTTTTTTAACTTGTTTTCTACAATTGTTTTTGATGGCCTTGAAAAATAAAAAAGTATTGGTAAAATTTATTTCGCGGTTTTCTCTCTTAATAACTTCTGTGAAAACATGAGTGAAAACATTATAACTCGATTTCATGTAACGTATATTGTAACTCACAAAAGAAGTTTCAATTTGCACTACTTCAACTCCATTTCACAAAGTAACTTCAGTATTTAATGAAGTTTCGAAAGCACTTCGATAAGTTACATAAGGCCGCAATTACTCCAATGATAATTTTTACACCCGAGGAGAAATGACCATGTATAATTTTATCTCAATTTTTGTATACTTATATAGTATTATATTTTCTCATACATATATCTAATTACATAAAAACAGGTATAGCACTCGAAGCCAAAAAAGCAATGACTATATACAACCATACTTGATCATATACGATTGTATATACCCTCATTAAAAAAAGCGACTGAAAACGATTTGCAATGTTTAATGCCCATAAGGGTGACTCAAAAGTATTCAAAGTATTCAACGGTATTAAAAATACCTAAAAAATTTTTTTTCTCATTGTTTTAAATTGCTTTTTTTTAATAAAGGTAATTATATTGAGTTTATAGTCATTTTTATTATATATAATCATACTTAATTATGTGTACATGACAACATAACCTAGAAAAAATCGATCTGTCAGTTGACCCTGCGAGTCAGCCCCAAAACTTCCTGCTATTTTCGAGCTCAAAGAGCTCGAAAAATTGTTGTGAATACATTTTTGAGCTCTTCGAAAATACTATTGTATGCCTTTGTTTTCGGAAAAAACAACGTTTTTTAACATTTTTTCTCCAACGATATCTCTCGAACGAATGAACCAATTGAGACACTTAAGGTGGTGATCGACGCGTTTCATTGAGTTCCACAGCTGATCAGATTTTCAAATTGATTTATGTAGCCGTTTTTGAGAAATTTCGAAAATACTGAAAAAAATTTTTTTTTAATTATTTTGACAACGGTTTCTCTTGAACGTATGAACCGATTTTAATGGTTTGGGTGGCATTCGACGCGGCTTATGAAGCTTCAGAACCCAGTTGATTTTGAAATCAATCCATCCAACACATTACAAGTTTTCCAAAAAAAAAAAACGTTTTTAAAAAAAGTTTATTTTTGGAATATCTCTGAACGAGACCTACCGATCAAGCTCAATGTTTTTAAACTTTTAGATATTGACAAGTCGCGTCGAATGACACCTTGACGATCAAAATCGGTTTATCCGGTCAAAAGTTATAGTTATTTATATATGTACGTACATACATATACTTGGACACCATCTTGAAATTAGTCAGAATAGCTTCCTAGAACCTCAAAACTTCAAGATCTCTTAGAAATTCGATTTTCGAAAATCGGACTGAAATCAGAACTTTCCGAATTTTAGAAAATTTGCAGTTTTTTTAGCGGGAAACTTAAAAAATGCTCATATCTATTTGTATATAATTGGATATGACTATATATAGTCACACATAATTATATTTAATTAGATTAATAAAATTTCTATTATAAATACATGTTTATTCTAACTACTCTGAGTATTGAGTACATGAATTGCCAGAGTGACTCAAGCTTGGCTGGTACGCAAAAGGACTCGGATTTAATTGTTACGAAGCTAATTGTTATGAATTATTATAATTACTGACCATTAAGCTAAGCTGCCATAGTATAAATTAATTTTAAAATTCAAAGAATTTCATTTTTCAAATTTATTCAAAAAAAGGTGATTAGATCTCATCAAATATAATTATGCAAAATTACATGTAATGATACTTAATCGTATATAATTAGATCCTGCGAATTAAAGGATCTAGTCATTTCTAACTATTCAGATATAATCATTTCTAATCAGATCTGACCATTTTTCTTCAGGTGATAATCAACGACTAAACAAAATTTTTCTATATTCACTTTTTAAATAAAAATATGAAATCAACCGTTCGATTCCGGATGCAACAAGGAGGCATTTTCTCACAAAGATTTATTTCGACATGTTATCGGTTAACAAAACAATCTTAATTGCATTATTGGTACCTAGATTCCTCTTTATATAGAGTGCATTTTACCTCAGACTATCCAATATACTGAATGTCCTCAATAAAAAGTATATAAGAAATAATAGCATTTTGCTGAAGTGACAAAATAAAAGAGTGTAAAGCAAAAGAGAATAATGGACAATAGTTGTGGAAGTGTACATAGCAGGGGCTTCATCGACAAATGAAACTAAAAAAGTCCCAAGGTAAGCTTGACGTGAATGTAGATCCAATTGGTCGAATCGATAGTACTTGAAATATACGAGTGAACTCTATAGCTGCAATGATAACAGGTTACTGAATTGCGTTGTCTCTTCCACGTAATTAATTGGCGCCATGTCCGAGAATAAAAGCTCACTCACGCGTAACGTCAGTAACTGTATCAAGTTTACTGATGCATAAAGTAACCTCGTGGTGCCTGATTCTGTTGATAAATCTTATGGTGTTTTATTGATAAAGCTATTGAACCAGAGTGTTGGTTTGAATGTGTGTTCTATGTGCCGTTACAGCTCACATAAAAGCAACCTCATTGTGTCCTGACGCGAGAAAGCTCTCGCCAATCTATTTATGTGGTAAGCTGTCTCTCGCGTCATGAGACACGGGTTCACGTCAACTGTCACTTCTCTCATATTCTATCCATACATCTCCAACAATTCATATTCCGTGGAGAGTCATCATCACTCTTGGTAAAATAAAATTATCATAGTAATGTTTATAGTCAACTCCGTCGTCAGCGTTATTGCACATCACTTTTTTTGGAATATTTTGGATGCTAGACATCTGATTGTTATAAACTCTACTGGGTTTTTTATTTTTGACCGTAAAATAAAAAAAAAGATTTGAGAAAACTCCCTGGTATTTCATATAGGGCGAAGGGGGGGGGGGGAGATTAAGGAAACAAGGCTTATATGGAATATAAATGTAAGATTATATTTTATTTTCGAATTTTTTAGCAGCTGCATTGTAATTGATTATGCTAAATTATAATACTTTGAAAAATATTCGTAAAAGTTATAATGTGAGTAAGGTAAGGGGTCCAGTTTTTGGCCTTTTAAGAGTGTCGGTTGAGGTTATACTATAATAGTTAATGTAAGATTTAATTTGAAGAGAAAAAAAAATTTTTATCGACTTGTTTAGGATTTGTCAAATAAAGTCATGTGCGTAAAATAATTATTTGAATTGAATTAATAATTTAAATTGACGTTTTAAAAATTGACTTTCAGAGACCCAGTTTCTGACCGTTATAATTCTTTAGGTCGCACTTTCTGATCCTCATAGTGGCCTGGTTTCTGATCCTCACATTAAACCATGATTATGAAGTACTTACTGAGTTTGAATAAAATAAAATTATTGTTTAGATAAATAAATTACATATTTATTCTAACAAATAAATATTTTTTTTTTAATATTTAAAATATAAATAGATAGTCATACTATAAAACACTGCAGAAATAAAAAATTAAAATCATTTGTTAAGCCACTCTGGTTTATTTTTTTTTTCCTCTATTTTATTACTCCAAAAAGATACTTTCAAAATCTAAATATGATCTTATTATATTTATAAAAATAAATATTGTTATTTTTACATTTTATAAATATGTAATTAAATAGATAACCTCGTCCGTCGTAGGTTAGAATTTGAGGGTCAAGAACTTCATCACACCTTTAAAATTGAGCCTAGTTATTGAGCTTTAAATTTTAGCAACAACACTCATTTTAATATGCTTTATACGTATATTGAAATAAATTTTAATTGAATATTAATCTATCTATACATTTTTAATTAAATTTTTTTACTGACATGATAATTAGTGCACAGATTCAACTGCCATACCTTCAAACGTCAACTGTTTAGACTACACTGAAAAAATGGCTTCCTAAGCCACCTACGACTAAAACATTTTTTTTTATTCAGTTAATAATTTCGATGTTTTTTAAATTGCCATTAATTAGGCTCAGAATAGATTACTATAAATTAAGAAAAAATGGATTTTCTTATTAAAGTTATAGTTTTTTAAGTAAGTTAGAAAAAAGTTGAAAAGGTCAAAAACTGGGTCATGGTCAACAACAGGGTCTTTTACATTAATTAATTTAAAAAAATTATAATTTCAAGAAAGCGGGAAAAATGGGCTGGTGGCATATAGCTCAGTATACATTCAATGACGCAGTAACAACAAAATATATGCATGTTCATTTTGTAAAGTAAATTATAATTTATTTATTTAAATAATCACTTGTAATAATAACAATTTAAAATAATAAGTGGAATGTCATAGACATTGAAATAAAAATATTTTAATCTATGATTAGTACGAATCTTTCACTCCCTGATTAAAAGAAACGATTCAAATCTATTTGTAACATTAAGTGCCCAGAAGAAGGGTGGTTCAAAAGTATTCAATTCAAAAGCATTTAAAAGTAATCAAAATTTTATTCTTTTGCTCGTTTTAAATCGCTTTTTTTAATAAGGACTATACTTTCACTATATAACATAATTCATCATTAAAGAAAACATTTTATGAGTGTCAAACTACCTTGTTGTGTAGTGCGAAATTTCAGAACTTTATAATTTTTAAGTTTAAGTTAATGAACTTTACATCGCACCTAGTTTTTCAATTTCTTGCTCAGAAAATTGAAAATTTTGAAAAAAAGGGAATTTATTTATTTATTTTTATCGAGTTTTCATCAGATGTTGAAGTTTTCGGATCCTAAAAAACTATTCTACTTTTAGATGGATGCCCTATGTGTGTGCGTGTGTGTGTGTTGTCGTGTACATGTGTGTAGACTATTTTTTTTTCGTACGATATCTTGGAAATCAATCAACCGATTTGAAGTTCCTTGCAGCAATAGAAAGGGCTCATCAATATTTCAATTTCATTAGATTTTTTATCTGGTCGGACAAGTAGTTTGTAAGTTATTTGAAAATTTTTTTGCATAAGTCGTACACTGCTTGACCGTTATACATCGAAATGTAGTCAAAGCTAATCTAAATGCGTATGCGTGTAGGTTTGTGTGCGTACGTGTGTCCGCGTGTGTGCGTACATATGTGTGCAGGCGTATGTGTGAGAATGTACGCGCGTGTGTGTGTGAAATTCATCACATACATAGTTAAACAAATAGAAAATCACATGTAGACAAGCTTCAGACTGTAACGCCGATATTTAAATTGTTTATTTGCTTAGATAGTAATTATTATTTAGGTTGATGGTAACTATTACCATCACGTTATTAAGAATTACGATATTGATAATAGATATAACTAGTTAAGATAATAAAAGCTATGATTTCCGATTATCATAAATAATTGTGGATTTTAAAGCATAGTTGGTAGATGCTATACTTCAGATTGTTTATTTAGTAATTTAGATGATATTGATTACTATCAAATCCAGTTTGAAAATTGTACTATAACTCGATGATGACTTTTACCAGAAAATTCTCTCTGTGTATAATTTTTACAAATATTTACAGAAAAAAAATCAGTCTATCAGTTGACTCTGCGGGCGAGTGCTAAAGCTTCCTGTTATTTTCGAGCTCCTTGAGCTCGAAAAATTGTTGTGAATACATTTTCGAGCTCTTCGAGCTCGAAAATACTATCGTATGCCTTTGTTTTCGAAAAAAAAAACGTTTTTTACTATTTTTTCTTCAACGATATCTCTCGAACGAATGAACCAATTGAGACAGTTAAGGTGGCAATCAACGCGTTTTATTGGTTCCACAGCTGATCAGAGTTTTAAATTGATTTATCTAGCCGTTTTTGAGAAATTTCGAAAATACTGGAAAAATTTTTTTTTTTTTAATGCTTTCGAAAACGGTTTCTCTTGAACGTATGAACCGATTTTAATGGTTTAGGTGGCATTCGACGCGGCTTATAAAGCTTCAGAGCCCAGTTGATTTTGGAATCAATCCATCGAGTACATTATAAGTTATTCAAAAAAAACATTTTTGAAAAAAAGTTTATTTTTGAAATATCTCTGCACGAGCCCTATCGATCAAGCTCAATTTTTTTCAGCTTTTAGATATTGACAAGCCGCGTCGAATGACACCTTAACGATCGAAATCGGTTTATCCAGTCAAAAGTTATAGGTATTTACATACGTACGTACGTACATGCATACACTCGGGCATCATCTGGAAATTAGTCAAAATAGCTTCCTAGAACCCCAAAATGTCAAGATCTGTCAGAAATTCGATTTTCGAAAATCGGACTGAAACTAATAACTTCTAGAATTTTCGAAAATTTTCAATGTTCTTAACGGGAAGTTGAAAATAGTGGAAAAATTAGATGTATGCTTAAAGATTTATTACAGTTTCAAATATCGGCAATATCTCTCTTCTTCGAAACTGTGAAAATTACATTATTTCTGAAACGTAGCAGTTTTTGCAGTCTCGTCTATCAACTACAAATTTTTAATTAAAAACAGCCCTGGCGGATTTGAATCACGGTAAAAACACCTTGAAAGTCCAAACATCGTGGATCCACGGTAGGTTTGTGCCATTTTACCACCGTGTGGATACGGTGTTTCTACTGTAATTACGCAGTGTATCCACCATGATTCAACGGTGTCTTTGTGCCATTTCACCACCGTAGTCCTACTGTGTAACCGATTTTCTGGGTACACCGCGGTAGAAACACCTCGTAATCCTAGTGGTAAAATGGCACACACTCACCGTCTTTCTACCATGATTCCAAACCATCAGGGAGTTGAAAATTAATAAGTAACGAACACTTTCGAGTTTAATTCAACTAAAAGTTCATTAGAAACTATAGAATTTAGTATCTATAATTACTTTGTTACAAAAAGTAGTCTCAATTATTATAGTGCAAACTATAATCCTTGAAGTTTATCATACGAGAGTCTTTTTTTTGCGCTAAAAACTGTAATTTTTCCACTGCTCTTTTCTCCGTGTTCAAATCTCTCACCGTTCCCTCGAACTTTTGGATGAATTCTGCTATAAAATTTTCTACGCACATAGACCATTAAATTTTCCTTCGTCTTCAATCTTAAATGTTGATATCACACACTTGACAGTACTATTTTCCATACTGAAATTATCGAACATAATAAAATACGTGAAAATTTATTACTTCTCCTAAGTTTTCATTGTTGATGATTTTCGAAATAATTTAATGACTCGAATGTTACAAAACGAAGTAAATTATTGTTTTCGAAAATACTAAAAAATAATTGAAGAAATTATTTATATTTTATTTCTTAAATAACTCAAAATTTACTCTAACGATCGATTCTAAATTTTTATCACATTGGACTCGCAATGAACTTTTTCGTTAGAATTGTTGAATAGTTACTCAGACACAAACACAGGCACGCACACACACGCCACATACACATGCTTACACACGCATCCGTACATCCACCCGAAAGTCAGAAACAATTCATTAAATCTTGAAGCCGACAGCTGTTGAAAACTTGAGTTCCAATCACAAAAATTCGGCCGTAATCAATAACTTTTTTTTCGTAGTAAAGATCGAACCTCCACTAGTAACTTAATAAAATAATTTAAAAGTATCGTTAAATCAGTAGATAAATTTAAATAGATGAACAAATAAGCAGAATAAGATCATTTGTTTTGTAAATATAGTAAAATTTGTATCTTGCCCGAAACCTTTTAAGGCGTAACGGTAACCGATTTTCAATTCTTTTCAATTTGAGGACAAACGTTCGAAATCTAAAATAGATAATCTAACATTTTCTAGAACATTATCAGCGGAAAATCTCGTACTTGCGAATTCTCATTCGTCTCAAGGAAAATTTTGCACAAATTCATTTCCCTTAGTGTGAGAAAGAGGCCCGGTTTCGATTCACTTCAAGTTAAAAACTTTGTAACTCAAAATATTTGTTCATTCTAATTTTCTGGCACTATAACTTCCACTTCTTACGGTCACAATGCAAACACTAAACTTTTGTTCAATATTCAGGTAATTAAAGTTTTACTGCATCTAAATTGGTAGTTATCTAATAGCTTTGATATTCATCCGAATGTTGTCACACCTCCCCCTCCCCCTCCCCATAACGAAATCATACAAGACAAAAAATTAAAGTTTTGCTGCATCTGAATTGGTAGTCATCTAATATCTTTGATATCTTTCCGAGCGTTCACATCCCTTCGTATCGGAATCGTATAAGACGAAAAATTCATTAGAAATTCCAAGTCAGAATAAAAAAAAATTTTAAGATTTACAATCTTAGAAATTCTTTATGTACGCGATAGAAAATTTATAAAAATTAACGAAACTTTATTATATAATACAAAGTTACGGTGGATATATAAGAGCACCTAGAGGTAAGGATACAATTACCGTGGGTCAAATAACATCTAAGATAGGAAGGATGTGATGAGCAACTTGGACTGATGAGAAGACAACGGCACCCAACTGAGTAGAAAGTTTATACACTATAACTTTTTTTTTCATTTACTTTATATTTTTTCCCTTTCTTTTTTCTTTAACAGCCAAATTTAATTTAATTAAAACGACTGAATTTTTTTTTCACAGGCATCTGATATTTTTTTTTTTAATTATTATTGTACAATGAGGTGGCTTTGTTCTTTTCCATCCACTTAATTTATAACACTAAATTTTAGGGAACATTAATTTCCGGTGTGATTTAATGAACTTATGTTTAAATGAGCTGATAATAAAGTATTTACGCACATAAGTGCTTGTTAAACTTTTACGCCGATTCAAAGGTTGAGCGAAAGCTACTACATTTGTGATGCAAAAGTATATGCATATATATAGCAACATGTATGTAATGAAAGGAAAGAGAAGTTAAAAGAAACAAAGAGCAAACTTACAGAGTTTGTTTCTCAGTGCATAAACATCTCGGAAAGAAAATGTTGTCTTTATGATGATGTCACTGTTCACTTAATTTTTAAAAGTTTTTGTTTGTTTGTTTTTTTAGAAAATGTTTTTTTTTTTTTTGTAAAAAAAAAAAAAGTCTGTAAGGAACGATCGAGATTCAGTTAGCGGCAGTAAAAAATAAAGAATATATTTTTTAAACAATCAAGAAAATAAAAAATAAATATCGACGTCAAAGATTCATGATAATAATTTAGAACGATATGCGTATCGAGAGACGCTGACTGAGCGACTGGGTTAGATACTCTTTGGGTTTTCCACCCTCTAGTTGTTCTCCCGCGTGCTCCCACTTTTACCACTACTACTACTACCACCACAAAAAACACCCACGATGTATGGTGGTGGTCCGTCATCAGCAGCGCCAACGCCCTTGCGCACTCGCATATCCTAATGTTATATCCTCGTCGTTGTCTTGTACGCATCCTTGATGCCAAGGAATTTCATACTTTTAAGGCATCTCATCACTGGTATCCCATCAGAGACTGTTCTTCGCGTTCCTTCTCACTTACTTCACATTACTTTAAACCTTCACTTCCACATTTCAATAGTTTTCAGTGGAACATACATTTAAAATAATTCAAAAAAATATTTTTCCTACAGACGGAGAATTTCATAGTAAAAAATATCTTAAAATTTTAAATGGGGTGGGATAACTCGATATTTTTGAGAATTAAACTATTTATTTCAGTAATTTTTGATAAAATTATGTAAACCTATACTTTGAAAGATAATAATTTTTGCAACTCATGGTAAGTAAGCACGTCTCTGACTGGTTAAAAATAACACATCAAATAATAAATATCGCGAAGGATGCCCACATTGTTCATAAAAAATATGACAAACATACACTTTTTACATATAGGTAGATTAGGGTGGCGCAAAAAAACCGACTATTTTTTTTTCTGATCTCGCATGAAAATTCGTTGGCTTACGATGCTTTAAGAAGCCTCTCCAAAAATTAGCTCAATAAAAAATTTTCAAGAGGTCGCTCACGAATTTTGAAAATATCAAAAATGATTGAAATTCGAATTTTTAATTTCTAAATTTTTTCTTTCTCGTGGCCGCAATAGCTTATACTGGTAAATTGATGACTATGCTAAAAATTTCAGCCCAAAATTTAAACATTTAAATGGCGCTTATGGATTTTGAATATTAACTGATAATTCGTAACTAATAGTTTGAATTAGTTGTATTTTTTTATGACTCAATTATTGTCATTTCAATAAAATATAACTTTTTCATAACCAAAAATATACAGGACAGTCTTAAACAATAAAATTTGGTAAATTATGAATAAGCGAAAAAACCTACAAATTGAATTAAAAAATAAAAAAGTTTGTAAATATAACGTATTATTTTTATTTCTCTGGTTATATTTTTGTTCACTGTGATGCCATTTGATGGTGAAAAAATCGAGAAGCTTTATTATTAATATTTAAGGGTCGCTCGAAAACGTTCAAAAGACAGCACTCGGAAACATTAAAAATTATTGAGCGAGGTTTAAAAATTTTAATTTTGGGCTTTAATTTTCAACGTAGTTATGATTTCACAAATATAAGCTATTGCTGCCATGAGAAAGAAAAAAATTTGAAATAAAAAAGTCGAATTTTGATCATTTTTGATATTTTCAAAATTCGTAAGCGACCTCTTGAAAATTTTTTATCAAGCTGATTTTTTGAGAATCTTCTTAAAACATCGTAAACCAAGAAATTTTCATAAGAGACTCGAAAAAAAATACTTAGTTTTTTGCGCCACCCTAATGTAGATATACTATTTATTAGTCATTAACCGATCCACAAGAAAACCCAATCAACAACCGTCTCGAGTAAGGACAACGGAAACTCCCAGACTATAGAAAATCATCTTACTGTATTTAATTATAATTTACAATTCACTATATGAACCATGACTCGAAACTCTAGTTTTTTTTTGCTGAGTATCTATATATTGAAAACAATAAAAATAATCTTAAATTATTATAAAAATCAATTAAATCATGTTTTATTGTTACTATTATTATTTAATAATCTTTTGCATCAGAAATGATACAGGAATTAATTTTATATTAATAAGATTGAATATTATTTAAGGTTAATTAAAAGATTAAATTTAATGTAGTGTCATTTTTTACCAATAAAAGACATTTTTTCTTACCATTCGATGGAAAAACTATTGTAACGAATTGAGAAGGAAGGGCTTCCGACACTTGTGTGTTGGCAACACTCGCCAACGGCTCGTGAACCAATCACACTCGTTATCGAAAGCACCTTCCACTCAATGCGTTAATATACTATTTTACTGTACCACAGAGTGATATTTCTGATTGATCAAAAAATCTATTACTTTATTTTAATATTTACAATAAAAAACAACTGAAAAATTAAGCGTGATAGAAAATTTAGCAATTTAAATTTAAAAATTCTGTTTTTAACTTCCCGCTAAGAAAATCGATGATTTTCAAAATTTTTGGTTTCACCCCGATTTGTAAAAATCAAAATTCTAACAGATGTCGACGTTTTGAGGTTCTATGAAGCTATTCTGACTAAATTCAAGATGATGTCCGAGTGTATGTATGTATGTATGTGCGTATGTATGTACGTACGTACGTATGTAAATATTCTGTAACTTCTGAACGGATGAACCGATTTTGATCGTCAAGGTGTCATTCAATGCGGCTTTTTATTTACTAAAAGCACTTGAAATTTGAGCTTAATCAATAGAGTATGTTCGGAGTTATTTCAAAAATAAAATTTTTTCAAAAATGATTTTTTTGAATAATTTTTAATTCTCTCGATGGATTGATTCAAAAATCTAATCAGCAAAAATTAAAAAAAAATTTGTTTTTTTTTTGTTTTTTTAAAATTTCTCAAAAACAACTTGATAAATGGATTTTAAAATTTGATCAGTTCTAGAGCTCAATAAAACGCGTCGATTGCCACCTGAACTGCCTCAATCGATGAATTCGTTCAAGAGATATCGTTGTAGAACAAATGTAAAAAAACGTTATTTTTCGAAAATAAAGGCATACAAAAGTATTTTCGAGCTCAACGAGTATCTCTACGTAAAATATCTTGTGAATTTTCTTCTGTATTATAATTATAGATATGTATTTGGACAGCTATGAAGTTTTGGATGAATTCTGTAGGTGGGCTGTTTTTATCATTGTTAACGTTGATTTATTCAAATAAATAAATAATAATTTACTTTATAAAATTAAAATGCTTACATTTTACGTTAGTGAGTGATTACATGTATGTTGAGCTAATGAATGTACCAAACCTATTTTTTTCAGCTTTCTTTTAATTACATTTTTTTAATTCCATTTTATATTTTACGAATCTTTGACAAAATATTATAATTTAGCGTAATCAATTACGATGCAGCTGATAAAATTTTCTAAGATAAGCCCAATGGGTAAGTGTGTCCAAACCTATGCATTTTAGTCCAAAATGAATCGGCTTGCGCACATTTGTCCCGCATGACTAAAAAATTTCTGTTATCGGTACACAGAGAGAAATGACAAGTAAATATGCTTATGCAGCATAGTAATAATTACATTGCTCTATAGTTTGTATAAGCAGTCACATGAGAGCGAGGTGACAGAAACTGTAGTGCAATGTAATTATTACTATGCTGCATAGGCATACTTGAAAATTATCTCCATGTAAATTTCATCATAATTCCATATACGAAGAGAAATTTTTAGGAAAAATTACCCGAAAAATTTGAAACTGTGATAACATGGAGTAACTATGTAAATTTTTTCCTTGCACATCGTCAAATATACTACTCAGCAGCATGTAAATGAAGTGCAATTTCTACTACCAATATAGTAAAAACTTAGTAACTTGCTAGATGTCCTCACAGTACTTAACTTTTTGGGTAATTTTTACTCAAAAATTCTCTGCGTGTACGGTTCTCATGCTACTAATAACTATAGTAGTTTTCTTATTAATTTTCGATGTAAACAATATCACAAAATTCTCTGAGTATAGGTTTGCAAGTATATTTATTTTAGAAATATAGCTATCCGATAGGTTCTCATGTTACAATTTTCAAAAAATTTTGTAATTATGTTTTATTTGGTTGAGAAATACAAAAAAAAACTACCGGTTCAAAAGTTTACATATCGAAACTGCCATTCTAATACGTCGTATCCCACAAAATTTGACATTTTAAAAAAATGAAATCATTGGAACAATGTGCAGCTTATGTAAAAATTTTAGAGGTCTTACACATTCGTATAGGTTAAGTCGCGCTCAACATTTTTAATTTTAAGTTAATTTTAAGAAACCAATTAACGACATGAGTAAGAAGGTGATGATGCATAATTTTTTACTCTGCTTACAGCATATAATTCAAAATTATTTATTTACTACAAATGCATGTATTTTATGAAAAAAAAATTTGTAGGTTATACCAATGTGAACATAATACAAATAATTTTTCATTGCCGACCGTGAAAAGTCTTTATCGTCTCCTGAAAAATTTCCCAAATGTGGGATACGACATATTAGAATGGCAGTATCGATATATCCCAGTGAACACACCAACGTTACAGTGATATCACATCTGGAGAACATGTAATGTAATAAATTCATCATAAATTTTACATTCTAATGATATAAATTGTAATGTAAATGTCACGTCAAGTTTGTGACGTAAATGTGACATTAAGATTACGTGCATAATACTGACCAAGTGACATCACCTTGGTGACCTAAATGTGACGTTAAATTTATGTCACATACTAACGTAAGCTTTACATTCTAGATATTACCTCAAAATTACGTAGCAAAATCGACTCATAAGTGACGTAATCTTGGTGATTCTATTTTCTCGTCACATTTACATCACAATGTAATGTTTCGGATATGTTGATGCTGTTACAGCACTCTTACATAAAAAATAGTCATATTTATTTTACATCGAAACATTTCATCACATTTATGTAAAAAATTTTACTTTAAAGTGATGTACGTATTTCGACGGCATTGTGATAGAAAAGGTTATGCATAAAAATTGTATATTTGTTATAATTAATATTTCCGCATTTTATTTATGTAAAAAATAATATTTGACATTGAAACGCGCTGAGGTTTATGTCGAATCGGTGGAGTAAATGTTTTTTTTAATTTATATAAAGTTACATCTGTATTTTCATTTGCTTATAAATATATTTATTTTATTATTGGACATTTTCTTTGGTTTCTTTAATTTTTATTGTTATTATTCTTATTTATTAAATTAAATACAAATAAATGACAATATAAATAATTTTAGTATAAATACCCGATAAAAAATGTTAAGATCCAAGCATATATGATTGAATCTAAATAGTCAGATATGCCTGGATCCAAATTTTGGTGCGATCCAAGCGGATCCAAACAGATCTGACAATATCCAAAGAGATCTTACTATATTTAAATATATCCAAACAGATCTTAAAATATCAAAACAGATCCAAAAAGATATCACTATATCCACGAATATATAAGTGTATCCCAGCAGATCTGCGTAAATGTCGATCTTTAAATAAATCTACATAGATGTAAGCACATATATCTAAAGAAGTTTCACTACATTCTAATGAATGCATGTATAAAAATATATTATACTTTAGACCATTCTAAAAACAATATCTACTCACATCTTGGATCATATTGCTATTACCTCTTAATGCCTTTGGTGAACCTAATGTATAACATATATCACAATTCAATTGGTATTTAAGTAAAAAAAATCGATGAATACTTTAGTAACTTTGGTACTTTTATATTCAATTATTTACGTTTATATTTAATTACATATAATCAAAAAAATTATAAATATTTTCGTAAACTTCTTTCTATTACATGAAACTAAATATATTTTATTCACCTTAATCTATAGAGTGGAATGAAAACAGATATAATACTACCAATATTTAATACTTTATTTTCGGAAATATTTATGTCTGCTTAGATAAAAGATTTCAATTTTCGTATATTACTCAGATATTCGTGTATAATTAGTCAAAAAAAATTTGTATTTAATGTCTTATTCGAAGTAGAACCCCGACAGTTCAACGATTCAGGAGCCTTACCTGTATTTAAATATTATTGGATCTGACCAAATATGATTACATATAGACACACATATTTGGATATAGTCATAAATCCTTGGATATACGTATATCTGCTTGGATATGAATTATTTTTGCATTTATATATCCACATACATACAGTTGGGTCTGAGCAGAAATAACAATATATACTTATATATGCTTGGATATAAGCATATCTGCATGGATATCAATTTTTATATATGCTTATATATAGTTGGGTCTGAGTAGATATATTTATATATGCTTGGATATGCGTATATCTACTTGGATATCAATCTTGATACATCTCTATATCTACTTATATATGATTAGATCTGAACAGATATAATTATATATGCTTACATTTATCAAGATCAAATATTTGGATATAAACAGATATAACGAGATCCAGATATATCTGGTTGGATCCAAACGTTTTTTATCGGGGATTTACAAGCAGGCAGAAAAAGTTAATAAAGTTTCTGACGTGAGAGCATGCAGTTGCGGCACAATAAATATTTGGTAGTTCAGGAATCAACCGCTAAGATATTCGTGGGCGCGCAAATTGTTCCTTCAAGGATACATGTGATCCACTTTTCATCCCCCAATCAAATGCACATTGAAGGTAACCAGTACAACGGATACATTTTTTTCGTATTGGCCCGTGTGAGATGATACTTAAAAAAAAAAAACAAAATATTCCAGTATTGAGAGAAATAAACACACGGAGAAAACGAGTCTCGAAAATATAGTAATAATTACAATATTTTAGTAAAATTTACTAACAGAAATGAATAAATACATTTCATTTTGTAATTATTCCAAAACGTTTAGTAAAATTTACAGTTCAGTAATTATTACAATATGCAGATTTTAAAAATTCCTATACGTAATAGATTTTTTACTATCATGATTGAATTTTTTTTAAACAGAGTTGTAAATTTTATTACATTAATTTTTAATAAATACAATACAACGGAAAGTATATTTTACAAAGCAATATAGTAAATATTACATTTCTGAGATTTGATAAATTATTGAACGGAATATAAATTTTGCTATTCATGAAATAAAATTTACTACGTGTATTATGAATTTTATTATGGGCATAAGAAATACTACTAAGTACATAGTATACAAAAATTACTAAACGTTTAGTAATTTTGTACTATGTTGAAACCATATCGTTGTAACCCGGCGTGCGCTCCACTCAGTTCTGCCCAAACGGCTTTGGAATAGTGTGTACTGTTAACCTGTCTTCAGGAAGCATAACCTATAAAATTGTATAGTGATTATTTGAGTGAAGGTGAAATATATATGCATAAGCTTGTGATTAAGAAAAGTGAAAATGGAACTGCCGGTTATAGACGCTTCTTTGGTTTATATTTAATATAAATTTGGTTTATATATAATATAAGTTATTATTATTTACTTTTCAATATTTATTATATTATTATATATAATCATAATTAATGTCTTTTCCTACAAATACACAACATATTGTACTATGACAATAACTTTTTAAATTAAATGTTTTGTTATAACAATAATAGCAAATTGAATCATTTATTTATCCTTTATAGACTCACTGAATTTTTTATGATGAATAATTTTTAAATTAGATAAATAGTTATAAATCTAGTTAACACTAAATTGTCAACTAGTGTACAGTCAACTATGCTCGAATCAATGATTTCAAATTAATTAATTATACTTTAAAAATGTAATTGCTTATAAATCTTTATAATAGTCACATATATATATTTGTTTATAAGTATGAAAAGATTCATGTATTAAGATAAAAAAATGCATTATGTATTTATTAATAATTCGTATAAATATATTATTTTTTACAATCAGTTAATTTTAATTCTTACTTTTCAAATTACGGAAGCTTATTGTAATTATTAATTGCAATTATTCCTAAGCAGGTTTTGTACTATTCCATATTTGCGATGTATATTTTACTAAAGAGTATAGTAAATATTCCAATATTCGTACTTTAAAAATTACTAAACGATTTACAATTATTCCTAAGCAGGTTTTGTACTATTCCATATTTGGGATGTATATTTTACTAAACAGTATAGTAAATATTCCAATATTCGTACTTTCAAAATTACTAAACGACTTACAATTATTACTAATGAGGTTTTATACTATTTCATATTTGAGATGTATATTTTACTAAGCAGTATAGTAAATATTCCTTTATCCGTATTGTCAAAATTACTAACCACGATAAGTAAAATATACTAATGTGATTAATAATATTTCCTATATTTTCAATAGCGGTTCAACATTACAATCTAAATATAGTAATTTTTACCCATATTTTTTAGTAAAAATTACTATATTTTTTTCTCCGTGCAAAAATAAGAACTTGGAGATTTTTTAATTTTTATAAAAAAGAAATATACTTTCGTATAAAATAATGTATGTATGTTTTTCAGCTAATAAATCACATATTAACATCTCTTACATTTTTTCTTTCTGAATTTTTTTGAATCTAGCAATTATGATTTCTAGCACATAAAAGTGTTTGGTACTATTTAATAGAAAATAATGTCACTTAGAGGTCACTGTTATATAATCTCAACGTGAAATTTGTATTTTTTCATTACTTCTATGTTATGTAAAAATGATATTCACATAACATCACCGCTATATCATCAATGTAACATGTACGTCAGATTAACATCACATAACGTTCATTATGTTACATTGTTACGTGAATGAGTGTGAAATAGTACGTCACATGTGACATACATGTTACTTACGTTTTACTAATATTTTTGGATCTATAAATGTGATGTCTCCGTTATATTGCCGTGTTCACTAGGATATGATGTAACACGCCACGTTCAGTAATTGTGGCTACAATATTTATTGGATCATTATGAAATTTAGCACTTTTTCTTAGGGTGGTTACTTTGAATAAGTTTGAAAATGATCAAAATTAGTCCATTACACTGCAAATCGGAGTGTTTTAATTTAAAACCCTTAAGTGTTTAGTAGCCATAGTGGGAGTTTGGAATACTTATACATTTTCATAAAAATGACCTGTTTTTGCTTTTTTCTAGAATGACTTTTGAACCTAAAGTTATAACTTGATTCTGTAACATGCAACTTAAAGCTCTTGCGATTAGCTTTAATTTCTCTTAAATGACTTCTTTTCTCAATAGTTCTTAAACAATTTGATGGCTTTGAAAATTAAAAAAAAAATCTGTTTATCGGTTGACCCTGCGGGTCAGCCCTAAAACGTCTAGCTCCTAAAGGTCGAAAACATTGTTGTGAATACATTTTCGAGTGTTTGAGCTCGAAAATATTGTTGTATGTTACTGATTTCGGAAAAAACAGTTTTTTAGCATTTTTTTCTTCAACGATATCTTACGAACAAATTAACCGATTGAGGTGGTTACGGCAGTAATCGACGCGTTTTATTAAGTTCTAGAGCTGATCAAATTTTTGAATTGATCGGATGAGTCGCTTCGAAGATAATAGAAGAAAACCGGTTTTCATCATTTCTTTCTCGATTAATTTCTCTCGAGCAAATAAACCGACTGAGATGATTAAGGCGGTAATCGACGCGTTTTATTAAATTCTTGTGCTGATTAGATTTTGGAATCGATCGATCGAGCCATTTCTGAAAAATTTTAAAGAAACTGAGAAAAATTTTTTTTTATTTTTGTCCATATTTTAGAGTCTATTCGATCGATCGATTTGAAATTTTCAGAAAAGTTGACGGCCAACAAACTCTTTTAATTGCCATCTCAAAAATTTTAATCGGTCAGTTCAGTAAAAAGATATTAAGAGTTTATATCCACACACACACACACACACGCGCACGGACATCCTTCTAAAAATAGTCAGAATAGCTTCCTGAGACCTTAAAACTTCGACATCTGATGAAAACTTGATTTTCGGAAATCGGGGTGGAACTAATAATTTCCCGAATTTTCGAAAATTAATAATTTCCTTAGCGGGAAGTTAAAAATAAAATGGAATTATATTTTCGGTTGGCTAAATTTGTATCCTAGCGTAGATATAATTTATTGTTAAAAGTCCGCTTACATCGGTAACATTTCATGCTCATGCAATACGTTGATTTTAATTAGTTAAAATTGAGAATGGAGGAAGAAAATCAATATCGTCATGATTGGTCCTTTTCCGAGGGTGGGGGTAAAATTTACCTTGCCTGAAATGAGTAAAAATTTAGTGGAGGGGATGGTCCAAGTTCATCAGTCACACGGACAGTAACAGTCATTACGCTCGAAACTTCATGCTATACGCCTCGCAATTTCAATTCTTTCACGAGTAACAACCGACTATCGAATTAACATGGATTGTGAATTCAAAAATTTAACTTACAGGACTGTACGCACTTTCGAACTGGAAAACTTTAGCCAACTTCTTTACACCAACGACACTGGGACAGTTACTCCGTTATGTACAGACTTTTCTTCAGGTGTCCACGTTGACGACATCTAGAGATTTATAGTGGAGGTCAGCTACGACGAAGAAGACAAACACTGGATCTCCTTGGTGATTCTTCCAGTGAAATTGAGCATTCCGAAATCAGCTTCGAGGTCGAATGTTGTGCTATGGATTGCGAAGGTAACTTACTGCGACCGACTGGAGAAACCAAACCTTTCCACGACTACGACAAATTTAAATACCTCGGGGATTTTTTTAATCGACATGATTTCAACGACTTTTGTAGTCTACTGGTGGACAGAACTCTAATTTTACAGTTAGAGCTAACAATTTTTCTAGGTGATGACTTAAAATAATTAGATACTCAAGTTTCCGAACTTTGAATTGAAAACGGCCTTTTTCAGGTGCTGTAGAAATAATGGAATCACCACTGTGTCCGAGGCTGAACATTCAGGAAACGTGGAGTTTCTGTGTAGAGCTGAGCCACGACGAAGAAGACAACTTTTGGCTTTCGTTGGGGGTTCAGACGATAGACTCCCGGAACCAGAATGCCAAATACGCGGTACAGTGCTTCACGCTTGACTTCTACGGCAACCTGATGACACTGGCTGAGCGGACTGCTCTCTTCAAGGCTCATGGCAAGTACATCCGCCTGGGAAGTTGCATTCGAAGACACGACAACGACGACTTTTTTGGTATCAGACCAAAACGATGAAGTAACCATAATTATGCATGTGACGATTCTTCCCTCTTAGATACTAAAGTTCAGACTTAAGTTGAGAACGGCACTTTTCAGGGCCACCAAATTTCTTATACGTAAAAACAATTCAAGTTTAATTACCTTCAACTTAAATCCTCATTCCAATACTTTTCCATGATTAATATTCAATAATTAAGTGTTTAATGAATAGTATCATATTTTTAACGTTTGTTACAGTATATAATTTATGATGTATTGCAGGTTGCATGTGTATATTAATTTTTACTGACCGTGTTGTGTAAAAATACTGACTTTTTTTATTCTAGCTCACGATTCTTCATAATAAGATTTTCGTGTTTCCGAATTTTAGGTTGAGAACGTTGAAAGCGGTCCCTTTTAGGCGTGATATAATTTGTAATGGATTTCTGTTTGCAAGTATATATATGCATACTAAACTGGGCCAAAAATTGACTATTTTTTTTACTTAGATATGTCGAAAATATTTTTCAGAATGACGAAAAAAAATTTCATGAAAGTTTGAGCCCTTAATATTAATTTTAAGAGGTCTATCATCGCTATTTTTAATTTTAATTTATAATTTTGATTTTTGAATTTTGTAACTGACGGTTCAATAAATATCTACAGAAGACCATGGCAGATTTTTGAAGGAAATTTAATGCTCTACAAAAAAGGTCTCTTAACATTTTTTGCTAAATTCACTCCTTCAAAAGTTATTCAGGTTATTAAAATCGTTTTGACTCAACTTTGACTTTGAATATTTATATATCATAAATTAAAATCGTTGATACCAAAGTCTTGGAATTATTTTGTCTAGAAATATATCAAATTTGCACAGATATTTTTAAATATATTAATGTGCCAATTTTAGTGTAACTGAAAATTAAAAAATCTGTCTATCGGTTGACCCTGCGGGCCAGCCCTAAAACTTCCCGCTCCTTGAGCTCAAAACATTGTTGTGAATACATTTTCAAGTCTTCGAGCTTGAAAATACTATTGTATGCCATTGTTTTCAGAAAAACCCGTTTATAAGCATTTCTTTCTCATAAGATATCTCACGAACGAATAAACCGATTGAGATGGTTAAGGCGGCAATCGACGCGTTTTATTGAATTCTTATGCCGATTAGATTTTAGAATCGATCGATCGAGCCATTTTTGAAAAATTTGGAAGAAACTAAAAAAAAATTTTTTCAATAGCTTCCCTAGTTTTCGAAAATTAATAATGTTCTTAGCGGGAAGTTGAAAATCGAAAAAAATTAACTTTCACAGCTTTACCCTCTATTCTCTAATTACTTTCATATGATGACTTCTCAATTTCATTGAATTCATGTTGTAGCTCATGAAATATGCATTAACTTATATTTATTCATTAATTAGTTTATAAATGATATTGTTAAATAAATTCAAATTTAATTTTTGTATCAGAATAAGAAGTACAACATAAATATTTTTATACAAAATCATCGAAAAAATTAAATTTTCAATTCAATCAAAATAAGAAATATATTTTTGTACTCTGTATACGGCTAAATGGCACATTTTTTATTTAAACTAATTTAAAACTTATTTTTTTGACTGTCAAACCTACTTTTTCGAATTACCAAAGAAAAAAAAAGTAAAAAGAAGGAATGTAAGGAATCAGAAAGCTTGATTTCCATGGATCGAATTAAAAGTTTTAATTAAAAATTTATTCTACTGCTTGGTATGGACTTGACATTGATTATTTTTTTAAAGCTATTACTAGATTTACTAGTGGATTAATTTTTTATTTTTGCTATGTGATTAATGTATTTTATTATTTGAGAGTTTAAGATCAATATAATATATTTAGTCTTCGTAAATTTTTTAATTTTATTTTTATGATATTTTATGGAAAACCAGCCTACATTACAAATTGCCTAATTCCCGATCACGGATAAATATTTTAACTTGGTAATGCCAGACTTATAATATTTATCAAACTGAACTTTATAAATTCAATTTCGTGGGTCTGCATTTGAATGCTTTGAATATCCCACAAAATATTAGTTTTATTTCATTAAACTTATTAGGATCGCGATTTGAAGCTGTTGGAAGTGTAACCTGGGTCAAAAAATTAGTACATTTTTTAATCTAAATAATCTGTATTTGAACTTGACAATCGGTTTTTGTACTTTAATGAATAGTTTAAAATATTTGTAATCGGTTTTTGATCTGTTTAAACTGTTATTAAACTATTCCGTCAATTTTAATCTGTTTTTTGTCTACTCTCTTGTGTAATACTTTTATTATAAAAGATTAAAACAAGACTAATTATGGAACTTAGAAAAAAATTTTTCGTTAAAATTTTATCAGAACAAAACAAGACTAAAACTCATACTTAGAATATTTTATTGAACATAATTTGAAAGTTGAAAAATTATCAGTTTAAGTTTTGTTTTGCTCTTATAAAATTTTAACGAAGAATTTTTTCTAAGTATAGCTATATTCCTCTGATATTTATTGAAGTGAATACTATATGGAAGTAACTAAATTTTGGAATCCTTGCTAAAAAACATTTTTCTTTATGTTGAAGTTTTTAAGCAATAGAATAAGTAGTTATTTAATGAATTCGATATGTTCGGAACATAATTAGAGGCTCTTAGGATATAGTATATGTATACGTTGAGACAATGTGAATTGTCTTCGTCGTCCTCAGCCTTGCGGTTTCCATTTTTCCCCGTTATGTTGCCGTCTGAAACTACACAAATCGTAAGAATTTTGTGTACTTGACCTCAAGATTATATTAATTACGCGTTCTGAAACACTAGACGCTACCATTCATTTCCTTATAGTTTACTTGCTTAAAACAACACAAAATAAGTACATAAAATAAAATTGTAAAGCAAAACTTTTGATCGAATATCATTTAAGTGTAGTAAATAAATCTATAACTTTATTTGTAACACAAAAGATTATTGTATTCGTTTCCGGCTTAACATAATATATCTTTTGCTCGACAAAAATTATCTTCAAAAATAAATTAAGTACATAATAATTTATAAATAAAATCTTTGTAGCAGTAAATAATAATTTATAAGTCATCAACAATTTTAATAACTAAAATTAATTATTAATTTATCATATTTAATAAATATATAAATCGTTACAGCTTTGAAATAAAATTTAATTGTGACAATTCTTGATAAAATAAATCTATTGATAATCCGATAAAAATTTTTATCAGCTTGAACTAATTAAAAGTATTTCTAATAAAATTTTGATAAATTATTATTTCTGCGAAGAATATATTTTCTAATAAGAATCAAGTAAGATAATTTTCCCGCAAAAATGATGCAGAGAACGCCGACTTCTTGACCACTTCCTTCGGTCAACCTGGGTAATAATCTCGAGAACTTGAGCAGTGTAGAGTAAACCATTCTTGAGCAAACGGAAGTATTTTCTGACAGCGAAATTATTATTCACGCTTTTGAAATTATTTAAAATATTTAACAGTGCCTGATCATTTACTGGATTGTAAATTTTATAAACTCCAATACTTTGAGCATCATTGAATGATTCGCAGATTTTAAACTGTTTCTTCTGACGTAAAACGAAATTTCGAAGTAATCCTTCCGGTAAATTTTGGGCTTTTGTATTAAATCTTAAATATTGGCAATATCCATTCATAATTTGTGTTTCAATATTTGTAGTCCCATTCACCCTAGCAACGATTTTACCATTTATGTCTTCAAAAGAAAAACAACTGTTTCCCCACGATGGTCCGAAATTTTTCACATCATTCGATAAATGGAAAAGTTGGTGAATGTTGATGCTAACAAATTACTCCGTATAAAATTTCAAAATAATCGACGAATTTTTCTAGTAATCCAGCAGCTACTTCAATGTCTTCGTATAAAACGACATCTTTGTTTAACAAGGATATTGCGAACACGAATAATAAATAATGATTGTAATATTCTTTCTTCATGATTGTAGACAAAAGTAACAGGAGAATAATAATAACACCAAGCCTTGAGTTCGGAGGCTCTCCATGATTGGTACTTGGGTAACACTCGAGGTTGACGATGAGCAAAATTCGGCGCTCGTATTTTAAAAATTTTTTCATCAATGATATCTAAAACTGTTCGAAGAGAAAAGGGACAACTGGCAAGAGAGGGGTCTACCCATAAATAAATGAGTTTCTTGGTAACTCCTTCATACAAAGCATGCATAGAATCGATGCCAGTGCCAGTCACATAATTGGGCATTAGCTTATTCAGAACACTGGGACCTTTAACTCCTTGAACTACTTGTAAACGTTTTGGAATTCTGGGGTTGTTCTTATTCCTTCGTGCTTGTCTTGCAAATTTTCTTGTTTCATCCAGAGTGCGGTAATTTAAGACTAACTAGTAAAGATAGACCCATATAGATTTTTGATTTAAAAGCTTTGTTTTTTCTGTTTTAATTTTACAGACTGAGCAGCCATAAGTCCCATTATATTGTTGAAAGTTTAAAAAAGCATACTTTGCATGTAAGTCACATGTACCGCATAACAACATAACTCTTATAAAAATTTGTTGATTAATATGTATCAAATAGAGGTTAATTCCATCAAACAAAGTTCTTAATTCCGGCTCAAAAGCTCCAAAAAATAGATGAGGTTATTATTATTATTATTATTATTATTATTATTATTATTGTTATTATTATTATTATTATTATTATTATTATTATTATTATTATTATTATTATTATTATTATTATTATTATTATTATTATTATTATTATTATTATTATTATTATTATTATTATTATTATTTTATAAGATGACTCTAATTTACGACCAGACTTTTTTATTTTTTGTGATATAGGAATGACGGCTTTACTGGTTTACTTAATTGACAATTATTAATTTAGAATCAAATTCAATTCGCGTATGAGTTATTACAAGTGGATTATTTTCAATGCGCACTGCAATACCATACTATAATTGAGAGGATTCTAATTATCAAAGATGTTAATATTATAAAAACGGTTTCGCCCCGAATATACTTGCTGGGCTCATCAGTAAAGTTGATGCAAGTATATTCTACTTTAGACCATTGAAAAGATGTTAAAAAACTTGACTGTGAATTCTTGAGATGATGATGGTGCTACGAGTATTCCAAGCTTGCATTCATCCTTTAGAAGAATTGTAGCACCATCATCATCTCAAGAATTCACAGTCAATTTTTTTAACATCTTTTCAACGGTCTAAAGTAGAATATACTTGCATCAACTTTACTGATGAGCCCAGCAAGTATATTCGGGGCGAAACCGTTTTTATAATATTAACATCTTTGATAGTTAGAATCCTCTCAATTATAGTATGGTATTGCAGTGCGCATTAAAAATAATCCACTTGTAATAACTCATACGCGAACTGAATTTGATTCTAAATTAATAATTGTCAATTAAGTAGACCAGTAAAGCCGTCATTCCTATATCACAAAAAATTATTATTATTATTGTTTTTATTATTATTATTATTATTATTATTATTATTATTATTATTATTATTATTATTATTATTATTATTATTAATATTATTATTATTATTAATATTGTTATTATTAATATTATTATTATTATCATTATTATTATTATTATTATAATTAATTCTGATTTCATGATTCATTATTTCTTCATTTTCGCTTTCGTTTGTGCCTTCGTCATCATGCATGTTTTCAGATTCATCACTTTTTTCGTCTTCTTCATTCTGTTCTACCATTTCTTCTAACTCGTCTTGATTTTCTGCCTCTGCTTCTTCATTTTCTTCACTTGAACTTTCTTCAATTTCTTCTTCGCTTTCTTCACTGTCTATTTCAATAAGTTCTTCATCTTCGTCTTCATGAATAATTATATCTTCGACATCCTGCCTTACTATTTCTTCACTTACTTGTCTTTGAATTTCTTCATCTGTCTCTTCCATTATCTCTTCTTCTTGACTTTCGTCATTATTAATTAAAGTAAGAATGATTTCAAAATTATCATTATCTTTTGAAGTAGACGGAATCGCCGAATCTAAAAACCTGAAAAAAATGTTTTCAATTTCTAAACAAATCAACGGAAATAATTACAACAGCAGACATATTTAATTTTAATCGCCAGTTACGAGTTACACTGAAATCTCTCTCTATATGACCTTTCTCTGTTTTTTACCACATTGTCTGTCTGTATTTAACTCTTTTACATAGCTCTTACGGACAAGAACGAGTAAAATAGAGAGAAAGATCTTATACGGGCAAGCCAAATAAAGAAAGATTCTACGGTCATCCCCATTTATAACTGACCTACCTGTTTTTTTATTTATATTTTCTCCTGCTATTTTTTCGACACCATTATTTGTACACGATGATTTTTCTTCGTTTGACAATTTTATACGCTTGAGAAATTTACTTTTACCACTTCTACTTAAATTATCAAATTGTTTTCTCATTTTAATTGAATCAAGTGATATTCATTAATTCAAACTGGAGATGCGGACGAATAAAGTGATTTAATATTAATATATAAATGTGTATGCCGATGTGTTAAAAAAAAATACTGCGATAACTCACGTAAGTATATCTGTATACCTGTATACCACGTATCGTTAAGCGCGCTTTTGTTTATTAAGTCAACGCAACCAACAAGCTGTCAAGTATACATTTTTATGAACATTCACTTTAAAATAAATTTAATAATTTAATCCAATATGTCAAAAAAATATGCATTAGTTTATTGGATGGAATCAAAAACTATTTAAACTTTGGAATCTACTAAAATTCCAGTTGCATCAAGATACGATGGGGCAACAGTAAGATTAAAAAGCTAAGATAATAAAAATAAATCTAAATACTACGACGCTCGAATTGTACGGATCAGTCGTAAGTTTTATCCTAATTCATTTAGAATTATTATTTCGAGTTGATTACAAAATAATTAATCTAATTTGTTTTATTTTACTTAAAGAAATTGATTTATCGTTAATTTGCTCTTTACAATAACCTATTATTTTTCGTGATGAATAAAAAACTTTAATTAAACACAATAGATGATGTAATGGAGCTCGATGAATTGGAGGTAGATGAAGAAACGGGTCAAATAATCAATCGTTCACAGAAAGCATTTTCCAAGAAAGTTTTGGCGTCAAGGGTTTTACTTAAGGAAGAGAAGAAGGAGTCTGAGAAGCGAAAAAATTCAGTTGAGAAGATACGTGAAGATAATATATTGCAAAGTAAATCGTTTTTGACAGAAGAACCCAAATCAAAAAGAAGTAAATCATCAAAATCTCCAAAAGACGGTACTTCATTAAAAAATGACAGTAACAAGAGAGGTCGTCCAAAAAATACTACATCTGAGATTCCATCGACGTCATCCGCTAATACCGACGCAAAGATCCAGAAAACACTAGCTACTGATATGTCTTTAAACTCGGACGCGATAGAGATCGGAGCAGGAGATAATGAAGAAACAATAATGTATCAAAAAGAAGAAATAATTGATAATATATCACCGAAAAATGTTTGCTTCATACCTGGTGGTTTGTATTCTTCATTTTTAGTTAATTTTAACAAGACAATTTATCATGTGAAATTTTTTCAATTTAGTTTTTACTAAATTATCATATAAATAGTTGTATAGTTTCTAATATTTTTGACAGTAATTGTTAACTCCAGAATATAAATTAAGAAAATATAAATAATTTTTTATTTGATATTCAGATAAACAGATTATTATTATTATTCTGTATTATTGTTTGACAGTTACACCCGAGATTTTGGCTTTTCATAAGTCTCTTGCAGCATTGATGGAGTATTCTTTGGATCCTGAACGTCAAGATCTTCTTACAAAAATAACAAAAGTAGAAATTATGCATTTTTTCAGACGGTCCAAACTTAATTATTTTATTATTTTATTAATTTTACAGCTGACTAAAGAAATTTTAACAAATTCTTCAAATAAGGTAAAAAAAATATGAACTATGCATAAATGATATTTTTCAAATGATTAAAATTATTGAACTGAATTAAATATACTTATCCGAGTCCATTAATTCTATTTTCTCTGATACAGGTAGAAATATTTCCAAACACTGGTTTTTATCTTCCCAAATCTATTAAGACAAGTATCGATCTTCTAAATTCTCAAGAAAATGACTGGAAGAAACATGTTACGAATATTCTAGTCCAAATGTTTGGAGACAAATTAAAAGTCATGTCAGTAAAAATTCTTGACATTTTAAGAGTTATTTTATTGCTTTTATCCAATACTATGGATAATCAGTCAAGACAAGAAATTATACAGATGTTGTTTCAATATTGATAGAAAATTAAAATTCCTTAATGACTCTTACGAGTCAGTAATTAATACCCAATCAATATTAATCCTGTTGACAAATCCATTCATAAACTTAGAAACTGAGCATAAAAAAATTAATTTCTCAGATCAATATGAATCATATATTTTACCTCAAGCAATTGAAGTGGATCAAGGAGACAAATATCAAATAATTAATAGTGTTTTTGCCCTTGTTCCTGTTCCAATAACAATTGAATCTATTTCCTTACGACTAGTCCTTAAAGAATCATTAGAAAAAAAGAAAATCGATTACAATAAATTGTGAATTACTTAAAGAGTATTGGAGAAAGTGATGAACTATTTCAAAATTTAACACAAGTAATCTTGTGGCAAACAAAAATATTGCCATGTTTTAAAAATAAATATTGATGTTCTAATTAGCAAATTGTCTAACTGATTATTTTTCGTAGGTGACTCTGTGAAATTTTCAGATACTAATTGTCAGAAAAAAAATCATTTGAGTAACTTTCACGAAAATACTATACATATACTAGATATGAGACTACTTTTGGCGAGATGATGAAGAAGCTGTGTGGAGGAGCGGCTCAGGGTTCTGTCTTAGGACCGGAACTTTGGATTATCCTTTACGATGCACTTCTACGTCTAGACCTACTGAGTGAGGTGATACTGGAGGGGTTTGCTGACGATGTGGCGGCGCTAATCCTTGCGCGGTCTCACAAGATTGCCTAAAGATTGGCAAGCCTGGTCGCGACCAAAGTGGACGCTTGGCTAAATGACCATGGTATGGTATTGGGTAAAGCGAAAACTGAGGTAATAGTACTCATAGCCCAGAGGTGGTTTCCAAGTCCTTTCCGTGCTCTCGTCGTGGATTAACACGTCGAGAGTGGGAGTTCTCTGAAATACCTTGGGGTTACGATCGATACGAAACTCACGTTTCGCGATCAGATTGTCAGTGTGGCTAAAAAGGCGGCAACGTTGGTAGCAAACCTTTCCCGGTTGATGCCGAACGTTGGAGGACCAAGGAGCAGCCGTAGACGGACTCTCATAAGTGTCTCAAACTCGATAATGCTCTACGAAGTAGAAGTCTGATGTGGGTCACTTAAAGTAGAAAATTATCGTCGGCGACTGGCATCTGTTCAACGGAGAGGCGCGCTGAGGATAGCTTGCGCTTACCGGATGGTTTCGGAAGCAGCCGTGATGGTCATCGCGGGTGTGATTCCGATCGACTTTTTAGGATTCGAGAAGAAGCGCATCTGGGATGCCCGTCGGGCTGGGGAAGAATTGTTGGAAAGAGTTAAGGCTCGAGAACGCGAGGAAACCCTGAAACTCTGGCAAGAGCGATGGGAATCTGCGGAAACGGGGAGTTGGACATATAGGCTCATTAAACGAGTCCGTGATTGGATTTCACGGAAAGAAGGAGAGGTAGATTACTATCTTTCCCAATTTCTGTCCGGTCATGGCCAGTTTAATGAGTACTTGTATCGCATGGGGATCCGAACCGATCCTTATTGCCAGTACTGTCCACAAGTTGTCGACTCTGCCCAGCATACTTTCTTTTTCTGTCAGTGTTGGTCCGAAAAAAGGCTGCGCTTTCAGGAGGAGAAAGAAGTGCAAAATACCGCTGACCTGGTGATACCTTGGATGTTGGCGACGGCAGACAATTTTACGACCTTGACGACTTTTGCCCGAGAAGTTTTAATGGAAAATAAAAAAGAAGAGATTGAATCGACTCGAGAAGAACAACAGCGACGGTGACATGAAGAGGAGGACTAGTACTGCGAAGTAATGCTTGCGCAGTCCCGCAGTACTAGGTCCGAAGAAGGAAGGGAGTGAGGTTTTTAGCCGGTAGGTCCCCCAAGGATACAGTTATCTACTTGGGGTAACATCTGAAGTGGTACATTCTTGGGGGAGGAGTCCGGCACACGGAGGGCAATATGCATTTGAAGAGTAGTTCATGCTTTTCATATGGGTATTGTCTTCTACGGTGCGTAACAACATTTGTCCCTCACCCTCTTCCCCCCCCCCCCCCCAAAATGGAGAGCCAAATACTTGATTCGCCTTATCCAGCACTTTGGTGGCAATGAGTTGGTGATTTATTTGGACATCTCTCTCTAATTCCAAGATTTTCAAGTACTCGTAGGACTCTTTTACTCTAGGTATCAATGTTGCCCCATCATCGGCTATTTCTTCTTCCACGTTTCTGCTTTCAGGTTCACGTTGTTCTGGTAATTCTTTTTCATCTTCAGTTTCGTTCTCTTGTTGTCAGCGCTTCTGTTCTATCTTATTATAGATGCTACATTTACGGACATTGATTTCAAGGCCAACTTCAGCTGCGGCCTCGGTGATTACCCTGGCTATCTGCTTGATGCCTTCCTCACTTAATGCATGACATTTGAAATCGTCCATAAACGCTGTGACCTTTTGCCTACCCCTACACGCTGCATTTACACGACTGTCGGTAACGATGGCTTCGACAATGAAGGCTGATGTTAGTATAAACAATCATGGACTGAAAGTCACCTTGTAGGATTCCTCTTCTGACGTAAATTGGTCTCGTTTTACTCTTGCCTACTTGAATAGTGATAAACCACTTTTTGATGGCGTTCTTTAGCGTGTTCTTCATTTTTTGGTGGATTGGAAGTGCTTCCACCAACCTGATTACCTGGTGTTGATGCGGCGAGTCATATGCTTTTTTAAATTCATACCACGCTGAGTAGTGGCCTTTCCTGACTACCCCCGCCTCCTGTGTACAGGCTTTATCGCTTAATAGTCCATGCAGGGTGCCCCACACTCCACTTCTTACTAGTTGTTCTCTCGGTATTGCCCAGTCCGGCAGGCTTCTGGTGGTTATTGATGTTAGGACTGACGTTAGAATCTTATAGTCAGTATTTAGTATGGAGATTGGTCTATAATTTGCAGGATCCTCTTTCTCACCTATCATATGATTCCCCACACCTCTCGGAGTAGAAACACAGGCACTCTTCGCAGAAAGGCCTGATTTCCCTAGGCATGTTGGTGCAGAGCCTCGTGGGATGCCCATTCTGTCCACACCTGGCATATCCTGATGGGAGATTGTCCTGGCGTGTTGGTTGTCGCTGGAGGGACTTAGTTTTCACCTGCACCAGTAGTGTCAGGTGCACCTGTTAAGTTGCCGACCCCCGGGGTATCATGGCAATGCCCTACTAATGATGGTGTGTCTCTATATACCTCATCATCTGATTCCTATATTGCGCCATTCCTATATAATTTTAACAATCAATTTCCCAATTCTCTTGGAGGTAACAATATCATAGTACAGCATAGCAGTGAGCTAGCTAAGCGACACTGATAGGCATAGACAAAAATCGAAATTAATAATGAAAATTTACTTACATTAAATACTTCTGTTATAATTAAAGAGTTTGACTGAGAATTATTCATCAATAAAATTATTATTCCTACTCGGTCTGCAAGTTGACGTCTGCTTGAAAATTCAGCTTGCTCAAAATGTACATCTGACGTAAAACAGCAAAAGATTTGCAGTGAGATTTATTGTTAACTTGCACTGTGTATTGCACTTAAATAGTAATCATAAAAATAAAAAACAGAACTTGACGTGTAATTGCTATTAAATCGAAGGAGAAGAATTTAACTGGAAAGTAAGCAAAAGCTAACATCATATCATTAAGTGTAACATAAAAGTAGCCAATAACCGAATATTCGATAGTGGCATAAGTGTACTATACTAAAGTGTAAACATAACGTTTTAGATCATATACAATGAAACAGGCTTGTAATGGGTAGTCGAGATCAAAACAAAATTTAATTTAATAGCACCGCATAAAAGAATTGACTTTGTCGCCAAGATTTTTTTCCTATAAATTTTGATCCTGTCTTTTGGGCCATCAAAGCAGTAAGATAATTTTCTATTTACTATGTTCTATAGTATGTACTTTAGAGACAGATAGAGAGTAAGAGATTATTTCTCGATACTTGTGCGAGAAGAAAAAATAACACTTTAGAACTAAGTGTGTAGCCAAAATTAACACACTTTTTGAATAAAATTAAAAACGCCGTAAGCAATCTATAGATATTTAATACATCATAAAAAGTGTTTCAAGAAACTTCTAAAAACTATATATATATATATATATATATATATATATATATATATATATATATATATATATATATATATATATATATATATATATATATATATATATAGCTCGGCTTATAAAGTGAAACATCTTACTCATTTATGGGCAATTTTTTCATGAAGAAGATAAACTAGAGTTTGTTATTCGACAGATGAACTTATTTTGGGATTAAAATTTTGACAGTCGTTTTCAACAGACCATCGGTTTAGTTATCCTACGGTCATGCATGTAGTTGTGAACTATAGTGCTTACTGCAGGGGATCTCCAGAGCCGAATTTTATGTATGTACTCAAAAAATGTTTACTACCCTCTCCCCCGTACTAATAAAAAGGGTTAGATATTATTTATAAACACGTGTTAAAATAATACACTTGTAACGAACTTAGCTTTAGAGTATTAACTATAGTTAGTCGAGAATCATACATTTTTCCCCTGCTAAAACACTCAGAAATCAAGATTTTCATGAAAACCCACTTTAAATAGAAGATTCCAGGACTGAGCCATTGTGTCGATTGTCAAAGTTCTTAATTCGTTAGATATTCCTTCGTTTTATTTTCTGTCATCAACATATATTACCCCAGAAAGTTACAAATTACATTCAATATAATTTAATTCAAAACACGAAATATAAAATAAAAGTACTTTCTCTTTCGTTGTTATTATTACAAGCTATACCCAGAGCTTTTTTATTCATGCGACGATTTTTATCATTCAAGTTTATACGAAATGGAGACAATTTTAAGAATACGAAAAAATAAAATGAAATGACGGTGTTGTTCATAAACAAAATTAATAAATAAAAAAAATAGGTATTAGGGACCTTCAACCTTTGCTGCGTGATTCTGTATCTTATAACGCAAGTCTCATCTCTGAATCCTTGATAGTTGTTACACTCACCAAGTCCTACTAAAACTTGCTGTTATATTATATTTTTTTTTGTAATTTATACGTTTGATTGTGACACGTTTATCAACTCATTCCGTTTATTATTAGATTAAACTAGATAAACGTCGATCAATGTTGTCTGGGTCGAAAAACTAAATCTGTTTTAAATCAAATAAGGATCTTCATAGATATTGAAAGACAGATCAATTAGTTCACATGAATTGTAGTTAGACTAAAGTCCGATCAAGTTTTTCGACTCGGGTGATTAACGGAAGCAACTAATTAGATCTAAGAGAAGGAATATTGTTCTGCCCGGTGTATCCCTGAATGGAAAAAATTTATATCCTCAAATTATACTAAAAAATGTAACACAGTTTATATTATGATATAATTATTTATAGAAGAAGTCATATATATTAAAAACAATTAAATTTTTCAGTTTTACTCATATAATTATATATTTTCAAAATATACAAGTATGATATATAATATTATAAGTTAGCATATATCCAAGCTTCATAAACTTCATTTATTGAAAATTGACTTATAAACACATAAATAATTTCATCATACTAATATATAAGCTACTATATATTATCGACTTATAAAATTTTGAGTCTAAAAGTTTTATTTCGAACCTATATCATGTTTTAAACCCAAAAAAGTCTAATGAGGTTTTTCATAATCAGAGTCGTATGTTGACGTTCCCTAATTATAACGCACACTTACATATAAACATTTATGGTCAGATCTACTTAATATGTACTGTGATGTCTGTTCTTTATTCAGTAATCCAAAGTTTTATTTTCTTTTCTCAGTTAACATGTAGTATTAAATATTCATTCTCCCGATTTGAGAAATATTTATATTTTATACTTTCAAGTATATTATCCAATATATAATATAAGAAAAAGTTTAATGGACATTATTACATTTTTTTATAGCAATTACTATACTTTAAATTATATTTCTCGATTATAATTCATTACATTGGAATTTATAACCAGCAAATTATATTTTGAAAATATACAATGCTCTATAATAAAATATATATTTTCTTTGGTAATTTATGTTATAAGAAAAAGTATACTCTCAAGTTATATTAATATTATATTCAAATATACTTAAATTTTTGCCGTTTTATATAAGAGGCATTCCACACCAAGTCGACCACTCTTGACCCCGACCCCTTAGGATTTGGCTGAAAAATTTTTCTCTTTTTCTACCTGATCAAAAACGTTTCTCATAATTTTTGAAAATTTTTTCACCCAACCAAAAAAAAAGTTATGAATTTTTGAAAAAAATGGCTTTTTTTATTTTAAATGGCAATTCGGAAAAAAATTCTTTTAACCATAAAAAATAAGTGTAGAAGAAATTTTTCTGAACTGCCATCCTCTGTGCAAAAATGAGCCAAACAAAAATTTTTTTTTTTTTCATTTCCTTCGCTTTTAAATGTAATATTCAGAAAAGAATACAAAAAATTATTTAAAAGATCCTTCTATTTTTTAATGTGATTTTTCGAACAAAATTCAAATTATTTCGATGATTATCATTTATTGTTTTTATTTTATTTTTTCGAAATTTAAAAGTTCTCTGAGCACTCTCAAAAATTTTAAGCATGGTGTAAGGAGAAATTAGGCTAGTAAAAAATTATAAAAATTTTTTTTTCAATTGGAAAAAAAAGAACATAAATCGAAAAAACATCACTCTGAAAAAATTCGAGGATTTGTAGAAAATGTCAAAGTTTTATATGAAGAACAAATAAATAAAAAAATGGTAAACATCGGAAAATTTTTGAATTTTTCCAAATATCTACAAAAAAACAATGAAGATAGATTGCAATAATGTTTTTGTATTTTTCTTCAGAAAGTTAATCTAAAAACAAAAATTATTGAAAAATTTTGGAAAAAAAAAAACGTCCCAATCAGTTGAATTTTGAAAAATTTATAGCTACTTCAAATAAAAAAGCCATTTTTTTCAAAATTTCATAAATTTTGTTGGTTAGGTGAAAAAATTTGAAAAAATCATGAGAAACGTTTTTGTTCGGGTAGAAAAAGAGAAAAAATTTTTAGTCAAATCTAAGGGGGTCGAGGTCAAAAGTGGCCGATTTGGCGTAGAATGTCCCATAATTATATATTCTCGTACATAAAATAATAAGATATATATTTTTTTCATGCGGTTCAGAACAGGTTTTCAATTATTCTTGTCCACATTTTTCTTGCAAAGAAAAACTACACTTATAGAAGAATTTCTCACCATTTAAAGAGATTTTTTAATAACATTTGTTTTATACAAAAGTAAATAGAAATAAATAAATTTTTTATATATTGCACTTATAATTTCATTCTTTTACTGTGTTTAGTCCACTTAATTTACTCTTAAGCGTTGTAGGGGGAAATTAACTACTGGTTTTTTTTTTTTATTGATAATATGTAAAAAATTCCGTAGATCAAGGAAATAATAATAAGAAAGCTCAATTCGGCCGCGTTTTTTAAATAAATAACAAAATAACAATAGGGATGCCGAGACACCGTGTTTTTTCATTAAGAAACTTTTATCTATTAATGTGAATCCCTATGATGACTGATATTAAATTAAAGGGCGATAAATTCGGAATCAGAGAAGTCTCTGATTCAGAATTTACACCAGTCTCTCGGAGTTTATTATGTTTGTGAAAATAATTAATTAAAAAAAAATAATAATGTGTTGTTTACATTTTGTCACGCTGTCGGGAACAGAGCTGCTGAAACTGAACAAGAGGGTGCGCACGAGCCCGGGTTCAATACTTTTCATCCACTGCAATTTAAAATATTCTCACCATTCTGTGTTATAGAAATTAGTATTTTTGTTTGTATTATTTATTAATACAATTTCATTTCAAAAAATTAAATTAATAAATAATAAAAGAAATAACTCCAAGCGAATACTATTATTACGATGTTAATGTAAGAACGAACACAGAATGGTGAGAACATTTTAAATTGCAATAGATGACAACCACTGAGCCCGGGCTTGCACGCGACCTTTAGCTCAGTTTTTGCAGCTCTGTTACTGACAGCGTGACAAAATGTAAACAACTAATTATTTTGTTTTTTTAATTAATTTTTTTCGCGAACATAATAAGCCCCAGGAGATTGGTTTTTGACATTTCTTATTCAGAATTATCGCCCTTTAATTTAATACCAGTCATCATAGGGTTTTACATTAAAAGATAGAAGTTTTTTAATGAAAATACACGGTATCTCGGCTTGCCTATTGTTATTTTATTATTTATTTAAAAAACGTGGCCGAATTGAGCTTTCTTATTATTATTTTCGTGATCTGCGGAATGTTTTACATATTATCAATAAAAAAAATCCAGTAGTTAATTTCCCTCTACAACGCTTAAGAGTAAATTAAGTCGACTAATTATTATTGTAATTTTTTCAATAATTTTCAATCCTAAAAGTCTTTCAACATTACGATGTTAAGTAATAAATAATTTAAACAACATAGTAAGTTTTAAAATAGGACATTAAAATTTGGTGCTAATGAAAGTATAGTCCGATATATTCCATATATACCGTAAAAGATGTAAAAAATACACGTATGAAAATATGAAATCAATAATATTTCATCATGTCATTTATTTTTTTTAATTTTAGGTTGTTCAAAAGTAGGTCCTCACTATCGCGCGGACCATGGAGAAAGATTGCAATGATTTGAAGGCTCACTCAACATGGACTAAAGAGCATTGCAGTTGAAAAATCTAGCTTCTCTCGCCTCAATCGAGAATTCTTATTGGCCAACTCTTAACTTTAACACCTCTCCTCTGAATCGAACCATCTCATTGGCGCGCAGGAACCGAATTTTCCCTCTTCGCAAACATTCTAGAACCTGGCGCTCGTATATGAAAGGAAGAAATCTGACAGCGACAGCGCATTACGATCTCATGGGCTTTTTATAAAATTTTTTACCTAATACAAACTTACATACTCTCAAGTAATATTGCTTAAATACATAAAACTACAAATATTATAAATTAATAAAACAAATGTAACTGGTTAAACTGCGCACGCAATAGGTACAGAATAAAATAAAACTGTATAAATGTATGCTCTATAAACATTCAATTGAAGAGCCCGAATATCTATTCACATCAATTTTTTCGAGCTTAAAGAGCGCGAAAATGGCGGGAAGGCATACACAGTAAAAAATATTATGTTAAAATCAACACAATCTGTGTGTTAGAAACGGTCCACACAATATTTGTGTTATTTCTTAACACAGACTATTTGTGTTGAATTTCAACACAAAATTTGTGTTAAAATTTCAACACTTTTTTGTGTTGATTTTAAAGTAACAGTTAAGAAATGTTGAGAGTATCCATTATTATACCATTAACTATTTCCATTCAAAGTTGTAAAAATTTTTAACTAAGAATGTGTGTGTGCATGTGTGCGAGCCAGTGTGCACACCCGTGTACAGGTATGTGTGTATATGTGTGCGCGAGGGTGTGTGTGAATTCATGGGGGTAAGTGTGCAAATGTGCCGGTACATTTGTGTGGGTAAGTGTGTGCGGGTTTGCACTTCAATTGAATGTTTACACAAAAAAAAATCGGAATTCAACTTTTTAATAATTTAAACTAGAATACCCTCTTTATTTATGATGGTCATGGCGAAAGATACAGACAAAATTATTTATCTTTACATACAACAAAGAATTGGAATGTAGACTCAATTGATTATTATCATTACCGGTGTAAGGAAAATTCGACGGAAAAGGGTTAAAATGTGTTGACTATATTCTAATCTTTAAAACGTGAAGCACAACGATGAACCCCCCCATGAAGAAACATTTTATACAGTTGTATAAAATTGGATAGAAAAAAAAAGCCCGATCCAATTGTATACAATCGTATATAATGATATATATTTTGTATATAATTCTATATAATTGTATACAAATATATACATTTTTCTTATAATTTTATCATTCTTTTTTGCATTTTTATATAGAATTATATAAGATTGTATATAATTCATAAATAACAGTATAAAATTATATAAAATCTTTTTTCATCAGGCCCTGATTAAGAAATCTATTTTTGAATGATTTGAGATTACGTAACTCTAAATTATTTTGAATCGTTTGAAATTGTTTGAATTATATTGCTTTCGAGTATAAATTTTGGAATGAATTATCTTAAAACATATTGAATAAATAAATAACGAAATAATATTACTTTTTGAATTGAAATTATTTGAAAAGATTTGAACTCTCGAATCATTTCAAATTATATCAAATTAGAAAGTGATATCGCAATTTCTCGTTTCTCATACAATTCAAAATTTAATTTGATATGATATAAATAATTCCAAATTATTATATTAATCCTCAAATCAAATTCTCCTTTATAATGATTCTATTTAGTTAAAATGATTTTTTTGAAATTATCCTTGAAAGCAGCGTATGACTTAAAGATGTAGGCAGATTTGCTATTTTGAAGATTCAAATTATTTTTAATTATTGCAAATAATAATTCACAACTTAAAATAATTGGAAGTTACGAATTTTCGATCATTTCAAGTTATTTCAAATTGGATTTTTTATTCAGAAACATTTCCGAAACGATTCTTATACTTCTGAAAATATAAACAGAAAAAAACAGTCGGTTTAGTACTATGAATCAACAATTTTCAGTGCAAAATACGTCCAGAGTCAAAAATGTTTAATTACTGTTGATTTAATTTGAAAGTTATACCTAGCGGGCGTTTGTCGAATTAAAAGATGATTCGACTTATCTATAGTGTATTGTAGTAGTTGTGTAGGAATGTAGAGATAGATAGAGAGAGAGAAGTTACTTTTCGATACTAGTTCGAGAAAAGTTAATTAAACTATAGATTTCCAGAAATCGTATAGTTTGCACCCTCTGCATGTTACTTCAAAATTCAACTTTCGCGGTTGATATGACAAAGAAATTAATTTTGAACTATCTCTGAACATTTTACGTTTAAGCATAGAGGAGACAAGAGCAGGGCGGTCCTCCCAAGTTGATTATTACTTTTTGTGGCTTTCAAACAACAGATCACTTTACTTTTACCATATTTTGAACAAGTTTATGGACATTTTGCCGAGACTAAAAAAAATACATTTTTTTTTCGGCAAGGAAGCCCTTATCCAAAAAATGATATTTTTTTTTTTCTTAGAATTTTTTCAACGTTAAGACCGTATTTTTTTTTTTTTTTAACCTATTTTTACTTTTATACTACTCGAAAAATTTATTAAAATTGTAATAAATCGTTCCCCCACAATTGTATTGATTACTAGTTGTTATTGAAAAAAAAAAATTCAATATTTATTATTTGTCATTATTTTTAACCCGAAAACGTGTTTTTAATTTCTTATATTATAGATAGTTTTACTTTATTTCAAAAATTTACTAACCTAAGAAAGAAATTTTTATTTTTTAATATTTTTAGTGATCAAATCTGCCCCAGTCAGAGAATCAGCCGAAAAATATGGAAAAATTATTTTTTCAGAAGTTTTGACTTGTCCATTTTGACTCAGGTGTCATGCGTAGGGCTATAAATGGCAAATATATCGGATTTATAATAATGAGATGAGAAAAAAAAATTTTTTTTTTATCGAAATTAAAGGGAGGATCTATGCCCCAGGGGGCCACCTTGCCCCGGTCTTCCTTATCTTAATAATTTTAGGATGTGTATTAATTTTTCTCTTGAATTTTCAAAAATTTCAAAAACGTTTAAAAATAATTCATCATTGTGTAAAGTTTGAAATTTAGAATAGTCAACACTTTTTCAACAATTTTTTTTTTTACACCGGTTAAATACCATACAGGCTCATGTAGTCTCAATATTCTGATTCAGGAAAGTACTCCATTTAGTTATAACCCTTAAACAAGTTAATTATTATTTAATATTTCTAAGTAATTTGACCTTGTTAATAATTTTAAGTAGTAAGTCTGAATTATCGAGACTCTAGTTTATTACTCCATGGTCTAGACTCTGATAATTGCTTTTATATTTGATGAGTCTGACGAATGGAATTATTCTAATAGACAAATTATCTGAAAATATTTCGGTACGATCATTAGTCGTAATTCAAATTGTGCGCCAGTTGTGCTAGGTTTAATGACGCATATTGTTCAGGTATTCTGCTATTATCTCTGCGTACTTGTGTAGTCATTAGGATCTCTTTAAGTTGAAGTATTTCCGTAGTTTCATCGGTAATCCTTTTATTGACCCGGCTATTCAAATCCATAAACAAATATTTATAGTAATCAGATATACTCAAAGTAATAATTCTACTTTCGAAGAGCTTTAAACTAAAATTTTGAATCCATCAAGTTGAGAAATACAATTTTAGAATCAACACCGGGCGGACGTCGTCAACCTCATCCCCAATCCTTAGACACAATGAATAAAAATATATTATGAAAATATTTTTTTTTGCCTAGATATTGTCTTATTGTACTTGCACATCAAAAAAATATGTTAAAAATAGGGGAGGGAGGGGCAAAACGGGGTACCTCCAAAATTTTATGAAAAAAAAAATTTGTTTTTTTGTCTAATTACTGTATATCCGATATATTTGCGTATTTTGAGCGCTACGCATAACACCTGGGGCAAAATGGATCAGCCGAAAGTCCTGAAAAATGATTCTTTCATATTTTTATTGTCAAATTAAAAAAAATTAATATGTTAATTTATTTTTCGGCTGATTTTTGGTAGCTGGGGCGAATTCAGCCACTAAAAATATTCGAAAATAACATTTTAATTTTTAATTGATAACAATTCAATTACAAAAAAAGAAAATTTATCGTTTTTTAGAGGGAGGCCTCTCTGTCCCACAAAAAAATTTTTTTCTGCTTTTGATCAAATTTCAGAAATGTTTTTTTTTTTTTTCAGGGTAATCATTAAAAAAAAAAAAAAAAAGATTTAGCGTATTTCAGTCCTCAAAAACTTAGTATATCCTTAGGTACCCCGATTTGCCCCCCCCCCTCCCGACCCTACATAAAAATATATAAATATGTATAAAAAAATAATTTTTATTAACTAACCTTTAGACGACTCGCGTATATTTTATGTATTTTAAATGTAATTGAAATATTTAAAAAATATATCTTAGACTGCATAACAATATACGGGTAAAAATAGATTTTTTACATTTCCATCATTATAGTTTTTGTAGATTATCATAGATGTATTTTTTATAAATTCTGAGATATTTTTTGAATATATATTTATAAATTACATTTATACTATATAAGATATTTACGAAAATCGGCCAGAAAATTGAGTTATTAAGAAGATTCTAGCGTTATTAAAAGACTCAAAAAAGCAACTAAGCTTTATAATTTTTTCAGCCGACAAAAATATGATTAATATTCATTTTTTTGATTATAAAAATTATTTGTAGTTTAAGTGCACACGTGTCTTCATGGTTAAGAAATGAAAATATTTAAAATACTTTCGTAGTAAGAACTTAATATAAGATGGCTACAGTTCTCTTTAATAGATATGTGTGGAAATGTTTGTAAACGTACATAAACGCTCAAGTCCACTAAAAAAAAATTTTTTTATAATTTCTAATGTTTTTAAAATTGGAGCAAGATAACTGCTGTCTCTAACAGTATTGCCAAGGTATCTGACCTCCATGTTGCCTCAATTTATTATCTACTAAAATAATTTTTTCAACTAAGTTTTTCTCGTTGTTTTCAACAACGAAAATATTTTTCAAATATTTAACTTGACTCTACATTTTATTTTACTTTCGTGTATTAGTTTTTGAGAGCTCAAAGTTAAAAAGTTAACAGCGAATAAAAATCATATTGCTAGGGGCATAGTGTTCCTGTTATAAGAGCTTATATGTAAGGTTTTAGAAAAAACATGGTTTTTAATAATTCTTCATCCTACGGTAAATTCTCATATAATTTAAATAGTAGATGAATGGTATATATATTTTCAAATCCGTAGAATTTGAAATCTTGAAGCTAGTATTTTTGACAACTATAAGAAATGCGTGAGACTTCTTAAAAACATATTATCCATAGATATTATATATTAATAAATTTCATCAAGTTTTCTAGACATTTATATTTGGAGATGAAAATTACTTTCAACAGTAATATTGAAAATTCGGAAGAAGATGGTAAAACTGAATACAATATTTAGATACATGATTATTTCATACTTCCATAAAGACATGCATACGATGGACCTTTCTTGAAAAGTAGAAGAATATCTGAAGTGGGAAATAAAACTTACGTCTTTACAATGGTGCGCTTGATGTCGGCTGAGGCGAACCAATCAGGTGAAGCCACAGTCCAACTGTAATTAAGACCTAAAATTATCTGCAGTAACTACGTAAATGTCTATATATACCTGAGGGTCAATTACAGTACGTTATTGTGCAAGCTCCAGCCGCAGAGTACGGACGCTAATTTTCAAAAGTTAAAAGTGCCAAAGAACATCAAGAATTTGTTGAAATGGCAAGCGTAGACGATTTCATGAAGACCATGGGAATGGCACCCGCCGACTTTGCTGAACTTCCAAGTACAGGAATAGTATTCGAAGACGATTGGTCGTTCAATCAAGTTGTCGAAGGCTTTTTTGAAGGAAGCGTTAATAGCGACGATTGTAGTAGCTCTACAAAACCGGAGAAAGATTCACGTGCTGGTCCGGCTCGTGAAGATCATTTTTTCAAAAACCAGTGCTGTACAAGTGTCAGTTTAAGCCATGTCAGAGGGTGTTTTTTCATCAGTTATTATTTCCTCGCCACAGCATGAAGCATCTCAACGACAAACTAAAGTGCAAGACGTGTATGTGGAGGTCGCAATCGTTGACGGAGAGATTAAGATGCGGTCATGCAGTGCGCAAGAAAATATTGCTGATAAAATCCCGTAAACCATCCCGAAAAATCAAAAAATACCGTTCTTATGTTGCACCAAAAAAATGAATAACCCACACATAAAAAAGTTAATATTTTAGTTATTAAGCCAAAAAATCAAACGGCCCTTTTCAGGGCCACTAAATATATCAAAACGTATGTCAACTATTCAAGTTGAGAAATAATTTTACCTTATTATCATTATTATTATTATTATTATTGTTATTTATTTGTCATTGATTTATTTTTTATTTTCAGCTAAAGATAATTTCTAAGAGTAAATTACTAAAAGTTGGTGGATATTTAAAAATTCAGAGTAATAATCACACCACTTATTCAAAAATATGAAATCACTGAATATGCTAAATCTTTTTTCTTCTTTTTTAATGATATTCAAAGTAAATATCCCGGGCCGAAAAATTTGATTTCTTTTAGATCAACTAAAAATTTTAAGTTTTATTTATTCAATTTCATTTTTTAACTTCCCGCCAAGAAAATTGAAAATTTGCAAAAATTCGGAAAGTTATTGGTTGCAGACCGATTTTTCGAAAATCGAATTTCTAAGAGTTCTTGGCGTTTTGAAGTTCTAGAAAGCTATTCTGACTAAATTCAAGATGATGTCCGATTGTGTATGTATGTACGTACGTACGTATGTAAATATTCTGTAACTTTTGAACAGATGAACCGATTTTAATTTTCAAGGTGTCATTCGACGCAGCTTGTTATTTACAATAAACACTGAAACCTTGAGCTTAATCGGTCGCGTACGTTCGGAGATATTTTAAAAATCAAAATTTTTTCAAAAATGTTTTTTTTAATAACTTTTAATTCGCTCGATGGATTGATTCCAAAATCTAATCAGCTCTAAAACTTTGTAAGCCGCGTCGAATTCTGCCTTAACAATTGAAATCGGTTCATCCGTTCAAGAGAAACCGTTAACGAAAAAATTGAAAAAAAAAAAAAAATTTCTAGTATTTTAGAAATTTCTCAAAAACGACTCGATAAATCAATTTCAAAATTCGATCAGTTGTAGAACTCGATAGAACGCGTCAATTGCCACTTTAAGCGTCTCAATCGGTTTATTCGTTCGAGAGATATCGTTGTAAAAAAAATGTTAAAAAACGTTATCTTTCGAAAACAAAGGCATACAAAAGTAGTTCTACAACTGATCAGATTTCGAAATTGATTTATCGAGTCGTTTTTGAAAAATTTCGAGAATACTAAAATTTTTTTTTTTTAATTTCTTTTACGACGGTTTCTCTTGAACGAATTAACCGATTTTGATGTTTGATGTGGCATTCGACGCGGCTTATGAAGATTCAAAGCCCAGTTGATTTTAGAATCAATCCATCGAGCACATTAAAAGTTATCAAAAAAAAACATTTTCGAAAAAAGTTTATTTTCGGAATATCTCTGAACGAGCCCTGCCGATCAAACTCAATTTTTTCAGCTTTTAGGTATTGACAAGCCGCGTCGAATGACACCTTGAAAATCAAAATCAGTTCATCCGTTCAAAAGTTATAGATATTTACATAGATACATACATACACTCAGACATCATCGTTAAATCAGTCAGGATAGCTTCCTTGAATCTTAAAACGTCAAGATCTCTTAGAAATTCGGACTGAATTTCGGAAATCGGACTGAAACCAATAATTTCCCGAATTTTTGAAAATTTGCAATTTTCTTGGCGGGAAGTTAAAAACTTTTTTGAGATTGTAATAGAAATTTTATTACATTAATTAAATGTTATAAATATTCTATCGAGATAACTAAAAAATACAGCTGTAAAATTATATTTAACTGCTGACACTTTTAAACAAAAGACAGTAACTAAATACAATGATAGAAAAACTATCTTCATTCAAGAAAAATTTTTTCTGAAAAATGTGGTTCTTGTTTCAAAATTTCTAATTGTTTTAATTCAAGAAATAAGTCTTTGAATGAAAAATTCAAATTCTCGGATAGAGGAAAAAAATTTTTCGTTTGAGATTTATATTCTTCGATGAAGCCTTTATTGTTTTAAAACTAAATTCTGACATATTTCGCTTAAGAATTTCTTGCTCTTGGATTAAGATAAGCAAAATGTAGGTTTTAGATATTACCGACTTGTTTTGAGAATGGCGTGATTTTTAAATCAAGATACCAATTTACTCAACTTGGAAAAATACTTTTTTTTTATTTTAAAAATGAAAAATTTTAAAGTAATTTTTTAGGACTACATTCATTCACTTCAGATATGTTAAAGTAGAAATTTATTAAAAAAAAAAAATTTTTTTTTTTTTTCATTACTTTAAAAACATCTCCCATCAAGAAATTATTACTTAAACCAGAAATTTAAAGTTCTTGGAATAATAATACGACATTTTTAGTTGAAGAGCCGAGTGGTCTTGCTTCAAGAAGTCAATAGTATCGATTGAAGATAATATAGTTTCGGATCAAGACACGAGAGTTATCCATCAAATATACGAAATCTTTAGAGCCAAGAAAATCTAAGTCAAGACAAAATGTAAACAAATAATTATTTTGTTTTTTTAATTAATTTTTTTCGCGAACATAAGCCCGAGAAGATTGGTTTTTGACATTCCTTATTCAGAATTTATAGCCCTTTAATTTAATACCAGTCATCATAGGGTTTAACATCAAAAGATAGAAGTTTTTTAATGGAAATACACGGTACCTCGGCTTCCTTATTGTTATTTTATTATTTATTTACCAAACGCGGCCGAATTGAGCTTTCTTATTATTATTTCCATGATCTGCGGAATGTTTTGCATTTTATCAATAAAAAAAAATCCAGTAGTTAATTTCCCCCTACAACGCTTAAGGGTAAATTATGTGGACTAGTTATTATTGTAATTTTTTAAATAATTTTCAATCCTAAAAGTCTTTCAAAATTACGATGTTAAGTAATAAACAATTTAAACAACATAGTAAATTTAAAAATAGGACATTTAAATTTGGTGCTAATGAAAGTATAGTCCGATATATTCCATATATACCATAAAAGATGTAAAAAACACACGAATGAAAATAAGAAGTCAATAATATTTCACCATGTTATTGATTTTTTAAATTTTTAGATTGTTCAAAAGTACTTTCTTACTATCGCGCGGACCATGGAGAAAGATTACAATAATTTGAAGTCTCATTGAACATGGACTGAAAAGCATTGCAATTGCAAAATCTAGCTTCTCCCGCCTCAGTCGAGAATTTTTATTGGCCAACTCTTAAGTTTAACCCCTCTTTTCTCAATCTAACCATCTTATTGGCGCGCAGGAACCGAATTTTCCCTCTTCGCAAACATTCTAGAACCTGGCGCTCGTATATGAAAGGAGGAAAGCTGAGAGCGGCAGCGCATTCGCTGGTGTGCTCCAGGGATCCATTTTGGGCCCAGTTCTCTTTATATACTTTATAAACGACCTTCCGATAGATGACGACACTATTACCGCACTTTTTGCTGACGACACTGCTATTCTCAGATCCTCATGGAATAAAAAGACAGCACTTAATAAAATCCAAAACACACTTGGCAACTTCCTTAAATACTATAGCATCTGGAAAATCAAAGTCAATGCTGCTAAAACGGAGCTCATCATATTTAGTCAAAAACATAAATTAAGGAAAACCGAATAAGACTTGACCGTAAAAATAAATAACGAAATTATAATACCTAAAAATGAAGTTAAATATCTAGGAATGACCCTTGATAAAAAATTAACTCATCATAGCCATATATCTAAAGCCTGCAAAAAAGCGTATCCAATTAAAAATTTCCTATATTCACTCTTATGTGCCAAACCCATACAAAGTTACCATTAATGGAAAAAATGCCGTAGGTTGCCCGATGTCTGACTGCAGTCGCTCGGCCAAGCATTGGCAATTAGTAATGGCCCAAACCTGATTAACTACAAGCAGCCGATTAATTTTTCATCAAGATAGCGTAGTCAATTTTTATTTAAATTTTTGGATGTATATGTTATGGTATTACTGGCTTTATATCGGAATATGACTTCCCGTACCGGAAACGACAGTCATACGATGGTGCCGATGGCTGGCCAATGAATGGTTACTTATAACTGGCCGATTATCGGTTTGCAACGTTGGGCCACTATTTGGTGAATCAGTGGCCCATAATTGATTCTTGTTATATAAAAAAATCTACTTATCAATTATTAATTATTCAAATAACTAATTATTACAGTTTTATTTAATTAATAATTGTTTTTTAATGAAACTAAGTCTTAAGTAATAAATATTTTAATTTTCCGATTAAAATTATTTACAAGTAACAATTAAAACATTTTTTAATTCGTTGTTATTTGCAATCAACAACCGCTATTTTATAACTTCACTTTTAAAAATTAATTTAATTAAAAACTAAGACATATATTTTATAAGTCAATGTCATTTTTAATAATGGTGGTAGAGCAAAATAATTCCATTGGGTTCTTAATAAATAATCCGTTAAATTTAGTAAGGTTTATTTTTAAAAAATTATTAATTATAATAAAAATAGTACAAAATTATTTTTGTTTTAAATAATCGATAATATTAATTGAATTACTCTTTACATTCCATAAAACCGAGTAGTTGTAGTAAAATGAATAAGTAGATCATTTAAAAGTATCAGTTTAACATTAGCAGGTTGTCCAGTAGCCAGCGTTCAAGCAAGCAATCAGAAGGACGGCAGTTTGCGCCCAGAGCCCAGCAGAATTTTCACCAAGTTTTTTTCACATCATTTACCCCACTCGAATAGTTTAAACGTTGATGATTATGAATTTTATTAAGAAATTAGAAAAAGAAATTTTTTTTTAAATTTAATTTATTCGTTTGCTTGGCTGATTGATGGCAGCCATTAATCAGCCGATAGTCGAGCGCCATTAATGGCCCGAGGTTATCATTCTGACTATACGCCGTTTATCGGCCAATAAAAATTGCCATTGCTGAGCCTTTAATCGACATTCTTGGCCCGGTAATGTCTCGATACAGGGCCGATTTCCAAACTTTGTATGGGAAAGTATATTATCAATTAAAAATAAATTACTTCTGTACAAAATGATAATAAAACCTATCCTACTTTATGCAACCCCCATCCGGAGCAATGCTTGTAATACCTCAATAAATAAAATAATAACAGTGCAAAACAAAATCCTTGGAAGTATAAGCCAAGCCAAACCAGATGAAACCAATGAAAGCATTAGAAAAAAATTAAATATTCAAAACATTTCAAAAGACATATATGATCAAACAAACACCTTCTACAACGTTAGTATTAAAACCCACCAGATGCTGAAGAACGTAGGAATATGGGACAAAAATTCGGCACCATTTAAGATAAAACATAAATTACTTCATAGTCTACTACTATAAGAATATCAGAAAACATGTAAATACTGTAAATATTGTAAATAAATATAATAGTTTTAAGTTAGTGTGTAATTTAGATGTTAAGTATAAAAGAAATATATATGGGCTTTTTTAAATTTTTTACCCGACCTTAAATCACAAAAAAAAAAAAATAAATCAATCAACACTAAAAATTCAAAACATAAATGTATTTGGTTAGTTTTTATTAAACGGGAACAAAATAAAACTATGCAAACATTGTAAAACCTGTATTACAAATAAAAAAAAAATAAAGAAAAAAAAAAATTTTTTCAAATGAAAAATCGGCAGCGCATTACGTTCTCATGGGCTTTTTATAAAATTTTTTACCTAATACAAACTTACATACTCTCAAGCAATATTACTAAAATACATGAAACTACAAATATTATAAATTAATACAACAAATGTAACTGGTTAAACTGCGCACGCAATAGGTACAGAATAAAATAAAACTGTATAAATTCATGCTCTGTAAATATTCAATTGAAGAGCTCGAATATCTATTCACAACAATTTTTTCGAGCTCAAGGAGCGCGAAAATGGCGGGAAGGTATACATAGTAAAAAATATTGTGTTAAAATCAACACAATGTTCGTATTATTTTTTAACACAGATTATTTGTGTTGAATTTCAAGTAGGGGTAAGCGTGCGCGGGTGTGTACTTGTGTGCGCGAGGGTGTGTGTGAATGAGTTCGGGTACGTGTGTGTATGTGTGTGGGTAAGTGTGCGTAAATGTGTGGATAAGTGGACGCACGTATGCGAGTAAGTGTGTGTATGTGTGCGGGTAACTTGGCGCACGTATGCGCATGTGTGTGGGTAAGTGTGCGCGAGTGTGATGGTAACTTTTAGCATAAAATTCTCTCCGTGTAAGTAACACTTTTAAAGTGATGAAGAGTAAATTGATTAAAAATGTTAAAGTAACACAAAGAATTGTGTTGATTTGATACAAAATAATTAACATAAAAATTTTAACACTGACCGTTTTTAACACAGATATATAATATTTTTTACGGTGTAGGGCTGGGCCGCAGGGTCAACCGATAGTCAGATCTTTCGTTCTAATGACGGCTGAAAATGTTTTTTATTCTATGTAAATATCATTAACAGAAAAAAAAAAAATATTTAACGTATTTTCGGTCCTGATAACTTGGAATTCCCCTTCCGAATTAGGATATTGAGATTACATAAGCTTACATGAACCTACATAACCCTACAGGATGATTTTTAATCGATTTCATAAATGAATAAATAAAAATAATCAATTCTGCCTGCATTACGATTCTTTGTTGTTTTGAAAAATGAAAAGTTCAAAGCTTAATAAATAGAATACAGTTACTAAAACAGAGAATAAAACTAAAAACAAAAAAATTTCTTTGCAGTTTATTATTTCTTAAATAATTGTAATTTAAAGTTCCATTATAAAATATCGTTTGGAGGTATCAACTTTTGATGATAAACAAAAAAAATATCGGAATTCAACATCTCAATAATTTTAAACTAGAATATCCTCTTTATTTATGATGGTCATGGCAAAAGATACAGACAAAATTATTTATCTCTACATACAACAAAGAATTGAAATGTCGGCTCAATTGATTTTTATCATTTCTTGTGTAAGGAAAAATCGATTAAAAAAGGGTCAAAAATGTGTTGACTATATTTTAATCTTTAAAACGTGACTCGCAACGACGAATCCCTCGATGAAAAAAGATTTTATACAGTTGCATAAAATTGGATAGAAAAAATAGCCCGATACAATTGTATACAATCGTATATAATCAGGAGACACGGTAGTGTCTCGCGCCAAGTACACGTTCAATTACATGTATATGTGTGAAGTGTCATGGCGCGAGCCTACCGCATATCTATACCGTAAACATAGTGGTTTTTAGCTCTCATTTTTAAAAACTTTTTTAAAATAATAAATTTTTAGAAAATTCCTTCTCTATTTGAAAGATAGTTGATTTTTCGTCTTAAAATTATAAAACTTTATTCATTTTAGTAATGAGAACTAATTTAAATAATGAAATTAAGCCAGCATAAACTATCCCTGCTTAAAAAATCCGATAGATTCTTATAGCCAAGGTATAAGGCCCTATATTTAACTATAGCACTTTTCATAGAACTTATTCATTCTTATAAAATGTCTATGGGAATTTATAAGAAACTAATGGATTCTATAAGATTTTCTAAACAGGGATAGCACCCCCAATTTAGACACTTTTATAAATTTTTTCATGTGTTAGGGGCAATGCCAGAGAATAAAAAGTTAGAAGAAAAGCCACGATCGAGTAAAACATTGAAATTTTTTTATAGCAACGATTAATTATTGCGCCATACGGAAATTTTTTATGAGCATAAATAAGTACGTTTCATAAATAAAGCCGTTTTGATATTTAAGATGAATTTTCTTTATTTGACGTCAGTGTTCATTATTATAATTTCAATCAATTTTTCCCGATTTTGCATAAATACTACAGAAAAAACTATGCATCTTACTTTAGTTTTACTTGAAATTGTTGTGAGTTGCATGCGAATTGTCATAAGTAGAAGAAAAAACTTGACAACTATTTCAATCAAATTTTTACTCAAAAATGTCTACAACTTAAATATAAAAAAATAGTTTACAATTTTTCAAGTGAAATTAACAATAAATTGGAGTAAAAATTTACCTGGAAATTGACGAAAAATTTTTCTAGTAAGCTTTCGAAATGAATTTGCATTTTAATTCGGGTAGTAAATTTACGTCAAATTGTATAGCAAGTTGTATATCAATTGTCCTCGAAAACAGAATTGTCCGAAGTTGACGGATATTTGATGAAATTTCCCAGGAAACTTTTGCTAAACAAATTGTGGTATTAGGGTGTCTATTTAAAATATTTAAACTTTTTGATATTGCAGTTATCTTTGCTAGGACGTACCAAAATCAGCTCTACTTACTTAGCCGTACAGTAATAATTATTCGTACAATAATATTAATCGAGTAATATTATAAAAAATCAATGCTAATTGTAAGGATATTCTCTAATTGTACAGTTTACTTAGCAAAATTTAAGTTGCGAAAGTTTCCTCGAAATTTTCGTCAAATGTCCGTCAACTTCGGGCTCTTCCGTTATTGACGAGAATTTGCATAAAATTCGCGATACAATTTGACGTAAACTTACTACCCGAATTCGAATCCAAATTTATTTTAAAAGTCGTATACAAAATACCGTCAAAAACAGAAAAACCCGAAGTTATCAGACATTTGACGGAAATTTCATGGGAACTTTTATTAGTGTTTTTTTTCTAGTAATCAAAAAATGACCCGTAAATTAAGGAAAAATCGACCGCTAATTTTTTTTTCCAAGTTTTGGTATCAAATTGTTGGCCAATTCGGGCAGGAAACTTCGATAATTTTAATTAGTAATATTAAATTACTATCAAATTCAAACTAAGGTGGCTTTTAGGGTTATTTCGTACATCTAACATTGTGGCGCTACCTGTCAATACCTTATTAGCAAAATTTTAAAATCGTGTTTTTAACGAATGGAAACATATAATTATTTTTAATCGGAAGATTTATTATCGTTATACAAAAAAAAAAAAATATTATTTTTATTGAAGACTACTAATGGCAAATCTAGTTTCTTAATTACATTTTTGCTATAAATAAATTACTGTTTTCTTTGTTTTAACCGGCAATCATCGACAAACGATATCCTAGTGATTTAAATGGAAAAATTAATAAAATATCGAAGTAGTGGGGTCAAATGGAAAAAAATAAAGGCAAATTTTTCTTTACTTTTTCATAATTAAGCAATTAACTCTCAAACAACTTTGATAGACCGACATTGATCGACAAACGACCAAAAAACGATTGCAATCAGAATAAATCAGATCGGTTTACATCGAGTTGGTTTATAATGAGGAGTTAAGTAAGTGGAGCTGAGATATACAACTTCAGCCATAAGCGATTTCTGATGATCAAGTTGGAAGCGAGCTAGTGGCAACCAACTACAGCACCTTGTTATCAAGTTGGCCGCATAGATTGTTGGCATTTCTATAAGTTGACGGCAATTAGTCGCCTATTTTCTGAGAAAATGTGTGCCAACAGTTGGCATTCTCTTAGTTGACAGGGTTGACAGAAAGTTGACTTCAATTTTCTCAGAAAGTTGCCGTCAGGTTGCGGCAGTCGATTATCGTCAACTTTCTAGGAATGTTGGTAACAACTTGTAGTCAATAATAACGTCAAAATTTTGAATTTCGTTCTGTTGTATATAAAGTTATATCCGCTAAACAGTACGAAAATCGGACAACTTAGTGCTATGTATATATATGTATGTATAGATATATATGTAGGTCAGTTGAAGTATGATTACGTAGTAATTGCGTCAAAAATACGTATAATTATCTCTAATTCAGTAATTATTATTGACTAACAATTAATGATGCATCAAATAATTTAAAAAATTTTCAAAATATAATCCGTGATTAACTTTCTTATGTTCTATCTAGCTACCCGCAATGTCTATATTTAAAAATTACCTCTCTAATAAGGGATCTACAGTGTATATATAAATATATATATTTTAGTGCTATCTACAGATCAATTAAATTATCATATTTATTTAGTAATTCCGTTGAAAATATGTATAAATCTCTAATTACTACTATATTATTGACAAACAATGAATTATGAGTCAAATAATACTAAAAATTGAAAAATATAATAACACTACAATAAAAAGAAATGAATCCTACCAAAAACAGATTCTCTGTATAGAGTCGCGCCAAGTATACGTTTAAAATTTTTTAAAAGTAAAAAAAAAAAAATTATTTTTTACAAAAAAAAAAAGTCAATTCGAAAAAATACCAAGTACCTAGTATGATGCAAATTCAAAACAAACATTTTCATAAAATTTCAAAAAAAAATTGTATAACAAAATATTAATGTACTTGGTGTGCGTTACTACATGTACTTAAGCAAAATTAATTTCTAATAAAATCAAATATGTTTTTTTTTACTCTTTTGTAAGCGCACCAAGTAAATTGAAATTTTGTTGTACAATTTTTTTTTTAAATATTATGAAAATGTTTATTATGATTTTGCATCATACTAAGTACTTGGTATTTTTTCGATTTGACTTTTTTTTTTGTAAAAAATAAATAATTTTTTTCTTTACTTTTAAAAAATTTTAAACGTGTACTTGGCGCGACTTTATACAGAGAATCTGTTTTTGGTAGGATTATATATATTGTGTATATAATTTGTATATAATTCTATATAATTGTATACAAATATATACATTTGTATATGATTTTATCATTCTTTTTTGCATTATTATATAGAATTATATACGATTGTATATAATTTATATATAACAGTATACAGTTATATAAGACCTTTTCTCATCAGGCCCTGATTAAGAAATTTGATTTTAAATGATTCGAGATTACGTACTTCTTAATTATTTTGAATCGTTTGAAATTATTTGAATTATATTGCTTTCGAGTATAAATTTTGGAATGAATTATCTTAAATCATATTGAATAAATAAATAACGAAATAATATTACTTTCTAAATTGAAATTATTTGAAATGATTTGAACTCTCGAATTATATCAAATTAGAAAGTGATATCGCAATTTCTCGATCCTCGTACAATTCAAATTTTAATTTCATATGATTCGAGAGTTTAAATTATTTTTGATAGTTCTGAATATATTATTTTCTTATTCAATTTAATTTGAAATGATTCAAATAATTCCAAATTATTATATTAATCCTCAAATCAAATTCTCCTTTATAATTATTCTATCTAGTTAAAATGATTTTTTTTAAATTATCCTTGAAAGTAGCGTAGTAGTCGTGTAGGAATGTAGAGACAGATAGGGAGAGAGAAGTTACTTTTCGATACTAGTTCGAGGAAAGTTAATTAAACTATAGATTTCCAGAAATCGTATAGTTTGCACCCTTTGCATGTTACTTCAAAATTCAACTTTCGCGGTTGATATGACAAAGAAATTAATTTTGAACTATCTCTGAACATTTTACGTTTAAGCATAGAGGAGACAAGGGCAGGGCGGCCCTCCTAAGTTGATTATTACTTTTTGTGGCTTTTAAACATCAGATCGCTTTACTTTTACCATATTTTGAACAAGTTTATGGACATTTTGCCGAGACTAAAAAAAAAACATTTTTTTTTTTCGACAAGGAAGCCCTTATCCAAAAAATGATATTTTTTTTTTTTCGCAGAATTTTTTCAACGTTAAGATCGTATTTCTTTTTTTTTTGAAAACTATTCTTACTTTTATACTACTCAAAAAATTTATTAAAATTGTAATAAATCGTCCCCCCATGATTATATTAATTACTAGTTGTTATTAAAAAAAAATAATTCGATATTTATTAATTGTCATTATTTTTAACCCAAAAACGTGTTTTTAATTTCTTATATCATAGATAGTTTTACTTTATTTAAAAAATTTACTAACCAAAGAAAAAAAAATTTATTTTTGAATATTTTTAGTGATCAAATCTGCCCCAGTCAGAGAATCAGCCGAAAAATATGAAAAAATTATTTTTTCACAAGTTTTGGCTTGTCCATTTTGCCTCAGGCGTCATGCGTAGGGTTAAAAATGTCAAATATATCGGATTCATAGTAATGAGATGAAAAAAAAAATTTTTTTTTTGATCGAAATTTAAGGGAGGATATTCGCCCTAGGGGGCCACCTTGCCCCGTTCTCCCTTATCTTAATTATTTTAGGATGTGTATTGATTTTTTTCTTGAATTTTCAAAAATTTAATAAACGTTTAAAAATAATTCATCATTATGTAAAGTTTTGAAATTTAGAATAGTCAACACTTTTTCAACATTTTTCAACTATTTTTTTTTTACACCCGTTAAATACCATACAGGCTCGTGTAGTGTTAATATTCTGACTCAGGTAAGTACTCCATTTAGTCCCAACCCTTAAACAAGTTAATTATTATTTAATATTTCTAAGTAATTTGACTTGGTTAATAATTTTAAGTAGTAAGTCTAAAATATCGAGACTCTAGTTTATTACACCATCGTCTAGACTCTGATGATTGCTTTTATAATTGTTTGCTAGTTGTGCTAGGTTTATTGACCCGTATTGTTCAGGTATTCTGCTATTATCTCTGTGTACTTTTGTAGTCATTAGAATCTCTTTAAGTTGAAGTATTTTCGTAGTTTCATCGGTAATCCTTTTATTAACCCGGCTATTCAAATCCATAAACAAATATTTATAGTAATCAGATATACTCAAAGTAGTAATTTTACTAATGAAGAGCTTGAAACTCAGATTTTAAATCCATCAAGTTGAGAAATAAAGTTTTAGAATCAGCACCGGACAGACGTCGTCAACCTCATCCCCGATCCTTAGACACAATAAATAAAAATGTATTATGAAAATATTTTTTTTGCCTAGATATTGTCTTATTGTACTTGCACACCAAAAAAATATGTTGAAAATAGGGGAGGGAGGGGCAAAACGGGGCAGGCGGGCAAAACGGAGTACCCCCAAAATGTTAAAAAAACAAAAAAAAATTTTTTTTTGTCTAATTACTGTATATCCGATATATTTGCGCATTTTAAGCCTTACGCGTGACACCTGGGGCAAAATGGTCCAGCCGAAAAATCGAAAAAATAATTCTTTCAAATTTTTATTATTAAATTGAAAAAAAAATTGAATATATTTTCGCATTTTTAGCCCTGCCCATAACATTTAGGACAAAATGGACCAGCCGAAAGTCCTGAAAAATGATTCTTTCATATTTTTATCGTCAAATTAAAAACAATTGATGTGTTAATTCATTTTTCGGCTGATTTTTGGTAGCTGGGGCAAATTCGGTCACTAAAAATATTCGAAAATAATATTTTAATTTTTAATTGATAAAAATTCAATTACAAAAAAAAAAAAAAAAAAAAAAAAAATTTATCACTTTTTCGGAGGGAGGCCTCTCTGTCCCACAAAAAAATTTATTTGCCTTTGTTTCCACCAATGATGTTAAATGTAATTTTTCTTCATGTATTTTAGATAAAAAAAAAATTTTATTTAATAAAATTTGATCAAATTTCAAAAATGTTAATTTTTCAGCTTTTTTTTTCAGGGTACCCCATTTTGCCCGCCAGGAGTGAAAATTTTATTTATTAACGGCAGCTAAAAATCTTGTCTACTTACCTTGAATATCATGAAAAAAAAAAGATTTAGCGTATGTTAGTCCTCAAAAACTTACTATATCCTTAGGTACTCCGATTTGCCCCCCCCCCCCCCACTCAACATAAAAATATATAAATATGTATAAAAAAAAATTTCAATCAACTAATCTTTGAACGACTCGGATATATTTTATATATTTTTAATGTAATTGAAGTATTTAAAAAATATATCTTATACTGCACAACAATATACGGGTAAAAATATATTTTTTCTACATTTCCATTATTATATTTTTTATAAATTCTTAGATATTTTTTTAATATATAATTTAAATTGCATTCATACTACATAAGATATATACGAAAATCGGCTAGAAAATTGAGTTATTAAGAAGATTCTAGCGTTAGAAAAAGTCTCAAAAAAGCCACTAAGCTTTTTAATTTTTTCAGCCGACAAAAACATGATTAATATTCATTTTTTCAGTCATAAAAATTATTTGTAGTTTATTTGCACACGTGTCTTCATGGTTAAGAAATGAGAATATTTAAAATACTTTCATAGTAAGAACTTAAAATAATATGGCAACAGTTCTCTTTGATAGATATGTGTCGAAATGTTTGTAAACATACATAAACGCTCAAGTCTACTAAAAAAAAATTTTTTTATAATTTCTAATGTTTTTAAAATTGGAGCCAAATAACTGCTGTCTCTAGCAGCGTTGCCAAGGTGTCTGTCCTCCATGTTTCCTCAATTTATCATCTAGTAAAATAATTTTTTCAACTAAGTTTTTCTCATTGTTTTTAACGACGAAAATATTTTTCAAATATTTAACTTTCGTTTATTAGTTTTTGAGAGCTCAAAGTTAAAAAGTTAACAGCGAAAAAGAATCGTTTTAGAAAAAACATGGTTTTTAATCATTTCTTATCTGAATAATCCTACGGTAAATTCTCATATAATATTAATAGTAGATGTATGGTATATTTATTTTCAAATTTGTAGAATTTTAAATCTTAAAGCTGGTATTTTTGACAACTATTAGGAGCGCGTGAGCCTTCTTAAAAATATATTTTTTATACATATTTTATATTACTATGTTTTATCAAGTTTTCTAGACATTTATATATGGAGATGGAAATTACTTTAAACAGTAATATTGAAAATTCGAAAGAAGATGGTAAAACTGAATATAATATTTAGATACATCATTATTTCATGCTTCCATAAAGACAAGCATACGATGAACCTTTCTTGAAAAGTAGAAGAATACCTGAAGTGGGAAATAAAACTTACGTTTTTACAATGGTGCACTTGATGTCGGCTGAGGCGAACCAATCAGGTGAAGCCACAGTCCAACAATAATTAAGACCTAAAATTATCGGCAGAACCTACGTAAATGTCTATATATACCTGAGGGTCAGTAACAGTACATTATTGTGCAAGCTCAAGCCGCAGAGTACGGACGCTCATTTTTAAAAGTTAAAAGTGCAAAAGAACGTGAAGAATTTGTTGAAATGGCGAGCGTAGACGATGTCATGAAGACCATGGGAATGGAACCCACAGACTTTACGGAACTTCCAAGTGCAGGAATAGTCTTCGAGGACGATTGGTCGTTCAATCAAGTTGTCGAAGGCTTTTTTGAAGGAAGCGTTAATAGCGACGATTGTGGTAGCTCTTCAAAACCGGAGGAAGATTCACGTGCTGGTCCGGCTCGTCAAGATCATATTTTTCAAAAACCAGTGCAGTACAAGTGTCAGTTTAAGCCATGTCAGAGGGTGTTTTTTCATCAGTTATTATTCCGTCGCCACAGCATGAAGCATCTCAACGACAAACTAAAGTGCAAGACGTGTATGTGGAGGTCGCAAGCGTTGACGGAGAGATTAAGATGCTGTCATGCAGTGCGCAAGAAAATATTGCTGATAAAATCTCGTAAACCATCCCGAAAAATCAAAAAATACCGTTCTTATGTTGCTCAAAAAAAATGAATAACCCACACATAAAAAAGTTAATATTTTAGTTATCAAGCCAAAAAATCAAACGGCCCTTTTCAGGGCCAAAAAATGTATCAAAACGTATGTCAACTATTCAAGTTGAGAAATAATTTTACATTATTATCATTATTATTATTATTATTATTATTGTTATTTATTTGTCATTGATTTATTTTTTATTTTCAGCTAAAGATAATTTCTAAGAGTAAATTACTAAAAGTTGGTGGATATTTAAAAATTCAGGGTAATAATCACACCACTTATTCAAAAATATGAATTCACTGAATGTGCTAAATCTTTTTTCTTTTTTTTAATGATATTCAAAGTAAATATTCGAAGAATTTGATTCCTTTTGAATCTACTAAATATTTTAATTTATATTTACTCAGTTTTATTTTTTAACTTCCCGCCAAGAAAATTGCAAATTTTCAAAAATTTGTGAAGTCCGAGTGTATATATGTATGTATGTATGTATGTATGTACGTATGTGAATATTCTGTAACTTTTGAACGGATAAACCGATTTTGATTTTCGTGGTGTCATTCGACGCAGCTTGTTATTTACTATGAACACTGAAAATTTTAGCTCAATCGGTCGGGTACATTCGGAGATATTTCAAAAATAAAATTTTTTTTGAAAATGTTTTTTTTTTAATAACTTTTAATTCGCTTGATGGATTGATTCCAAAATCTAATCAGCTCCCAAACTTCGTAAGCCGCATCGAATTCCGCCTTAACAATCGAAATCGGTTTATTCGTTCAAGAGAAACCGTTAACGGAAGAATTGAAAAAAAAAAAAAAAAATTTCTAGTATTTTGGAAATTTCTCAAAAACAACTCGATACATCAATTTCAAAATTCGATCAGTTGTAGAATTCAATAGATCGCGTCGATTGCCAACTTAAGCGTCTCAATCGGATTATTCTCTCGAAAGATATCGTTGTAGAAAAAATGTTAAAAAACGTTATCTTTCGAAAACAAAGGCATACAAAAGTATTTCCGAGCTTCTTGAACTCGAAAATGTATCCACGTTTTTTTTTATCTGAAGGAGCTCGAAATGGGCGGGAAGTTGTAGGGCTGGCCCACAGGGTCAATCGACAGACCGATTTTTTTTTTTTTTATATTTAACTCCATTCGAAAAATTTGATCAGATTTCAGTCTATTTAGACTATTTGACCTGTTTTTGATCTTTTACAATAATTTTAAGCTGTTTTCGACCTGTTATTCTAAAAAAACAATTGCGTTACAGGCAGACACAACTAGATTAATTCTTGAACTTTAAAAAATTTTAGATCTGAAAATTCGCAAAGACAAAACTGGATCAAATCGTCGACTTATAAAATTTTTATTTATCGGCAATATTTATAAAAAAAAACATTTAGTTACAGAATTGATTTTGTTTTGTTTACTATTCATTGAGTATCTTTTGTTTAAAAATGTCGGCAGTTAATGAAAGTTTTACAGCTTAATTTGTAATTGTCTTGACTGAATATTTATAGCATTGAAATAAAGTGATAGAATAACTCTTAAAATGTCAAAAAAAAATTTCTTATTTACTGGATAAAATCGAAAATTTCTTGGCATTTGTCCTATTTAGGAAATCCCATAAAATCCAGTAGATCTCATAAATTTCCATAGAATTTTTTGAGAATGAATAAGTTATATAAGAAGTGCTATAGTGAAGTATAGGACCATGTACATACAGCTATAAGAATCGATCAGATTTTTTAAGCAAGGAGATAACATAAAAATTCTTGGGACATCTTATTACGAAAGCGCATTAGTGTTTCAAATACTAAGAAAATTAAAATAAATTTATAAATCTCTTATTACTATTACGATTTATATTTGTATTGTTATGTTTTGGTACGATTTGTATATGTTTTGATTACGATTTGTATATGTTATGGTATTACTGGCTTCATATCGGTATATGACTTCCCGTACCGGAAACGACAGTCATACGATGGTGCCGATGGCTGGCCAATGAATGGTTACTTATAACTGGCCGATTATCGGTTCGCAACGTTAGGCCACTATTTGGTGAATCAGTGGCCCATGATTGATTCTTGTTAAATAAAAGAATCTACTTATCAATTATTAATCATTCAAATAACTAATTATTACAGTTTTATTTAATTAATAATTGTTTTTTAATGAAACTAAGTCTTAATTAATAAATATTTTAATTTTCCGATTTAAATTATTTACAAGTAACAATTAAAACATTTTTTAATTCGTTATTATTTGCAATCAACAACCGCTATTTTATAACTTAACTTATAAAAATTAATTTACTTAAAAACTAAGACATATATTTTATAAGTAAATGTCATTTTTAATAATGGTGGTAGAGCAAAATAATTCCATTGGGTTCTGAATAAATAATCCATTAAATTTAGTAAGTTTTATTTTTAAAAAATTATTAATTTTAATAAAAATAGTACAAAATTATTTTTGTTTTAAATAATCGATAATATTAATTGAATTACTCTTTACATTCCATAAAACCGAGTAGTTGTAGTAAAATGAATAAGTAGATCATTTAAAAGTATCAGTTTAACATTAGCAGGTTGTCCAGTAGCCAGCGTTCAAGCCCAGCAATCAGAAGAACGGCAGTTTGCGCCCAGAGCCCAGCAGAATTTTCACCAAGTTTTTTTCACATCATTTACCCCACTCGAATAGTTTAAACGTTGATGATTATGAATTTTATTAAGAAATTAGAAAAAGAAATTTTTTTTTAAATCTAATTTATTCGTTTGCTTGGCTGATTGATGGCTGCCATTAATCGGCCGATAGTCGAGCGCCATTAATGGCCCGAGGTTATCATTCTGACTATACGCCGTTTATCGGCCAATAAAAATTGCCATTGCTGAGCCATTAATCGACATTCTTGGCCCGGTAATGTCTCGATACAGGGCCGATTTCCAAACTTTGTATAGGAAAGTAAATTACCAATTAAAAATAAATTACTTCTGTACAAAATGATAATAAAACCTATCCTACTTTATGCAACTTCCATCTGGAGCAATGCTTGTAATACCTCAATAAATAAAATAATAACAGTGCAAAACAAAATCCTTGGAAGTATAAGCCAAGCCAAACCAGATGAAACCAATGAAAGCATTAGAAAAAAAATTAAATATTCAAGACATTTCAAAAGACATATATGATCAAACAAACACCTTCTACAACGTTAGGATTAAAACCCACCAGATGCTGAAGAACGTAGGAATATGGGACAAAAATTCGGCACCATTTAAGATAAAACATAAATTACTTCATAGTCTACTACTATAAGAATATCAGAAAACATGTAAATACTGTAAATATTGTAAATAAAAATAATAGTTTTAAGTTAGTGTGTAAGTTAGATGTTAAGTATAAAAGAAATATATATGGGCTTTTTTAAATTTTTTACCCGACCTTAAATCACAAAAAAAAAAAATAAATCAATCAACACTAAAAATTCAAAACATAAATGTATTTGGTTAGTTTTTATTAAACGGGAACAAAATAAAACTATGCAAACATTGTAAAACCTGTATTACAAATAAAAAAAAATAAAGAAAAAAAGAAAATTTTTTCAAATGAAAAATCGGCAGCGCATTACGTTCTCATGGGCTTTTTATAAAATTTTTTACCTAATACAAACTTACATACTCTCAAGTAATATTCCTTAAATACATGAAACTACAAATATTATAAATTAATACAACAAATGTAACTGGTTAAACTGCGCACGCAATAGGTACAGAATAAAATAAAACTGTATAAATTCATGCTCTGTAAATATTCAATTGAAGAGCTCGAATATCTATTCACAACAATTTTTTCGAGCTCAAGGAGCGCGAAAATGGCGGGAAGGTATACATAGTAAAAAATATTGTGTTAAAATCAACACAATGTTCGTATTATTTTTTAACACAGATTATTTGTGTTGAATTTCAAGTAGGGGTAAGCGTGCGCGGGTGTGTACTTGTGTGCGCGAGGGTGTGTGTGAATGAGTTCGGGTACGTGTGTGTATGTGTGTGGGTAAGTGTGCGTAAATGTGTGGATAAGTGGACGCACGTATGCGAGTAAGTGTGTGTATGTGTGCGGGTAACTTGGCGCACGTATGCGCATGTGTGTGGGTAAGTGTGCGCGAGTGTGATGGTAACTTTTAGCATAAAATTCTCTCCGTGTAAGTAACACTTTTAAAGTGATGAAGAGTAAATTGATTAAAAATGTTAAAGTAACACAAAGAATTGTGTTGATTTGATACAAAATAATTAACATAAAAATTTTAACACTGACCGTTTTTAACACAGATATATAATATTTTTTACGGTGTAGGGCTGGGCCGCAGGGTCAACCGATAGTCAGATCTTTCGTTCTAATGACGGCTGAAAATGTTTTTTATTCTATGTAAATATCATTAACAGAAAAAAAAAAAATATTTAACGTATTTTCGGTCCTGATAACTTGGAATTCCCCTTCCGAATTAGGATATTGAGATTACATAAGCTTACATGAACCTACATAACCCTACAGGATGATTTTTAATCGATTTCATAAATGAATAAATAAAAATAATCAATTCTGCCTGCATTACGATTCTTTGTTGTTTTGAAAAATGAAAAGTTCAAAGCTTAATAAATAGAATACAGTTACTAAAACAGAGAATAAAACTAAAAACAAAAAAATTTCTTTGCAGTTTATTATTTCTTAAATAATTGTAATTTAAAGTTCCATTATAAAATATCGTTTGGAGGTATCAACTTTTGATGATAAACAAAAAAAATATCGGAATTCAACATCTCAATAATTTTAAACTAGAATATCCTCTTTATTTATGATGGTCATGGCAAAAGATACAGACAAAATTATTTATCTCTACATACAACAAAGAATTGAAATGTCGGCTCAATTGATTTTTATCATTTCTTGTGTAAGGAAAAATCGATTAAAAAAGGGTCAAAAATGTGTTGACTATATTTTAATCTTTAAAACGTGACTCGCAACGACGAATCCCTCGATGAAAAAAGATTTTATACAGTTGCATAAAATTGGATAGAAAAAATAGCCCGATACAATTGTATACAATCGTATATAATCAGGAGACACGGTAGTGTCTCGCGCCAAGTACACGTTCAATTACATGTATATGTGTGAAGTGTCATGGCGCGAGCCTACCGCATATCTATACCGTAAACATAGTGGTTTTTAGCTCTCATTTTTAAAAACTTTTTTAAAATAATAAATTTTTAGAAAATTCCTTCTCTATTTGAAAGATAGTTGATTTTTCGTCTTAAAATTATAAAACTTTATTCATTTTAGTAATGAGAACTAATTTAAATAATGAAATTAAGCCAGCATAAACTATCCCTGCTTAAAAAATCCGATAGATTCTTATAGCCAAGGTATAAGGCCCTATATTTAACTATAGCACTTTTCATAGAACTTATTCATTCTTATAAAATGTCTATGGGAATTTATAAGAAACTAATGGATTCTATAAGATTTTCTAAACAGGGATAGCACCCCCAATTTAGACACTTTTATAAATTTTTTCATGTGTTAGGGGCAATGCCAGAGAATAAAAAGTTAGAAGAAAAGCCACGATCGAGTAAAACATTGAAATTTTTTTATAGCAACGATTAATTATTGCGCCATACGGAAATTTTTTATGAGCATAAATAAGTACGTTTCATAAATAAAGCCGTTTTGATATTTAAGATGAATTTTCTTTATTTGACGTCAGTGTTCATTATTATAATTTCAATCAATTTTTCCCGATTTTGCATAAATACTACAGAAAAAACTATGCATCTTACTTTAGTTTTACTTGAAATTGTTGTGAGTTGCATGCGAATTGTCATAAGTAGAAGAAAAAACTTGACAACTATTTCAATCAAATTTTTACTCAAAAATGTCTACAACTTAAATATAAAAAAATAGTTTACAATTTTTCAAGTGAAATTAACAATAAATTGGAGTAAAAATTTACCTGGAAATTGACGAAAAATTTTTCTAGTAAGCTTTCGAAATGAATTTGCATTTTAATTCGGGTAGTAAATTTACGTCAAATTGTATAGCAAGTTGTATATCAATTGTCCTCGAAAACAGAATTGTCCGAAGTTGACGGATATTTGATGAAATTTCCCAGGAAACTTTTGCTAAACAAATTGTGGTATTAGGGTGTCTATTTAAAATATTTAAACTTTTTGATATTGCAGTTATCTTTGCTAGGACGTACCAAAATCAGCTCTACTTACTTAGCCGTACAGTAATAATTATTCGTACAATAATATTAATCGAGTAATATTATAAAAAATCAATGCTAATTGTAAGGATATTCTCTAATTGTACAGTTTACTTAGCAAAATTTAAGTTGCGAAAGTTTCCTCGAAATTTTCGTCAAATGTCCGTCAACTTCGGGCTCTTCCGTTATTGACGAGAATTTGCATAAAATTCGCGATACAATTTGACGTAAACTTACTACCCGAATTCGAATCCAAATTTATTTTAAAAGTCGTATACAAAATACCGTCAAAAACAGAAAAACCCGAAGTTATCAGACATTTGACGGAAATTTCATGGGAACTTTTATTAGTGTTTTTTTTCTAGTAATCAAAAAATGACCCGTAAATTAAGGAAAAATCGACCGCTAATTTTTTTTTCCAAGTTTTGGTATCAAATTGTTGGCCAATTCGGGCAGGAAACTTCGATAATTTTAATTAGTAATATTAAATTACTATCAAATTCAAACTAAGGTGGCTTTTAGGGTTATTTCGTACATCTAACATTGTGGCGCTACCTGTCAATACCTTATTAGCAAAATTTTAAAATCGTGTTTTTAACGAATGGAAACATATAATTATTTTTAATCGGAAGATTTATTATCGTTATACAAAAAAAAAAAAATATTATTTTTATTGAAGACTACTAATGGCAAATCTAGTTTCTTAATTACATTTTTGCTATAAATAAATTACTGTTTTCTTTGTTTTAACCGGCAATCATCGACAAACGATATCCTAGTGATTTAAATGGAAAAATTAATAAAATATCGAAGTAGTGGGGTCAAATGGAAAAAAATAAAGGCAAATTTTTCTTTACTTTTTCATAATTAAGCAATTAACTCTCAAACAACTTTGATAGACCGACATTGATCGACAAACGACCAAAAAACGATTGCAATCAGAATAAATCAGATCGGTTTACATCGAGTTGGTTTATAATGAGGAGTTAAGTAAGTGGAGCTGAGATATACAACTTCAGCCATAAGCGATTTCTGATGATCAAGTTGGAAGCGAGCTAGTGGCAACCAACTACAGCACCTTGTTATCAAGTTGGCCGCATAGATTGTTGGCATTTCTATAAGTTGACGGCAATTAGTCGCCTATTTTCTGAGAAAATGTGTGCCAACAGTTGGCATTCTCTTAGTTGACAGGGTTGACAGAAAGTTGACTTCAATTTTCTCAGAAAGTTGCCGTCAGGTTGCGGCAGTCGATTATCGTCAACTTTCTAGGAATGTTGGTAACAACTTGTAGTCAATAATAACGTCAAAATTTTGAATTTCGTTCTGTTGTATATAAAGTTATATCCGCTAAACAGTACGAAAATCGGACAACTTAGTGCTATGTATATATATGTATGTATAGATATATATGTAGGTCAGTTGAAGTATGATTACGTAGTAATTGCGTCAAAAATACGTATAATTATCTCTAATTCAGTAATTATTATTGACTAACAATTAATGATGCATCAAATAATTTAAAAAATTTTCAAAATATAATCCGTGATTAACTTTCTTATGTTCTATCTAGCTACCCGCAATGTCTATATTTAAAAATTACCTCTCTAATAAGGGATCTACAGTGTATATATAAATATATATATTTTAGTGCTATCTACAGATCAATTAAATTATCATATTTATTTAGTAATTCCGTTGAAAATATGTATAAATCTCTAATTACTACTATATTATTGACAAACAATGAATTATGAGTCAAATAATACTAAAAATTGAAAAATATAATAACACTACAATAAAAAGAAATGAATCCTACCAAAAACAGATTCTCTGTATAGAGTCGCGCCAAGTATACGTTTAAAATTTTTTAAAAGTAAAAAAAAAAAAATTATTTTTTACAAAAAAAAAAAGTCAATTCGAAAAAATACCAAGTACCTAGTATGATGCAAATTCAAAACAAACATTTTCATAAAATTTCAAAAAAAAATTGTATAACAAAATATTAATGTACTTGGTGTGCGTTACTACATGTACTTAAGCAAAATTAATTTCTAATAAAATCAAATATGTTTTTTTTTACTCTTTTGTAAGCGCACCAAGTAAATTGAAATTTTGTTGTACAATTTTTTTTTTAAATATTATGAAAATGTTTATTATGATTTTGCATCATACTAAGTACTTGGTATTTTTTCGATTTGACTTTTTTTTTTGTAAAAAATAAATAATTTTTTTCTTTACTTTTAAAAAATTTTAAACGTGTACTTGGCGCGACTTTATACAGAGAATCTGTTTTTGGTAGGATTATATATATTGTGTATATAATTTGTATATAATTCTATATAATTGTATACAAATATATACATTTGTATATGATTTTATCATTCTTTTTTGCATTATTATATAGAATTATATACGATTGTATATAATTTATATATAACAGTATACAGTTATATAAGACCTTTTCTCATCAGGCCCTGATTAAGAAATTTGATTTTAAATGATTCGAGATTACGTACTTCTTAATTATTTTGAATCGTTTGAAATTATTTGAATTATATTGCTTTCGAGTATAAATTTTGGAATGAATTATCTTAAATCATATTGAATAAATAAATAACGAAATAATACTACTTTCTAAATTGAAATTATTTGAAATGATTTGAACTCTCGAATTATATCAAATTAGAAAGTGATATCGCAATTTCTCGATCCTCGTACAATTCAAATTTTAATTTCATATGATTCGAGAGTTTAAATTATTTTTGATAGTTCTGAATATATTATTTTCTTATTCAATTTAATTTGAAATGATTCAAATAATTCCAAATTATTATATTAATCCTCAAATCAAATTCTCCTTTATAATTATTCTATCTAGTTAAAATGATTTTTTTTAAATTATCCTTGAAAGTAGCGTAGTAGTCGTGTAGGAATGTAGAGACAGATAGGGAGAGAGAAGTTACTTTTCGATACTAGTTCGAGGAAAGTTAATTAAACTATAGATTTCCAGAAATCGTATAGTTTGCACCCTTTGCATGTTACTTCAAAATTCAACTTTCGCGGTTGATATGACAAAGAAATTAATTTTGAACTATCTCTGAACATTTTACGTTTAAGCATAGAGGAGACAAGGGCAGGGCGGCCCTCCTAAGTTGATTATTACTTTTTGTGGCTTTTAAACATCAGATCGCTTTACTTTTACCATATTTTGAACAAGTTTATGGACATTTTGCCGAGACTAAAAAAAAAACATTTTTTTTTTTCGACAAGGAAGCCCTTATCCAAAAAATGATATTTTTTTTTTTTCGCAGAATTTTTTCAACGTTAAGATCGTATTTCTTTTTTTTTTGAAAACTATTCTTACTTTTATACTACTCAAAAAATTTATTAAAATTGTAATAAATCGTCCCCCCATGATTATATTAATTACTAGTTGTTATTAAAAAAAAATAATTCGATATTTATTAATTGTCATTATTTTTAACCCAAAAACGTGTTTTTAATTTCTTATATCATAGATAGTTTTACTTTATTTAAAAAATTTACTAACCAAAGAAAAAAAAATTTATTTTTGAATATTTTTAGTGATCAAATCTGCCCCAGTCAGAGAATCAGCCGAAAAATATGAAAAAATTATTTTTTCACAAGTTTTGGCTTGTCCATTTTGCCTCAGGCGTCATGCGTAGGGTTAAAAATGTCAAATATATCGGATTCATAGTAATGAGATGAAAAAAAAAATTTTTTTTTTGATCGAAATTTAAGGGAGGATATTCGCCCTAGGGGGCCACCTTGCCCCGTTCTCCCTTATCTTAATTATTTTAGGATGTGTATTGATTTTTTTCTTGAATTTTCAAAAATTTAATAAACGTTTAAAAATAATTCATCATTATGTAAAGTTTTGAAATTTAGAATAGTCAACACTTTTTCAACATTTTTCAACTATTTTTTTTTTACACCCGTTAAATACCATACAGGCTCGTGTAGTGTTAATATTCTGACTCAGGTAAGTACTCCATTTAGTCCCAACCCTTAAACAAGTTAATTATTATTTAATATTTCTAAGTAATTTGACTTGGTTAATAATTTTAAGTAGTAAGTCTAAAATATCGAGACTCTAGTTTATTACACCATCGTCTAGACTCTGATGATTGCTTTTATAATTGTTTGCTAGTTGTGCTAGGTTTATTGACCCGTATTGTTCAGGTATTCTGCTATTATCTCTGTGTACTTTTGTAGTCATTAGGATCTCTTTAAGTTGAAGTATTTTCGTAGTTTCATCGGTAATCCTTTTATTAACCCGGCTATTCAAATCCATAAACAAATATTTATAGTAATCAGATATACTCAAAGTAGTAATTTTACTAATGAAGAGCTTGAAACTCAGATTTTAAATCCATCAAGTTGAGAAATAAAGTTTTAGAATCAGCACCGGACAGACGTCGTCAAACTCATCCCCGATCCTTAGACACAATAAATAAAAATGTATTATGAAAATATTTTTTTTGCCTAGATATTGTCTTATTGTACTTGCACACCAAAAAAATATGTTGAAAATAGGGGAGGGAGGGGCAAAACGGGGCAGGCGGGCAAAACGGAGTACCCCCAAAATGTTAAAAAAACAAAAAAAAATTTTTTTTTGTCTAATTACTGTATATCCGATATATTTGCGCATTTTAAGCCTTACGCGTGACACCTGGGGCAAAATGGTCCAGCCGAAAAATCGAAAAAATAATTCTTTCAAATTTTTATTATTAAATTGAAAAAAAAATTGAATATATTTTCGCATTTTTAGCCCTGCCCATAACATTTAGGACAAAATGGACCAGCCGAAAGTCCTGAAAAATGATTCTTTCATATTTTTATCGTCAAATTAAAAACAATTGATGTGTTAATTCATTTTTCGGCTGATTTTTGGTAGCTGGGGCAAATTCGGTCACTAAAAATATTCGAAAATAATATTTTAATTTTTAATTGATAAAAATTCAATTACAAAAAAAAAAAAAAAAAAAAAAAAAATTTATCACTTTTTTGGAGGGAGGCCTCTCTGTCCCACAAAAAAATTTATTTGCCTTTGTTTCCACCAATGATGTTAAATGTAATTTTTCTTCATGTATTTTAGATAAAAAAAAAATTTTATTTAATAAAATTTGATCAAATTTCAAAAATGTTAATTTTTCAGCTTTTTTTTTCAGGGTACCCCATTTTGCCCGCCAGGAGTGAAAATTTTATTTATTAACGGCAGCTAAAAATCTTGTCTACTTACCTTGAATATCATGAAAAAAAAAAGATTTAGCGTATGTTAGTCCTCAAAAACTTACTATATCCTTAGGTACTCCGATTTGCCCCCCCCCCCCCCCACTCAACATAAAAATATATAAATATGTATAAAAAAAAATTTCAATCAACTAATCTTTGAACGACTCGGATATATTTTATATATTTTTAATGTAATTGAAGTATTTAAAAAATATATCTTATACTGCACAACAATATACGGGTAAAAATATATTTTTTCTACATTTCCATTATTATATTTTTTATAAATTCTTAGATATTTTTTTAATATATAATTTAAATTGCATTCATACTACATAAGATGTATACGAAAATCGGCTAGAAAATTGAGTTATTAAGAAGATTCTAGCGTTAGAAAAAGTCTCAAAAAAGCCACTAAGCTTTTTAATTTTTTCAGCCGACAAAAACATGATTAATATTCATTTTTTCAGTCATAAAAATTATTTGTAGTTTATTTGCACACGTGTCTTCATGGTTAAGAAATGAGAATATTTAAAATACTTTCATAGTAAGAACTTAAAATAATATGGCAACAGTTCTCTTTGATAGATATGTGTCGAAATGTTTGTAAACATACATAAACGCTCAAGTCTACTAAAAAAAAATTTTTTTATAATTTCTAATGTTTTTAAAATTGGAGCCAAATAACTGCTGTCTCTAGCAGCGTTGCCAAGGTGTCTGTCCTCCATGTTTCCTCAATTTATCATCTAGTAAAATAATTTTTTCAACTAAGTTTTTCTCATTGTTTTTAACGACGAAAATATTTTTCAAATATTTAACTTTCGTTTATTAGTTTTTGAGAGCTCAAAGTTAAAAAGTTAACAGCGAAAAAGAATCGTTTTAGAAAAAACATGGTTTTTAATCATTTCTTATCTGAATAATCCTACGGTAAATTCTCATATAATATTAATAGTAGATGTATGGTATATTTATTTTCAAATTTGTAGAATTTTAAATCTTAAAGCTGGTATTTTTGACAACTATTAGGAGCGCGTGAGCCTTCTTAAAAATATATTTTTTATACATATTTTATATTACTATGTTTTATCAAGTTTTCTAGACATTTATATATGGAGATGGAAATTACTTTAAACAGTAATATTGAAAATTCGAAAGAAGATGGTAAAACTGAATATAATATTTAGATACATCATTATTTCATGCTTCCATAAAGACAAGCATACGATGAACCTTTCTTGAAAAGTAGAAGAATACCTGAAGTGGGAAATAAAACTTACGTTTTTACAATGGTGCACTTGATGTCGGCTGAGGCGAACCAATCAGGTGAAGCCACAGTCCAACAATAATTAAGACCTAAAATTATCGGCAGAACCTACGTAAATGTCTATATATACCTGAGGGTCAGTAACAGTACATTATTGTGCAAGCTCAAGCCGCAGAGTACGGACGCTCATTTTTAAAAGTTAAAAGTGCAAAAGAACGTGAAGAATTTGTTGAAATGGCGAGCGTAGACGATGTCATGAAGACCATGGGAATGGAACCCACAGACTTTACGGAACTTCCAAGTGCAGGAATAGTCTTCGAGGACGATTGGTCGTTCAATCAAGTTGTCGAAGGCTTTTTTGAAGGAAGCGTTAATAGCGACGATTGTGGTAGCTCTTCAAAACCGGAGGAAGATTCACGTGCTGGTCCGGCTCGTCAAGATCATATTTTTCAAAAACCAGTGCAGTACAAGTGTCAGTTTAAGCCATGTCAGAGGGTGTTTTTTCATCAGTTATTATTCCGTCGCCACAGCATGAAGCATCTCAACGACAAACTAAAGTGCAAGACGTGTATGTGGAGGTCGCAAGCGTTGACGGAGAGATTAAGATGCTGTCATGCAGTGCGCAAGAAAATATTGCTGATAAAATCTCGTAAACCATCCCGAAAAATCAAAAAATACCGTTCTTATGTTGCTCAAAAAAAATGAATAACCCACACATAAAAAAGTTAATATTTTAGTTATCAAGCCAAAAAATCAAACGGCCCTTTTCAGGGCCAAAAAATGTATCAAAACGTATGTCAACTATTCAAGTTGAGAAATAATTTTACATTATTATCATTATTATTATTATTATTATTATTGTTATTTATTTGTCATTGATTTATTTTTTATTTTCAGCTAAAGATAATTTCTAAGAGTAAATTACTAAAAGTTGGTGGATATTTAAAAATTCAGGGTAATAATCACACCACTTATTCAAAAATATGAATTCACTGAATGTGCTAAATCTTTTTTCTTTTTTTTAATGATATTCAAAGTAAATATTCGAAGAATTTGATTCCTTTTGAATCTACTAAATATTTTAATTTATATTTACTCAGTTTTATTTTTTAACTTCCCGCCAAGAAAATTGCAAATTTTCAAAAATTTGTGAAGTCCGAGTGTATATATGTATGTATGTATGTATGTATGTACGTATGTGAATATTCTGTAACTTTTGAACGGATAAACCGATTTTGATTTTCGTGGTGTCATTCGACGCAGCTTGTTATTTACTATGAACACTGAAAATTTTAGCTCAATCGGTCGGGTACATTCGGAGATATTTCAAAAATAAAATTTTTTTTGAAAATGTTTTTTTTTTAATAACTTTTAATTCGCTTGATGGATTGATTCCAAAATCTAATCAGCTCCCAAACTTCGTAAGCCGCATCGAATTCCGCCTTAACAATCGAAATCGGTTTATTCGTTCAAGAGAAACCGTTAACGGAAGAATTGAAAAAAAAAAAAAAAAATTTCTAGTATTTTGGAAATTTCTCAAAAACAACTCGATACATCAATTTCAAAATTCGATCAGTTGTAGAATTCAATAGATCGCGTCGATTGCCAACTTAAGCGTCTCAATCGGATTATTCTCTCGAAAGATATCGTTGTAGAAAAAATGTTAAAAAACGTTATCTTTCGAAAACAAAGGCATACAAAAGTATTTCCGAGCTTCTTGAACTCGAAAATGTATCCACGTTTTTTTTTATCTGAAGGAGCTCGAAATGGGCGGGAAGTTGTAGGGCTGGCCCACAGGGTCAATCGACAGACCGATTTTTTTTTTTTTTATATTTAACTCCATTCGAAAAATTTGATCAGATTTCAGTCTATTTAGACTATTTGACCTGTTTTTGATCTTTTACAATAATTTTAAGCTGTTTTCGACCTGTTATTCTAAAAAAACAATTGCGTTACAGGCAGACACAACTAGATTAATTCTTGAACTTTAAAAAATTTTAGATCTGAAAATTCGCAAAGACAAAACTGGATCAAATCGTCGACTTATAAAATTTTTATTTATCGGCAATATTTATAAAAAAAAACATTTAGTTACAGAATTGATTTTGTTTTGTTTACTATTCATTGAGTATCTTTTGTTTAAAAATGTCGGCAGTTAATGAAAGTTTTACAGCTTAATTTGTAATTGTCTTGACTGAATATTTATAGCATTGAAATAAAGTGATAGAATAACTCTTAAAATGTCAAAAAAAAATTTCTTATTTACTGGATAAAATCGAAAATTTCTTGGCATTTGTCCTATTTAGGAAATCCCATAAAATCCAGTAGATCTCATAAATTTCCATAGAATTTTTTGAGAATGAATAAGTTATATAAGAAGTGCTATAGTGAAGTATAGGACCATGTACATACAGCTATAAGAATCGATCAGATTTTTTAAGCAAGGAGATAACATAAAAATTCTTGGGACATCTTATTACGAAAGCGCATTAGTGTTTCAAATACTAAGAAAATTAAAATAAATTTATAAATCTCTTATTACTATTACGATTTATATTTGTATTGTTATGTTTTGGTACGATTTGTATATGTTTTGATTACGATTTGTATATGTTATGGTATTACTGGCTTCATATCGGTATATGACTTCCCGTACCGGAAACGACAGTCATACGATGGTGCCGATGGCTGGCCAATGAATGGTTACTTATAACTGGCCGATTATCGGTTCGCAACGTTAGGCCACTATTTGGTGAATCAGTGGCCCATGATTGATTCTTGTTAAATAAAAGAATCTACTTATCAATTATTAATCATTCAAATAACTAATTATTACAGTTTTATTTAATTAATAATTGTTTTTTAATGAAACTAAGTCTTAATTAATAAATATTTTAATTTTCCGATTTAAATTATTTACAAGTAACAATTAAAACATTTTTTAATTCGTTATTATTTGCAATCAACAACCGCTATTTTATAACTTAACTTATAAAAATTAATTTACTTAAAAACTAAGACATATATTTTATAAGTAAATGTCATTTTTAATAATGGTGGTAGAGCAAAATAATTCCATTGGGTTCTGAATAAATAATCCATTAAATTTAGTAAGTTTTATTTTTAAAAAATTATTAATTTTAATAAAAATAGTACAAAATTATTTTTGTTTTAAATAATCGATAATATTAATTGAATTACTCTTTACATTCCATAAAACCGAGTAGTTGTAGTAAAATGAATAAGTAGATCATTTAAAAGTATCAGTTTAACATTAGCAGGTTGTCCAGTAGCCAGCGTTCAAGCCCAGCAATCAGAAGAACGGCAGTTTGCGCCCAGAGCCCAGCAGAATTTTCACCAAGTTTTTTTCACATCATTTACCCCACTCGAATAGTTTAAACGTTGATGATTATGAATTTTATTAAGAAATTAGAAAAAGAAATTTTTTTTTAAATCTAATTTATTCGTTTGCTTGGCTGATTGATGGCTGCCATTAATCGGCCGATAGTCGAGCGCCATTAATGGCCCGAGGTTATCATTCTGACTATACGCCGTTTATCGGCCAATAAAAATTGCCATTGCTGAGCCATTAATCGACATTCTTGGCCCGGTAATGTCTCGATACAGGGCCGATTTCCAAACTTTGTATAGGAAAGTAAATTACCAATTAAAAATAAATTACTTCTGTACAAAATGATAATAAAACCTATCCTACTTTATGCAACTTCCATCTGGAGCAATGCTTGTAATACCTCAATAAATAAAATAATAACAGTGCAAAACAAAATCCTTGGAAGTATAAGCCAAGCCAAACCAGATGAAACCAATGAAAGCATTAGAAAAAAAATTAAATATTCAAGACATTTCAAAAGACATATATGATCAAACAAACACCTTCTACAACGTTAGGATTAAAACCCACCAGATGCTGAAGAACGTAGGAATATGGGACAAAAATTCGGCACCATTTAAGATAAAACATAAATTACTTCATAGTCTACTACTATAAGAATATCAGAAAACATGTAAATACTGTAAATATTGTAAATAAAAATAATAGTTTTAAGTTAGTGTGTAAGTTAGATGTTAAGTATAAAAGAAATATATATGGGCTTTTTTAAATTTTTTACCCGACCTTAAATCACAAAAAAAAAAAATAAATCAATCAACACTAAAAATTCAAAACATAAATGTATTTGGTTAGTTTTTATTAAACGGGAACAAAATAAAACTATGCAAACATTGTAAAACCTGTATTACAAATAAAAAAAAATAAAGAAAAAAAGAAAATTTTTTCAAATGAAAAATCGGCAGCGCATTACGTTCTCATGGGCTTTTTATAAAATTTTTTACCTAATACAAACTTACATACTCTCAAGTAATATTCCTTAAATACATGAAACTACAAATATTATAAATTAATACAACAAATGTAACTGGTTAAACTGCGCACGCAATAGGTACAGAATAAAATAAAACTGTATAAATTCATGCTCTGTAAATATTCAATTGAAGAGCTCGAATATCTATTCACAACAATTTTTTCGAGCTCAAGGAGCGCGAAAATGGCGGGAAGGTATACATAGTAAAAAATATTGTGTTAAAATCAACACAATGTTCGTATTATTTTTTAACACAGATTATTTGTGTTGAATTTCAAGTAGGGGTAAGCGTGCGCGGGTGTGTACTTGTGTGCGCGAGGGTGTGTGTGAATGAGTTCGGGTACGTGTGTGTATGTGTGTGGGTAAGTGTGCGTAAATGTGTGGATAAGTGGACGCACGTATGCGAGTAAGTGTGTGTATGTGTGCGGGTAACTTGGCGCACGTATGCGCATGTGTGTGGGTAAGTGTGCGCGAGTGTGATGGTAACTTTTAGCATAAAATTCTCTCCGTGTAAGTAACACTTTTAAAGTGATGAAGAGTAAATTGATTAAAAATGTTAAAGTAACACAAAGAATTGTGTTGATTTGATACAAAATAATTAACATAAAAATTTTAACACTGACCGTTTTTAACACAGATATATAATATTTTTTACGGTGTAGGGCTGGGCCGCAGGGTCAACCGATAGTCAGATCTTTCGTTCTAATGACGGCTGAAAATGTTTTTTATTCTATGTAAATATCATTAACAGAAAAAAAAAAAATATTTAACGTATTTTCGGTCCTGATAACTTGGAATTCCCCTTCCGAATTAGGATATTGAGATTACATAAGCTTACATGAACCTACATAACCCTACAGGATGATTTTTAATCGATTTCATAAATGAATAAATAAAAATAATCAATTCTGCCTGCATTACGATTCTTTGTTGTTTTGAAAAATGAAAAGTTCAAAGCTTAATAAATAGAATACAGTTACTAAAACAGAGAATAAAACTAAAAACAAAAAAATTTCTTTGCAGTTTATTATTTCTTAAATAATTGTAATTTAAAGTTCCATTATAAAATATCGTTTGGAGGTATCAACTTTTGATGATAAACAAAAAAAATATCGGAATTCAACATCTCAATAATTTTAAACTAGAATATCCTCTTTATTTATGATGGTCATGGCAAAAGATACAGACAAAATTATTTATCTCTACATACAACAAAGAATTGAAATGTCGGCTCAATTGATTTTTATCATTTCTTGTGTAAGGAAAAATCGATTAAAAAAGGGTCAAAAATGTGTTGACTATATTTTAATCTTTAAAACGTGACTCGCAACGACGAATCCCTCGATGAAAAAAGATTTTATACAGTTGCATAAAATTGGATAGAAAAAATAGCCCGATACAATTGTATACAATCGTATATAATCAGGAGACACGGTAGTGTCTCGCGCCAAGTACACGTTCAATTACATGTATATGTGTGAAGTGTCATGGCGCGAGCCTACCGCATATCTATACCGTAAACATAGTGGTTTTTAGCTCTCATTTTTAAAAACTTTTTTAAAATAATAAATTTTTAGAAAATTCCTTCTCTATTTGAAAGATAGTTGATTTTTCGTCTTAAAATTATAAAACTTTATTCATTTTAGTAATGAGAACTAATTTAAATAATGAAATTAAGCCAGCATAAACTATCCCTGCTTAAAAAATCCGATAGATTCTTATAGCCAAGGTATAAGGCCCTATATTTAACTATAGCACTTTTCATAGAACTTATTCATTCTTATAAAATGTCTATGGGAATTTATAAGAAACTAATGGATTCTATAAGATTTTCTAAACAGGGATAGCACCCCCAATTTAGACACTTTTATAAATTTTTTCATGTGTTAGGGGCAATGCCAGAGAATAAAAAGTTAGAAGAAAAGCCACGATCGAGTAAAACATTGAAATTTTTTTATAGCAACGATTAATTATTGCGCCATACGGAAATTTTTTATGAGCATAAATAAGTACGTTTCATAAATAAAGCCGTTTTGATATTTAAGATGAATTTTCTTTATTTGACGTCAGTGTTCATTATTATAATTTCAATCAATTTTTCCCGATTTTGCATAAATACTACAGAAAAAACTATGCATCTTACTTTAGTTTTACTTGAAATTGTTGTGAGTTGCATGCGAATTGTCATAAGTAGAAGAAAAAACTTGACAACTATTTCAATCAAATTTTTACTCAAAAATGTCTACAACTTGAATATAAAAAAATAGTTTACAATTTTTCAAGTGAAATTAACAATAAATTGGAGTAAAAATTTACCTGGAAATTGACGAAAAATTTTTCTAGTAAGCTTTCGAAATGAATTTGCATTTTAATTCGGGTAGTAAATTTACGTCAAATTGTATAGCAAGTTGTATATCAATTGTCCTCGAAAACAGAATTGTCCGAAGTTGACGGATATTTGATGAAATTTCCCAGGAAACTTTTGCTAAACAAATTGTGGTATTAGGGTGTCTATTTAAAATATTTAAACTTTTTGATATTGCAGTTATCTTTGCTAGGACGTACCAAAATCAGCTCTACTTACTTAGCCGTACAGTAATAATTATTCGTACAATAATATTAATCGAGTAATATTATAAAAAATCAATGCTAATTGTAAGGATATTCTCTAATTGTACAGTTTACTTAGCAAAATTTAAGTTGCGAAAGTTTCCTCGAAATTTTCGTCAAATGTCCGTCAACTTCGGGCTCTTCCGTTATTGACGAGAATTTGCATAAAATTCGCGATACAATTTGACGTAAACTTACTACCCGAATTCGAATCCAAATTTATTTTAAAAGTCGTATACAAAATACCGTCAAAAACAGAAAAACCCGAAGTTATCAGACATTTGACGGAAATTTCATGGGAACTTTTATTAGTGTTTTTTTTCTAGTAATCAAAAAATGACCCGTAAATTAAGGAAAAATCGACCGCTAATTTTTTTTTCCAAGTTTTGGTATCAAATTGTTGGCCAATTCGGGCAGGAAACTTCGATAATTTTAATTAGTAATATTAAATTACTATCAAATTCAAACTAAGGTGGCTTTTAGGGTTATTTCGTACATCTAACATTGTGGCGCTACCTGTCAATACCTTATTAGCAAAATTTTAAAATCGTGTTTTTAACGAATGGAAACATATAATTATTTTTAATCGGAAGATTTATTATCGTTATACAAAAAAAAAAAAATATTATTTTTATTGAAGACTACTAATGGCAAATCTAGTTTCTTAATTACATTTTTGCTATAAATAAATTACTGTTTTCTTTGTTTTAACCGGCAATCATCGACAAACGATATCCTAGTGATTTAAATGGAAAAATTAATAAAATATCGAAGTAGTGGGGTCAAATGGAAAAAAATAAAGGCAAATTTTTCTTTACTTTTTCATAATTAAGCAATTAACTCTCAAACAACTTTGATAGACCGACATTGATCGACAAACGACCAAAAAACGATTGCAATCAGAATAAATCAGATCGGTTTACATCGAGTTGGTTTATAATGAGGAGTTAAGTAAGTGGAGCTGAGATATACAACTTCAGCCATAAGCGATTTCTGATGATCAAGTTGGAAGCGAGCTAGTGGCAACCAACTACAGCACCTTGTTATCAAGTTGGCCGCATAGATTGTTGGCATTTCTATAAGTTGACGGCAATTAGTCGCCTATTTTCTGAGAAAATGTGTGCCAACAGTTGGCATTCTCTTAGTTGACAGGGTTGACAGAAAGTTGACTTCAATTTTCTCAGAAAGTTGCCGTCAGGTTGCGGCAGTCGATTATCGTCAACTTTCTAGGAATGTTGGTAACAACTTGTAGTCAATAATAACGTCAAAATTTTGAATTTCGTTCTGTTGTATATAAAGTTATATCCGCTAAACAGTACGAAAATCGGACAACTTAGTGCTATGTATATATATGTATGTATAGATATATATGTAGGTCAGTTGAAGTATGATTACGTAGTAATTGCGTCAAAAATACGTATAATTATCTCTAATTCAGTAATTATTATTGACTAACAATTAATGATGCATCAAATAATTTAAAAAATTTTCAAAATATAATCCGTGATTAACTTTCTTATGTTCTATCTAGCTACCCGCAATGTCTATATTTAAAAATTACCTCTCTAATAAGGGATCTACAGTGTATATATAAATATATATATTTTAGTGCTATCTACAGATCAATTAAATTATCATATTTATTTAGTAATTGCGTTGAAAATATGTATAAATCTCTAATTACTACTATATTATTGACAAACAATGAATTATGAGTCAAATAATACTAAAAATTGAAAAATATAATAACACTACAATAAAAAGAAATGAATCCTACCAAAAACAGATTCTCTGTATAGAGTCGCGCCAAGTATACGTTTAAAATTTTTTAAAAGTAAAAAAAAAAAAATTATTTTTTACAAAAAAAAAAAGTCAATTCGAAAAAATACCAAGTACCTAGTATGATGCAAATTCAAAACAAACATTTTCATAAAATTTCAAAAAAAAATTGTATAACAAAATATTAATGTACTTGGTGTGCGTTACTACATGTACTTAAGCAAAATTAATTTCTAATAAAATCAAATATGTTTTTTTTTACTCTTTTGTAAGCGCACCAAGTAAATTGAAATTTTGTTGTACAATTTTTTTTTTAAATATTATGAAAATGTTTATTATGATTTTGCATCATACTAAGTACTTGGTATTTTTTCGATTTGACTTTTTTTTTTGTAAAAAATAAATAATTTTTTTCTTTACTTTTAAAAAATTTTAAACGTGTACTTGGCGCGACTTTATACAGAGAATCTGTTTTTGGTAGGATTATATATATTGTGTATATAATTTGTATATAATTCTATATAATTGTATACAAATATATACATTTGTATATGATTTTATCATTCTTTTTTGCATTATTATATAGAATTATATACGATTGTATATAATTTATATATAACAGTATACAGTTATATAAGACCTTTTCTCATCAGGCCCTGATTAAGAAATTTGATTTTAAATGATTCGAGATTACGTACTTCTTAATTATTTTGAATCGTTTGAAATTATTTGAATTATATTGCTTTCGAGTATAAATTTTGGAATGAATTATCTTAAATCATATTGAATAAATAAATAACGAAATAATATTACTTTCTAAATTGAAATTATTTGAAATGATTTGAACTCTCGAATTATATCAAATTAGAAAGTGATATCGCAATTTCTCGATCCTCGTACAATTCAAATTTTAATTTCATATGATTCGAGAGTTTAAATTATTTTTGATAGTTCTGAATATATTATTTTCTTATTCAATTTAATTTGAAATGATTCAAATAATTCCAAATTATTATATTAATCCTCAAATCAAATTCTCCTTTATAATTATTCTATCTAGTTAAAATGATTTTTTTTAAATTATCCTTGAAAGTAGCGTAGTAGTCGTGTAGGAATGTAGAGACAGATAGGGAGAGAGAAGTTACTTTTCGATACTAGTTCGAGGAAAGTTAATTAAACTATAGATTTCCAGAAATCGTATAGTTTGCACCCTTTGCATGTTACTTCAAAATTCAACTTTCGCGGTTGATATGACAAAGAAATTAATTTTGAACTATCTCTGAACATTTTACGTTTAAGCATAGAGGAGACAAGGGCAGGGCGGCCCTCCTAAGTTGATTATTACTTTTTGTGGCTTTTAAACATCAGATCGCTTTACTTTTACCATATTTTGAACAAGTTTATGGACATTTTGCCGAGACTAAAAAAAAAACATTTTTTTTTTTCGACAAGGAAGCCCTTATCCAAAAAATGATATTTTTTTTTTTTCGCAGAATTTTTTCAACGTTAAGATCGTATTTCTTTTTTTTTTGAAAACTATTCTTACTTTTATACTACTCAAAAAATTTATTAAAATTGTAATAAATCGTCCCCCCATGATTATATTAATTACTAGTTGTTATTAAAAAAAAATAATTCGATATTTATTAATTGTCATTATTTTTAACCCAAAAACGTGTTTTTAATTTCTTATATCATAGATAGTTTTACTTTATTTAAAAAATTTACTAACCAAAGAAAAAAAAATTTATTTTTGAATATTTTTAGTGATCAAATCTGCCCCAGTCAGAGAATCAGCCGAAAAATATGAAAAAATTATTTTTTCACAAGTTTTGGCTTGTCCATTTTGCCTCAGGCGTCATGCGTAGGGTTAAAAATGTCAAATATATCGGATTCATAGTAATGAGATGAAAAAAAAAATTTTTTTTTTGATCGAAATTTAAGGGAGGATATTCGCCCTAGGGGGCCACCTTGCCCCGTTCTCCCTTATCTTAATTATTTTAGGATGTGTATTGATTTTTTTCTTGAATTTTCAAAAATTTAATAAACGTTTAAAAATAATTCATCATTATGTAAAGTTTTGAAATTTAGAATAGTCAACACTTTTTCAACATTTTTCAACTATTTTTTTTTTACACCCGTTAAATACCATACAGGCTCGTGTAGTGTTAATATTCTGACTCAGGTAAGTACTCCATTTAGTCCCAACCCTTAAACAAGTTAATTATTATTTAATATTTCTAAGTAATTTGACTTGGTTAATAATTTTAAGTAGTAAGTCTAAAATATCGAGACTCTAGTTTATTACACCATCGTCTAGACTCTGATGATTGCTTTTATAATTGTTTGCTAGTTGTGCTAGGTTTATTGACCCGTATTGTTCAGGTATTCTGCTATTATCTCTGTGTACTTTTGTAGTCATTAGGATCTCTTTAAGTTGAAGTATTTTCGTAGTTTCATCGGTAATCCTTTTATTAACCCGGCTATTCAAATCCATAAACAAATATTTATAGTAATCAGATATACTCAAAGTAGTAATTTTACTAATGAAGAGCTTGAAACTCAGATTTTAAATCCATCAAGTTGAGAAATAAAGTTTTAGAATCAGCACCGGACAGACGTCGTCAAACTCATCCCCGATCCTTAGACACAATAAATAAAAATGTATTATGAAAATATTTTTTTTGCCTAGATATTGTCTTATTGTACTTGCACACCAAAAAAATATGTTGAAAATAGGGGAGGGAGGGGCAAAACGGGGCAGGCGGGCAAAACGGAGTACCCCCAAAATGTTAAAAAAACAAAAAAAATTTTTTTTTTGTCTAATTACTGTATATCCGATATATTTGCGCATTTTAAGCCTTACGCGTGACACCTGGGGCAAAATGGTCCAGCCGAAAAATCGAAAAAATAATTCTTTCAAATTTTTATTATTAAATTGAAAAAAAAATTGAATATATTTTCGCATTTTTAGCCCTGCCCATAACATTTAGGACAAAATGGACCAGCCGAAAGTCCTGAAAAATGATTCTTTCATATTTTTATCGTCAAATTAAAAACAATTGATGTGTTAATTCATTTTTCGGCTGATTTTTGGTAGCTGGGGCAAATTCGGTCACTAAAAATATTCGAAAATAATATTTTAATTTTTAATTGATAAAAATTCAATTACAAAAAAAAAAAAAAAAAAAAAAAAATTTAACACTTTTTCGGAGGGAGGCCTCTCTGTCCCACAAAAAAATTTATTTGCCTTTGTTTCCACCAATGATGTTAAATGTAATTTTTCTTCATGTATTTTAGATAAAAAAAAAATTTTATTTAATAAAATTTGATCAAATTTCAAAAATGTTAATTTTTCAGCTTTTTTTTTCAGGGTACCCCATTTTGCCCGCCAGGAGTGAAAATTTTATTTATTAACGGCAGCTAAAAATCTTGTCTACTTACCTTGAATATCATGAAAAAAAAAAGATTTAGCGTATGTTAGTCCTCAAAAACTTACTATATCCTTAGGTACTCCGATTTGCCCCCCCCCCCCCCCCCACTCAACATAAAAATATATAAATATGTATAAAAAAAAATTTCAATCAACTAATCTTTGAACGACTCGGATATATTTTATATATTTTTAATGTAATTGAAGTATTTAAAAAATATATCTTATACTGCACAACAATATACGGGTAAAAATATATTTTTTCTACATTTCCATTATTATATTTTTTATAAATTCTTAGATATTTTTTTAATATATAATTTAAATTGCATTCATACTACATAAGATGTATACGAAAATCGGCTAGAAAATTGAGTTATTAAGAAGATTCTAGCGTTAGAAAAAGTCTCAAAAAAGCCACTAAGCTTTTTAATTTTTTCAGCCGACAAAAACATGATTAATATTCATTTTTTCAGTCATAAAAATTATTTGTAGTTTATTTGCACACGTGTCTTCATGGTTAAGAAATGAGAATATTTAAAATACTTTCATAGTAAGAACTTAAAATAATATGGCAACAGTTCTCTTTGATAGATATGTGTCGAAATGTTTGTAAACATACATAAACGCTCAAGTCTACTAAAAAAAAATTTTTTTATAATTTCTAATGTTTTTAAAATTGGAGCCAAATAACTGCTGTCTCTAGCAGCGTTGCCAAGGTGTCTGTCCTCCATGTTTCCTCAATTTATCATCTAGTAAAATAATTTTTTCAACTAAGTTTTTCTCATTGTTTTTAACGACGAAAATATTTTTCAAATATTTAACTTTCGTTTATTAGTTTTTGAGAGCTCAAAGTTAAAAAGTTAACAGCGAAAAAGAATCGTTTTAGAAAAAACATGGTTTTTAATCATTTCTTATCTGAATAATCCTACGGTAAATTCTCATATAATATTAATAGTAGATGTATGGTATATTTATTTTCAAATTTGTAGAATTTTAAATCTTAAAGCTGGTATTTTTGACAACTATTAGGAGCGCGTGAGCCTTCTTAAAAATATATTTTTTATACATATTTTATATTACTATGTTTTATCAAGTTTTCTAGACATTTATATATGGAGATGGAAATTACTTTAAACAGTAATATTGAAAATTCGAAAGAAGATGGTAAAACTGAATATAATATTTAGATACATCATTATTTCATGCTTCCATAAAGACAAGCATACGATGAACCTTTCTTGAAAAGTAGAAGAATACCTGAAGTGGGAAATAAAACTTACGTTTTTACAATGGTGCACTTGATGTCGGCTGAGGCGAACCAATCAGGTGAAGCCACAGTCCAACAATAATTAAGACCTAAAATTATCGGCAGAACCTACGTAAATGTCTATATATACCTGAGGGTCAGTAACAGTACATTATTGTGCAAGCTCAAGCCGCAGAGTACGGACGCTCATTTTTAAAAGTTAAAAGTGCAAAAGAACGTGAAGAATTTGTTGAAATGGCGAGCGTAGACGATGTCATGAAGACCATGGGAATGGAACCCACAGACTTTACGGAACTTCCAAGTGCAGGAATAGTCTTCGAGGACGATTGGTCGTTCAATCAAGTTGTCGAAGGCTTTTTTGAAGGAAGCGTTAATAGCGACGATTGTGGTAGCTCTTCAAAACCGGAGGAAGATTCACGTGCTGGTCCGGCTCGTCAAGATCATATTTTTCAAAAACCAGTGCAGTACAAGTGTCAGTTTAAGCCATGTCAGAGGGTGTTTTTTCATCAGTTATTATTCCGTCGCCACAGCATGAAGCATCTCAACGACAAACTAAAGTGCAAGACGTGTATGTGGAGGTCGCAAGCGTTGACGGAGAGATTAAGATGCTGTCATGCAGTGCGCAAGAAAATATTGCTGATAAAATCTCGTAAACCATCCCGAAAAATCAAAAAATACCGTTCTTATGTTGCTCAAAAAAAATGAATAACCCACACATAAAAAAGTTAATATTTTAGTTATCAAGCCAAAAAATCAAACGGCCCTTTTCAGGGCCAAAAAATGTATCAAAACGTATGTCAACTATTCAAGTTGAGAAATAATTTTACATTATTATCATTATTATTATTATTATTATTATTGTTATTTATTTGTCATTGATTTATTTTTTATTTTCAGCTAAAGATAATTTCTAAGAGTAAATTACTAAAAGTTGGTGGATATTTAAAAATTCAGGGTAATAATCACACCACTTATTCAAAAATATGAATTCACTGAATGTGCTAAATCTTTTTTCTTTTTTTTAATGATATTCAAAGTAAATATTCGAAGAATTTGATTCCTTTTGAATCTACTAAATATTTTAATTTATATTTACTCAGTTTTATTTTTTAACTTCCCGCCAAGAAAATTGCAAATTTTCAAAAATTTGTGAAGTCCGAGTGTATATATGTATGTATGTATGTATGTATGTACGTATGTGAATATTCTGTAACTTTTGAACGGATAAACCGATTTTGATTTTCGTGGTGTCATTCGACGCAGCTTGTTATTTACTATGAACACTGAAAATTTTAGCTCAATCGGTCGGGTACATTCGGAGATATTTCAAAAATAAAATTTTTTTTGAAAATGTTTTTTTTTTAATAACTTTTAATTCGCTTGATGGATTGATTCCAAAATCTAATCAGCTCCCAAACTTCGTAAGCCGCATCGAATTCCGCCTTAACAATCGAAATCGGTTTATTCGTTCAAGAGAAACCGTTAACGGAAGAATTGAAAAAAAAAAAAAAAAATTTCTAGTATTTTGGAAATTTCTCAAAAACAACTCGATACATCAATTTCAAAATTCGATCAGTTGTAGAATTCAATAGATCGCGTCGATTGCCAACTTAAGCGTCTCAATCGGATTATTCTCTCGAAAGATATCGTTGTAGAAAAAATGTTAAAAAACGTTATCTTTCGAAAACAAAGGCATACAAAAGTATTTCCGAGCTTCTTGAACTCGAAAATGTATCCACGTTTTTTTTTATCTGAAGGAGCTCGAAATGGGCGGGAAGTTGTAGGGCTGGCCCACAGGGTCAATCGACAGACCGATTTTTTTTTTTTTTATATTTAACTCCATTCGAAAAATTTGATCAGATTTCAGTCTATTTAGACTATTTGACCTGTTTTTGATCTTTTACAATAATTTTAAGCTGTTTTCGACCTGTTATTCTAAAAAAACAATTGCGTTACAGGCAGACACAACTAGATTAATTCTTGAACTTTAAAAAATTTTAGATCTGAAAATTCGCAAAGACAAAACTGGATCAAATCGTCGACTTATAAAATTTTTATTTATCGGCAATATTTTTAAAAAAAAACATTTAGTTACAGAATTGATTTTGTTTTGTTTACTATTCATTGAGTATCTTTTGTTTAAAAATGTCGGCAGTTAATGAAAGTTTTACAGCTTAATTTGTAATTGTCTTGACTGAATATTTATAGCATTGAAATAAAGTGATAGAATAACTCTTAAAATGTCAAAAAAAAATTTCTTATTTACTGGATAAAATCGAAAATTTCTTGGCATTTGTCCTATTTAGGAAATCCCATAAAATCCAGTAGATCTCATAAATTTCCATAGAATTTTTTGAGAATGAATAAGTTATATAAGAAGTGCTATAGTGAAGTATAGGACCATGTACATACAGCTATAAGAATCGATCAGATTTTTTAAGCAAGGAGATAACATAAAAATTCTTGGGACATCTTATTACGAAAGCGCATTAGTGTTTCAAATACTAAGAAAATTAAAATAAATTTATAAATCTCTTATTACTATTACGATTTATATTTGTATTGTTATGTTTTGGTACGATTTGTATATGTTTTGATTACGATTTGTATATGTTATGGTATTACTGGCTTCATATCGGTATATGACTTCCCGTACCGGAAACGACAGTCATACGATGGTGCCGATGGCTGGCCAATGAATGGTTACTTATAACTGGCCGATTATCGGTTCGCAACGTTAGGCCACTATTTGGTGAATCAGTGGCCCATGATTGATTCTTGTTAAATAAAAGAATCTACTTATCAATTATTAATCATTCAAATAACTAATTATTACAGTTTTATTTAATTAATAATTGTTTTTTAATGAAACTAAGTCTTAATTAATAAATATTTTAATTTTCCGATTTAAATTATTTACAAGTAACAATTAAAACATTTTTTAATTCGTTATTATTTGCAATCAACAACCGCTATTTTATAACTTAACTTATAAAAATTAATTTACTTAAAAACTAAGACATATATTTTATAAGTAAATGTCATTTTTAATAATGGTGGTAGAGCAAAATAATTCCATTGGGTTCTGAATAAATAATCCATTAAATTTAGTAAGTTTTATTTTTAAAAAATTATTAATTTTAATAAAAATAGTACAAAATTATTTTTGTTTTAAATAATCGATAATATTAATTGAATTACTCTTTACATTCCATAAAACCGAGTAGTTGTAGTAAAATGAATAAGTAGATCATTTAAAAGTATCAGTTTAACATTAGCAGGTTGTCCAGTAGCCAGCGTTCAAGCCCAGCAATCAGAAGAACGGCAGTTTGCGCCCAGAGCCCAGCAGAATTTTCACCAAGTTTTTTTCACATCATTTACCCCACTCGAATAGTTTAAACGTTGATGATTATGAATTTTATTAAGAAATTAGAAAAAGAAATTTTTTTTTAAATCTAATTTATTCGTTTGCTTGGCTGATTGATGGCTGCCATTAATCGGCCGATAGTCGAGCGCCATTAATGGCCCGAGGTTATCATTCTGACTATACGCCGTTTATCGGCCAATAAAAATTGCCATTGCTGAGCCATTAATCGACATTCTTGGCCCGGTAATGTCTCGATACAGGGCCGATTTCCAAACTTTGTATAGGAAAGTAAATTACCAATTAAAAATAAATTACTTCTGTACAAAATGATAATAAAACCTATCCTACTTTATGCAACTTCCATCTGGAGCAATGCTTGTAATACCTCAATAAATAAAATAATAACAGTGCAAAACAAAATCCTTGGAAGTATAAGCCAAGCCAAACCAGATGAAACCAATGAAAGCATTAGAAAAAAAATTAAATATTCAAGACATTTCAAAAGACATATATGATCAAACAAACACCTTCTACAACGTTAGGATTAAAACCCACCAGATGCTGAAGAACGTAGGAATATGGGACAAAAATTCGGCACCATTTAAGATAAAACATAAATTACTTCATAGTCTACTACTATAAGAATATCAGAAAACATGTAAATACTGTAAATATTGTAAATAAAAATAATAGTTTTAAGTTAGTGTGTAAGTTAGATGTTAAGTATAAAAGAAATATATATGGGCTTTTTTAAATTTTTTACCCGACCTTAAATCACAAAAAAAAAAAATAAATCAATCAACACTAAAAATTCAAAACATAAATGTATTTGGTTAGTTTTTATTAAACGGGAACAAAATAAAACTATGCAAACATTGTAAAACCTGTATTACAAATAAAAAAAAATAAAGAAAAAAAGAAAATTTTTTCAAATGAAAAATCGGCAGCGCATTACGTTCTCATGGGCTTTTTATAAAATTTTTTACCTAATACAAACTTACATACTCTCAAGTAATATTCCTTAAATACATGAAACTACAAATATTATAAATTAATACAACAAATGTAACTGGTTAAACTGCGCACGCAATAGGTACAGAATAAAATAAAACTGTATAAATTCATGCTCTGTAAATATTCAATTGAAGAGCTCGAATATCTATTCACAACAATTTTTTCGAGCTCAAGGAGCGCGAAAATGGCGGGAAGGTATACATAGTAAAAAATATTGTGTTAAAATCAACACAATGTTCGTATTATTTTTTAACACAGATTATTTGTGTTGAATTTCAAGTAGGGGTAAGCGTGCGCGGGTGTGTACTTGTGTGCGCGAGGGTGTGTGTGAATGAGTTCGGGTACGTGTGTGTATGTGTGTGGGTAAGTGTGCGTAAATGTGTGGATAAGTGGACGCACGTATGCGAGTAAGTGTGTGTATGTGTGCGGGTAACTTGGCGCACGTATGCGCATGTGTGTGGGTAAGTGTGCGCGAGTGTGATGGTAACTTTTAGCATAAAATTCTCTCCGTGTAAGTAACACTTTTAAAGTGATGAAGAGTAAATTGATTAAAAATGTTAAAGTAACACAAAGAATTGTGTTGATTTGATACAAAATAATTAACATAAAAATTTTAACACTGACCGTTTTTAACACAGATATATAATATTTTTTACGGTGTAGGGCTGGGCCGCAGGGTCAACCGATAGTCAGATCTTTCGTTCTAATGACGGCTGAAAATGTTTTTTATTCTATGTAAATATCATTAACAGAAAAAAAAAAAATATTTAACGTATTTTCGGTCCTGATAACTTGGAATTCCCCTTCCGAATTAGGATATTGAGATTACATAAGCTTACATGAACCTACATAACCCTACAGGATGATTTTTAATCGATTTCATAAATGAATAAATAAAAATAATCAATTCTGCCTGCATTACGATTCTTTGTTGTTTTGAAAAATGAAAAGTTCAAAGCTTAATAAATAGAATACAGTTACTAAAACAGAGAATAAAACTAAAAACAAAAAAATTTCTTTGCAGTTTATTATTTCTTAAATAATTGTAATTTAAAGTTCCATTATAAAATATCGTTTGGAGGTATCAACTTTTGATGATAAACAAAAAAAATATCGGAATTCAACATCTCAATAATTTTAAACTAGAATATCCTCTTTATTTATGATGGTCATGGCAAAAGATACAGACAAAATTATTTATCTCTACATACAACAAAGAATTGAAATGTCGGCTCAATTGATTTTTATCATTTCTTGTGTAAGGAAAAATCGATTAAAAAAGGGTCAAAAATGTGTTGACTATATTTTAATCTTTAAAACGTGACTCGCAACGACGAATCCCTCGATGAAAAAAGATTTTATACAGTTGCATAAAATTGGATAGAAAAAATAGCCCGATACAATTGTATACAATCGTATATAATCAGGAGACACGGTAGTGTCTCGCGCCAAGTACACGTTCAATTACATGTATATGTGTGAAGTGTCATGGCGCGAGCCTACCGCATATCTATACCGTAAACATAGTGGTTTTTAGCTCTCATTTTTAAAAACTTTTTTAAAATAATAAATTTTTAGAAAATTCCTTCTCTATTTGAAAGATAGTTGATTTTTCGTCTTAAAATTATAAAACTTTATTCATTTTAGTAATGAGAACTAATTTAAATAATGAAATTAAGCCAGCATAAACTATCCCTGCTTAAAAAATCCGATAGATTCTTATAGCCAAGGTATAAGGCCCTATATTTAACTATAGCACTTTTCATAGAACTTATTCATTCTTATAAAATGTCTATGGGAATTTATAAGAAACTAATGGATTCTATAAGATTTTCTAAACAGGGATAGCACCCCCAATTTAGACACTTTTATAAATTTTTTCATGTGTTAGGGGCAATGCCAGAGAATAAAAAGTTAGAAGAAAAGCCACGATCGAGTAAAACATTGAAATTTTTTTATAGCAACGATTAATTATTGCGCCATACGGAAATTTTTTATGAGCATAAATAAGTACGTTTCATAAATAAAGCCGTTTTGATATTTAAGATGAATTTTCTTTATTTGACGTCAGTGTTCATTATTATAATTTCAATCAATTTTTCCCGATTTTGCATAAATACTACAGAAAAAACTATGCATCTTACTTTAGTTTTACTTGAAATTGTTGTGAGTTGCATGCGAATTGTCATAAGTAGAAGAAAAAACTTGACAACTATTTCAATCAAATTTTTACTCAAAAATGTCTACAACTTAAATATAAAAAAATAGTTTACAATTTTTCAAGTGAAATTAACAATAAATTGGAGTAAAAATTTACCTGGAAATTGACGAAAAATTTTTCTAGTAAGCTTTCGAAATGAATTTGCATTTTAATTCGGGTAGTAAATTTACGTCAAATTGTATAGCAAGTTGTATATCAATTGTCCTCGAAAACAGAATTGTCCGAAGTTGACGGATATTTGATGAAATTTCCCAGGAAACTTTTGCTAAACAAATTGTGGTATTAGGGTGTCTATTTAAAATATTTAAACTTTTTGATATTGCAGTTATCTTTGCTAGGACGTACCAAAATCAGCTCTACTTACTTAGCCGTACAGTAATAATTATTCGTACAATAATATTAATCGAGTAATATTATAAAAAATCAATGCTAATTGTAAGGATATTCTCTAATTGTACAGTTTACTTAGCAAAATTTAAGTTGCGAAAGTTTCCTCGAAATTTTCGTCAAATGTCCGTCAACTTCGGGCTCTTCCGTTATTGACGAGAATTTGCATAAAATTCGCGATACAATTTGACGTAAACTTACTACCCGAATTCGAATCCAAATTTATTTTAAAAGTCGTATACAAAATACCGTCAAAAACAGAAAAACCCGAAGTTATCAGACATTTGACGGAAATTTCATGGGAACTTTTATTAGTGTTTTTTTTCTAGTAATCAAAAAATGACCCGTAAATTAAGGAAAAATCGACCGCTAATTTTTTTTTCCAAGTTTTGGTATCAAATTGTTGGCCAATTCGGGCAGGAAACTTCGATAATTTTAATTAGTAATATTAAATTACTATCAAATTCAAACTAAGGTGGCTTTTAGGGTTATTTCGTACATCTAACATTGTGGCGCTACCTGTCAATACCTTATTAGCAAAATTTTAAAATCGTGTTTTTAACGAATGGAAACATATAATTATTTTTAATCGGAAGATTTATTATCGTTATACAAAAAAAAAAAAATATTATTTTTATTGAAGACTACTAATGGCAAATCTAGTTTCTTAATTACATTTTTGCTATAAATAAATTACTGTTTTCTTTGTTTTAACCGGCAATCATCGACAAACGATATCCTAGTGATTTAAATGGAAAAATTAATAAAATATCGAAGTAGTGGGGTCAAATGGAAAAAAATAAAGGCAAATTTTTCTTTACTTTTTCATAATTAAGCAATTAACTCTCAAACAACTTTGATAGACCGACATTGATCGACAAACGACCAAAAAACGATTGCAATCAGAATAAATCAGATCGGTTTACATCGAGTTGGTTTATAATGAGGAGTTAAGTAAGTGGAGCTGAGATATACAACTTCAGCCATAAGCGATTTCTGATGATCAAGTTGGAAGCGAGCTAGTGGCAACCAACTACAGCACCTTGTTATCAAGTTGGCCGCATAGATTGTTGGCATTTCTATAAGTTGACGGCAATTAGTCGCCTATTTTCTGAGAAAATGTGTGCCAACAGTTGGCATTCTCTTAGTTGACAGGGTTGACAGAAAGTTGACTTCAATTTTCTCAGAAAGTTGCCGTCAGGTTGCGGCAGTCGATTATCGTCAACTTTCTAGGAATGTTGGTAACAACTTGTAGTCAATAATAACGTCAAAATTTTGAATTTCGTTCTGTTGTATATAAAGTTATATCCGCTAAACAGTACGAAAATCGGACAACTTAGTGCTATGTATATATATGTATGTATAGATATATATGTAGGTCAGTTGAAGTATGATTACGTAGTAATTGCGTCAAAAATACGTATAATTATCTCTAATTCAGTAATTATTATTGACTAACAATTAATGATGCATCAAATAATTTTAAAAATTTTCAAAATATAATCCGTGATTAACTTTCTTATGTTCTATCTAGCTACCCGCAATGTCTATATTTAAAAATTACCTCTCTAATAAGGGATCTACAGTGTATATATAAATATATATATTTTAGTGCTATCTACAGATCAATTAAATTATCATATTTATTTAGTAATTGCGTTGAAAATATGTATAAATCTCTAATTACTACTATATTATTGACAAACAATGAATTATGAGTCAAATAATACTAAAAATTGAAAAATATAATAACACTACAATAAAAAGAAATGAATCCTACCAAAAACAGATTCTCTGTATAGAGTCGCGCCAAGTATACGTTTAAAATTTTTTAAAAGTAAAAAAAAAAAAATTATTTTTTACAAAAAAAAAAAGTCAATTCGAAAAAATACCAAGTACCTAGTATGATGCAAATTCAAAACAAACATTTTCATAAAATTTCAAAAAAAAATTGTATAACAAAATATTAATGTACTTGGTGTGCGTTACTACATGTACTTAAGCAAAATTAATTTCTAATAAAATCAAATATGTTTTTTTTTACTCTTTTGTAAGCGCACCAAGTAAATTGAAATTTTGTTGTACAATTTTTTTTTTAAATATTATGAAAATGTTTATTATGATTTTGCATCATACTAAGTACTTGGTATTTTTTCGATTTGACTTTTTTTTTTGTAAAAAATAAATAATTTTTTTCTTTACTTTTAAAAAATTTTAAACGTGTACTTGGCGCGACTTTATACAGAGAATCTGTTTTTGGTAGGATTATATATATTGTGTATATAATTTGTATATAATTCTATATAATTGTATACAAATATATACATTTGTATATGATTTTATCATTCTTTTTTGCATTATTATATAGAATTATATACGATTGTATATAATTTATATATAACAGTATACAGTTATATAAGACCTTTTCTCATCAGGCCCTGATTAAGAAATTTGATTTTAAATGATTCGAGATTACGTACTTCTTAATTATTTTGAATCGTTTGAAATTATTTGAATTATATTGCTTTCGAGTATAAATTTTGGAATGAATTATCTTAAATCATATTGAATAAATAAATAACGAAATAATATTACTTTCTAAATTGAAATTATTTGAAATGATTTGAACTCTCGAATTATATCAAATTAGAAAGTGATATCGCAATTTCTCGATCCTCGTACAATTCAAATTTTAATTTCATATGATTCGAGAGTTTAAATTATTTTTGATAGTTCTGAATATATTATTTTCTTATTCAATTTAATTTGAAATGATTCAAATAATTCCAAATTATTATATTAATCCTCAAATCAAATTCTCCTTTATAATTATTCTATCTAGTTAAAATGATTTTTTTTAAATTATCCTTGAAAGTAGCGTAGTAGTCGTGTAGGAATGTAGAGACAGATAGGGAGAGAGAAGTTACTTTTCGATACTAGTTCGAGGAAAGTTAATTAAACTATAGATTTCCAGAAATCGTATAGTTTGCACCCTTTGCATGTTACTTCAAAATTCAACTTTCGCGGTTGATATGACAAAGAAATTAATTTTGAACTATCTCTGAACATTTTACGTTTAAGCATAGAGGAGACAAGGGCAGGGCGGCCCTCCTAAGTTGATTATTACTTTTTGTGGCTTTTAAACATCAGATCGCTTTACTTTTACCATATTTTGAACAAGTTTATGGACATTTTGCCGAGACTAAAAAAAAAACATTTTTTTTTTTCGACAAGGAAGCCCTTATCCAAAAAATGATATTTTTTTTTTTTCGCAGAATTTTTTCAACGTTAAGATCGTATTTCTTTTTTTTTTGAAAACTATTCTTACTTTTATACTACTCAAAAAATTTATTAAAATTGTAATAAATCGTCCCCCCATGATTATATTAATTACTAGTTGTTATTAAAAAAAAATAATTCGATATTTATTAATTGTCATTATTTTTAACCCAAAAACGTGTTTTTAATTTCTTATATCATAGATAGTTTTACTTTATTTAAAAAATTTACTAACCAAAGAAAAAAAAATTTATTTTTGAATATTTTTAGTGATCAAATCTGCCCCAGTCAGAGAATCAGCCGAAAAATATGAAAAAATTATTTTTTCACAAGTTTTGGCTTGTCCATTTTGCCTCAGGCGTCATGCGTAGGGTTAAAAATGTCAAATATATCGGATTCATAGTAATGAGATGAAAAAAAAAATTTTTTTTTTGATCGAAATTTAAGGGAGGATATTCGCCCTAGGGGGCCACCTTGCCCCGTTCTCCCTTATCTTAATTATTTTAGGATGTGTATTGATTTTTTTCTTGAATTTTCAAAAATTTAATAAACGTTTAAAAATAATTCATCATTATGTAAAGTTTTGAAATTTAGAATAGTCAACACTTTTTCAACATTTTTCAACTATTTTTTTTTTACACCCGTTAAATACCATACAGGCTCGTGTAGTGTTAATATTCTGACTCAGGTAAGTACTCCATTTAGTCCCAACCCTTAAACAAGTTAATTATTATTTAATATTTCTAAGTAATTTGACTTGGTTAATAATTTTAAGTAGTAAGTCTAAAATATCGAGACTCTAGTTTATTACACCATCGTCTAGACTCTGATGATTGCTTTTATAATTGTTTGCTAGTTGTGCTAGGTTTATTGACCCGTATTGTTCAGGTATTCTGCTATTATCTCTGTGTACTTTTGTAGTCATTAGGATCTCTTTAAGTTGAAGTATTTTCGTAGTTTCATCGGTAATCCTTTTATTAACCCGGCTATTCAAATCCATAAACAAATATTTATAGTAATCAGATATACTCAAAGTAGTAATTTTACTAATGAAGAGCTTGAAACTCAGATTTTAAATCCATCAAGTTGAGAAATAAAGTTTTAGAATCAGCACCGGACAGACGTCGTCAAACTCATCCCCGATCCTTAGACACAATAAATAAAAATGTATTATGAAAATATTTTTTTTGCCTAGATATTGTCTTATTGTACTTGCACACCAAAAAAATATGTTGAAAATAGGGGAGGGAGGGGCAAAACGGGGCAGGCGGGCAAAACGGAGTACCCCCAAAATGTTAAAAAAACAAAAAAAAATTTTTTTTTGTCTAATTACTGTATATCCGATATATTTGCGCATTTTAAGCCTTACGCGTGACACCTGGGGCAAAATGGTCCAGCCGAAAAATCGAAAAAATAATTCTTTCAAATTTTTATTATTAAATTGAAAAAAAAATTGAATATATTTTCGCATTTTTAGCCCTGCCCATAACATTTAGGACAAAATGGACCAGCCGAAAGTCCTGAAAAATGATTCTTTCATATTTTTATCGTCAAATTAAAAACAATTGATGTGTTAATTCATTTTTCGGCTGATTTTTGGTAGCTGGGGCAAATTCGGTCACTAAAAATATTCGAAAATAATATTTTAATTTTTAATTGATAAAAATTCAATTACAAAAAAAAAAAAAAAAAAAAAAAAATTTATCACTTTTTTGGAGGGAGGCCTCTCTGTCCCACAAAAAAATTTATTTGCCTTTGTTTCCACCAATGATGTTAAATGTAATTTTTCTTCATGTATTTTAGATAAAAAAAAAATTTTATTTAATAAAATTTGATCAAATTTCAAAAATGTTAATTTTTCAGCTTTTTTTTTCAGGGTACCCCATTTTGCCCGCCAGGAGTGAAAATTTTATTTATTAACGGCAGCTAAAAATCTTGTCTACTTACCTTGAATATCATGAAAAAAAAAAGATTTAGCGTATGTTAGTCCTCAAAAACTTACTATATCCTTAGGTACTCCGATTTGCCCCCCCCCCCCCACTCAACATAAAAATATATAAATATGTATAAAAAAAAATTTCAATCAACTAATCTTTGAACGACTCGGATATATTTTATATATTTTTAATGTAATTGAAGTATTTAAAAAATATATCTTATACTGCACAACAATATACGGGTAAAAATATATTTTTTCTACATTTCCATTATTATATTTTTTATAAATTCTTAGATATTTTTTTAATATATAATTTAAATTGCATTCATACTACATAAGATATATACGAAAATCGGCTAGAAAATTGAGTTATTAAGAAGATTCTAGCGTTAGAAAAAGTCTCAAAAAAGCCACTAAGCTTTTTAATTTTTTCAGCCGACAAAAACATGATTAATATTCATTTTTTCAGTCATAAAAATTATTTGTAGTTTATTTGCACACGTGTCTTCATGGTTAAGAAATGAGAATATTTAAAATACTTTCATAGTAAGAACTTAAAATAATATGGCAACAGTTCTCTTTGATAGATATGTGTCGAAATGTTTGTAAACAGACATAAACGCTCAAGTCTACTAAAAAAAAATTTTTTTATAATTTCTAATGTTTTTAAAATTGGAGCCAAATAACTGCTGTCTCTAGCAGCGTTGCCAAGGTGTCTGTCCTCCATGTTTCCTCAATTTATCATCTAGTAAAATAATTTTTTCAACTAAGTTTTTCTCATTGTTTTTAACGACGAAAATATTTTTCAAATATTTAACTTTCGTTTATTAGTTTTTGAGAGCTCAAAGTTAAAAAGTTAACAGCGAAAAAGAATCGTTTTAGAAAAAACATGGTTTTTAATCATTTCTTATCTGAATAATCCTACGGTAAATTCTCATATAATATTAATAGTAGATGTATGGTATATTTATTTTCAAATTTGTAGAATTTTAAATCTTAAAGCTGGTATTTTTGACAACTATTAGGAGCGCGTGAGCCTTCTTAAAAATATATTTTTTATACATATTTTATATTACTATGTTTTATCAAGTTTTCTAGACATTTATATATGGAGATGGAAATTACTTTAAACAGTAATATTGAAAATTCGAAAGAAGATGGTAAAACTGAATATAATATTTAGATACATCATTATTTCATGCTTCCATAAAGACAAGCATACGATGAACCTTTCTTGAAAAGTAGAAGAATACCTGAAGTGGGAAATAAAACTTACGTTTTTACAATGGTGCACTTGATGTCGGCTGAGGCGAACCAATCAGGTGAAGCCACAGTCCAACAATAATTAAGACCTAAAATTATCGGCAGAACCTACGTAAATGTCTATATATACCTGAGGGTCAGTAACAGTACATTATTGTGCAAGCTCAAGCCGCAGAGTACGGACGCTCATTTTTAAAAGTTAAAAGTGCAAAAGAACGTGAAGAATTTGTTGAAATGGCGAGCGTAGACGATGTCATGAAGACCATGGGAATGGAACCCACAGACTTTACGGAACTTCCAAGTGCAGGAATAGTCTTCGAGGACGATTGGTCGTTCAATCAAGTTGTCGAAGGCTTTTTTGAAGGAAGCGTTAATAGCGACGATTGTGGTAGCTCTTCAAAACCGGAGGAAGATTCACGTGCTGGTCCGGCTCGTCAAGATCATATTTTTCAAAAACCAGTGCAGTACAAGTGTCAGTTTAAGCCATGTCAGAGGGTGTTTTTTCATCAGTTATTATTCCGTCGCCACAGCATGAAGCATCTCAACGACAAACTAAAGTGCAAGACGTGTATGTGGAGGTCGCAAGCGTTGACGGAGAGATTAAGATGCTGTCATGCAGTGCGCAAGAAAATATTGCTGATAAAATCTCGTAAACCATCCCGAAAAATCAAAAAATACCGTTCTTATGTTGCTCAAAAAAAATGAATAACCCACACATAAAAAAGTTAATATTTTAGTTATCAAGCCAAAAAATCAAACGGCCCTTTTCAGGGCCAAAAAATGTATCAAAACGTATGTCAACTATTCAAGTTGAGAAATAATTTTACATTATTATCATTATTATTATTATTATTATTATTGTTATTTATTTGTCATTGATTTATTTTTTATTTTCAGCTAAAGATAATTTCTAAGAGTAAATTACTAAAAGTTGGTGGATATTTAAAAATTCAGGGTAATAATCACACCACTTATTCAAAAATATGAATTCACTGAATGTGCTAAATCTTTTTTCTTTTTTTTAATGATATTCAAAGTAAATATTCGAAGAATTTGATTCCTTTTGAATCTACTAAATATTTTAATTTATATTTACTCAGTTTTATTTTTTAACTTCCCGCCAAGAAAATTGCAAATTTTCAAAAATTTGTGAAGTCCGAGTGTATATATGTATGTATGTATGTATGTATGTACGTATGTGAATATTCTGTAACTTTTGAACGGATAAACCGATTTTGATTTTCGTGGTGTCATTCGACGCAGCTTGTTATTTACTATGAACACTGAAAATTTTAGCTCAATCGGTCGGGTACATTCGGAGATATTTCAAAAATAAAATTTTTTTTGAAAATGTTTTTTTTTTAATAACTTTTAATTCGCTTGATGGATTGATTCCAAAATCTAATCAGCTCCCAAACTTCGTAAGCCGCATCGAATTCCGCCTTAACAATCGAAATCGGTTTATTCGTTCAAGAGAAACCGTTAACGGAAGAATTGAAAAAAAAAAAAAAAATTTCTAGTATTTTGGAAATTTCTCAAAAACAACTCGATACATCAATTTCAAAATTCGATCAGTTGTAGAATTCAATAGATCGCGTCGATTGCCAACTTAAGCGTCTCAATCGGATTATTCTCTCGAAAGATATCGTTGTAGAAAAAATGTTAAAAAACGTTATCTTTCGAAAACAAAGGCATACAAAAGTATTTCCGAGCTTCTTGAACTCGAAAATGTATCCACGTTTTTTTTTATCTGAAGGAGCTCGAAATGGGCGGGAAGTTGTAGGGCTGGCCCACAGGGTCAATCGACAGACCGATTTTTTTTTTTTTTATATTTAACTCCATTCGAAAAATTTGATCAGATTTCAGTCTATTTAGACTATTTGACCTGTTTTTGATCTTTTACAATAATTTTAAGCTGTTTTCGACCTGTTATTCTAAAAAAACAATTGCGTTACAGGCAGACACAACTAGATTAATTCTTGAACTTTAAAAAATTTTAGATCTGAAAATTCGCAAAGACAAAACTGGATCAAATCGTCGACTTATAAAATTTTTATTTATCGGCAATATTTATAAAAAAAAACATTTAGTTACAGAATTGATTTTGTTTTGTTTACTATTCATTGAGTATCTTTTGTTTAAAAATGTCGGCAGTTAATGAAAGTTTTACAGCTTAATTTGTAATTGTCTTGACTGAATATTTATAGCATTGAAATAAAGTGATAGAATAACTCTTAAAATGTCAAAAAAAAATTTCTTATTTACTGGATAAAATCGAAAATTTCTTGGCATTTGTCCTATTTAGGAAATCCCATAAAATCCAGTAGATCTCATAAATTTCCATAGAATTTTTTGAGAATGAATAAGTTATATAAGAAGTGCTATAGTGAAGTATAGGACCATGTACATACAGCTATAAGAATCGATCAGATTTTTTAAGCAAGGAGATAACATAAAAATTCTTGGGACATCTTATTACGAAAGCGCATTAGTGTTTCAAATACTAAGAAAATTAAAATAAATTTATAAATCTCTTATTACTATTACGATTTATATTTGTATTGTTATGTTTTGGTACGATTTGTATATGTTTTGATTACGATTTGTATATGTTATGGTATTACTGGCTTCATATCGGTATATGACTTCCCGTACCGGAAACGACAGTCATACGATGGTGCCGATGGCTGGCCAATGAATGGTTACTTATAACTGGCCGATTATCGGTTCGCAACGTTAGGCCACTATTTGGTGAATCAGTGGCCCATGATTGATTCTTGTTAAATAAAAGAATCTACTTATCAATTATTAATCATTCAAATAACTAATTATTACAGTTTTATTTAATTAATAATTGTTTTTTAATGAAACTAAGTCTTAATTAATAAATATTTTAATTTTCCGATTTAAATTATTTACAAGTAACAATTAAAACATTTTTTAATTCGTTATTATTTGCAATCAACAACCGCTATTTTATAACTTAACTTATAAAAATTAATTTACTTAAAAACTAAGACATATATTTTATAAGTAAATGTCATTTTTAATAATGGTGGTAGAGCAAAATAATTCCATTGGGTTCTGAATAAATAATCCATTAAATTTAGTAAGTTTTATTTTTAAAAAATTATTAATTTTAATAAAAATAGTACAAAATTATTTTTGTTTTAAATAATCGATAATATTAATTGAATTACTCTTTACATTCCATAAAACCGAGTAGTTGTAGTAAAATGAATAAGTAGATCATTTAAAAGTATCAGTTTAACATTAGCAGGTTGTCCAGTAGCCAGCGTTCAAGCCCAGCAATCAGAAGAACGGCAGTTTGCGCCCAGAGCCCAGCAGAATTTTCACCAAGTTTTTTTCACATCATTTACCCCACTCGAATAGTTTAAACGTTGATGATTATGAATTTTATTAAGAAATTAGAAAAAGAAATTTTTTTTTAAATCTAATTTATTCGTTTGCTTGGCTGATTGATGGCTGCCATTAATCGGCCGATAGTCGAGCGCCATTAATGGCCCGAGGTTATCATTCTGACTATACGCCGTTTATCGGCCAATAAAAATTGCCATTGCTGAGCCATTAATCGACATTCTTGGCCCGGTAATGTCTCGATACAGGGCCGATTTCCAAACTTTGTATAGGAAAGTAAATTACCAATTAAAAATAAATTACTTCTGTACAAAATGATAATAAAACCTATCCTACTTTATGCAACTTCCATCTGGAGCAATGCTTGTAATACCTCAATAAATAAAATAATAACAGTGCAAAACAAAATCCTTGGAAGTATAAGCCAAGCCAAACCAGATGAAACCAATGAAAGCATTAGAAAAAAAATTAAATATTCAAGACATTTCAAAAGACATATATGATCAAACAAACACCTTCTACAACGTTAGGATTAAAACCCACCAGATGCTGAAGAACGTAGGAATATGGGACAAAAATTCGGCACCATTTAAGATAAAACATAAATTACTTCATAGTCTACTACTATAAGAATATCAGAAAACATGTAAATACTGTAAATATTGTAAATAAAAATAATAGTTTTAAGTTAGTGTGTAAGTTAGATGTTAAGTATAAAAGAAATATATATGGGCTTTTTTAAATTTTTTACCCGACCTTAAATCACAAAAAAAAAAAATAAATCAATCAACACTAAAAATTCAAAACATAAATGTATTTGGTTAGTTTTTATTAAACGGGAACAAAATAAAACTATGCAAACATTGTAAAACCTGTATTACAAATAAAAAAAAATAAAGAAAAAAAGAAAATTTTTTCAAATGAAAAATCGGCAGCGCATTACGTTCTCATGGGCTTTTTATAAAATTTTTTACCTAATACAAACTTACATACTCTCAAGTAATATTCCTTAAATACATGAAACTACAAATATTATAAATTAATACAACAAATGTAACTGGTTAAACTGCGCACGCAATAGGTACAGAATAAAATAAAACTGTATAAATTCATGCTCTGTAAATATTCAATTGAAGAGCTCGAATATCTATTCACAACAATTTTTTCGAGCTCAAGGAGCGCGAAAATGGCGGGAAGGTATACATAGTAAAAAATATTGTGTTAAAATCAACACAATGTTCGTATTATTTTTTAACACAGATTATTTGTGTTGAATTTCAAGTAGGGGTAAGCGTGCGCGGGTGTGTACTTGTGTGCGCGAGGGTGTGTGTGAATGAGTTCGGGTACGTGTGTGTATGTGTGTGGGTAAGTGTGCGTAAATGTGTGGATAAGTGGACGCACGTATGCGAGTAAGTGTGTGTATGTGTGCGGGTAACTTGGCGCACGTATGCGCATGTGTGTGGGTAAGTGTGCGCGAGTGTGATGGTAACTTTTAGCATAAAATTCTCTCCGTGTAAGTAACACTTTTAAAGTGATGAAGAGTAAATTGATTAAAAATGTTAAAGTAACACAAAGAATTGTGTTGATTTGATACAAAATAATTAACATAAAAATTTTAACACTGACCGTTTTTAACACAGATATATAATATTTTTTACGGTGTAGGGCTGGGCCGCAGGGTCAACCGATAGTCAGATCTTTCGTTCTAATGACGGCTGAAAATGTTTTTTATTCTATGTAAATATCATTAACAGAAAAAAAAAAAATATTTAACGTATTTTCGGTCCTGATAACTTGGAATTCCCCTTCCGAATTAGGATATTGAGATTACATAAGCTTACATGAACCTACATAACCCTACAGGATGATTTTTAATCGATTTCATAAATGAATAAATAAAAATAATCAATTCTGCCTGCATTACGATTCTTTGTTGTTTTGAAAAATGAAAAGTTCAAAGCTTAATAAATAGAATACAGTTACTAAAACAGAGAATAAAACTAAAAACAAAAAAATTTCTTTGCAGTTTATTATTTCTTAAATAATTGTAATTTAAAGTTCCATTATAAAATATCGTTTGGAGGTATCAACTTTTGATGATAAACAAAAAAAATATCGGAATTCAACATCTCAATAATTTTAAACTAGAATATCCTCTTTATTTATGATGGTCATGGCAAAAGATACAGACAAAATTATTTATCTCTACATACAACAAAGAATTGAAATGTCGGCTCAATTGATTTTTATCATTTCTTGTGTAAGGAAAAATCGATTAAAAAAGGGTCAAAAATGTGTTGACTATATTTTAATCTTTAAAACGTGACTCGCAACGACGAATCCCTCGATGAAAAAAGATTTTATACAGTTGCATAAAATTGGATAGAAAAAATAGCCCGATACAATTGTATACAATCGTATATAATCAGGAGACACGGTAGTGTCTCGCGCCAAGTACACGTTCAATTACATGTATATGTGTGAAGTGTCATGGCGCGAGCCTACCGCATATCTATACCGTAAACATAGTGGTTTTTAGCTCTCATTTTTAAAAACTTTTTTAAAATAATAAATTTTTAGAAAATTCCTTCTCTATTTGAAAGATAGTTGATTTTTCGTCTTAAAATTATAAAACTTTATTCATTTTAGTAATGAGAACTAATTTAAATAATGAAATTAAGCCAGCATAAACTATCCCTGCTTAAAAAATCCGATAGATTCTTATAGCCAAGGTATAAGGCCCTATATTTAACTATAGCACTTTTCATAGAACTTATTCATTCTTATAAAATGTCTATGGGAATTTATAAGAAACTAATGGATTCTATAAGATTTTCTAAACAGGGATAGCACCCCCAATTTAGACACTTTTATAAATTTTTTCATGTGTTAGGGGCAATGCCAGAGAATAAAAAGTTAGAAGAAAAGCCACGATCGAGTAAAACATTGAAATTTTTTTATAGCAACGATTAATTATTGCGCCATACGGAAATTTTTTATGAGCATAAATAAGTACGTTTCATAAATAAAGCCGTTTTGATATTTAAGATGAATTTTCTTTATTTGACGTCAGTGTTCATTATTATAATTTCAATCAATTTTTCCCGATTTTGCATAAATACTACAGAAAAAACTATGCATCTTACTTTAGTTTTACTTGAAATTGTTGTGAGTTGCATGCGAATTGTCATAAGTAGAAGAAAAAACTTGACAACTATTTCAATCAAATTTTTACTCAAAAATGTCTACAACTTAAATATAAAAAAATAGTTTACAATTTTTCAAGTGAAATTAACAATAAATTGGAGTAAAAATTTACCTGGAAATTGACGAAAAATTTTTCTAGTAAGCTTTCGAAATGAATTTGCATTTTAATTCGGGTAGTAAATTTACGTCAAATTGTATAGCAAGTTGTATATCAATTGTCCTCGAAAACAGAATTGTCCGAAGTTGACGGATATTTGATGAAATTTCCCAGGAAACTTTTGCTAAACAAATTGTGGTATTAGGGTGTCTATTTAAAATATTTAAACTTTTTGATATTGCAGTTATCTTTGCTAGGACGTACCAAAATCAGCTCTACTTACTTAGCCGTACAGTAATAATTATTCGTACAATAATATTAATCGAGTAATATTATAAAAAATCAATGCTAATTGTAAGGATATTCTCTAATTGTACAGTTTACTTAGCAAAATTTAAGTTGCGAAAGTTTCCTCGAAATTTTCGTCAAATGTCCGTCAACTTCGGGCTCTTCCGTTATTGACGAGAATTTGCATAAAATTCGCGATACAATTTGACGTAAACTTACTACCCGAATTCGAATCCAAATTTATTTTAAAAGTCGTATACAAAATACCGTCAAAAACAGAAAAACCCGAAGTTATCAGACATTTGACGGAAATTTCATGGGAACTTTTATTAGTGTTTTTTTTCTAGTAATCAAAAAATGACCCGTAAATTAAGGAAAAATCGACCGCTAATTTTTTTTTCCAAGTTTTGGTATCAAATTGTTGGCCAATTCGGGCAGGAAACTTCGATAATTTTAATTAGTAATATTAAATTACTATCAAATTCAAACTAAGGTGGCTTTTAGGGTTATTTCGTACATCTAACATTGTGGCGCTACCTGTCAATACCTTATTAGCAAAATTTTAAAATCGTGTTTTTAACGAATGGAAACATATAATTATTTTTAATCGGAAGATTTATTATCGTTATACAAAAAAAAAAAAATATTATTTTTATTGAAGACTACTAATGGCAAATCTAGTTTCTTAATTACATTTTTGCTATAAATAAATTACTGTTTTCTTTGTTTTAACCGGCAATCATCGACAAACGATATCCTAGTGATTTAAATGGAAAAATTAATAAAATATCGAAGTAGTGGGGTCAAATGGAAAAAAATAAAGGCAAATTTTTCTTTACTTTTTCATAATTAAGCAATTAACTCTCAAACAACTTTGATAGACCGACATTGATCGACAAACGACCAAAAAACGATTGCAATCAGAATAAATCAGATCGGTTTACATCGAGTTGGTTTATAATGAGGAGTTAAGTAAGTGGAGCTGAGATATACAACTTCAGCCATAAGCGATTTCTGATGATCAAGTTGGAAGCGAGCTAGTGGCAACCAACTACAGCACCTTGTTATCAAGTTGGCCGCATAGATTGTTGGCATTTCTATAAGTTGACGGCAATTAGTCGCCTATTTTCTGAGAAAATGTGTGCCAACAGTTGGCATTCTCTTAGTTGACAGGGTTGACAGAAAGTTGACTTCAATTTTCTCAGAAAGTTGCCGTCAGGTTGCGGCAGTCGATTATCGTCAACTTTCTAGGAATGTTGGTAACAACTTGTAGTCAATAATAACGTCAAAATTTTGAATTTCGTTCTGTTGTATATAAAGTTATATCCGCTAAACAGTACGAAAATCGGACAACTTAGTGCTATGTATATATATGTATGTATAGATATATATGTAGGTCAGTTGAAGTATGATTACGTAGTAATTGCGTCAAAAATACGTATAATTATCTCTAATTCAGTAATTATTATTGACTAACAATTAATGATGCATCAAATAATTTTAAAAATTTTCAAAATATAATCCGTGATTAACTTTCTTATGTTCTATCTAGCTACCCGCAATGTCTATATTTAAAAATTACCTCTCTAATAAGGGATCTACAGTGTATATATAAATATATATATTTTAGTGCTATCTACAGATCAATTAAATTATCATATTTATTTAGTAATTGCGTTGAAAATATGTATAAATCTCTAATTACTACTATATTATTGACAAACAATGAATTATGAGTCAAATAATACTAAAAATTGAAAAATATAATAACACTACAATAAAAAGAAATGAATCCTACCAAAAACAGATTCTCTGTATAGAGTCGCGCCAAGTATACGTTTAAAATTTTTTAAAAGTAAAAAAAAAAAAATTATTTTTTACAAAAAAAAAAAGTCAATTCGAAAAAATACCAAGTACCTAGTATGATGCAAATTCAAAACAAACATTTTCATAAAATTTCAAAAAAAAATTGTATAACAAAATATTAATGTACTTGGTGTGCGTTACTACATGTACTTAAGCAAAATTAATTTCTAATAAAATCAAATATGTTTTTTTTTACTCTTTTGTAAGCGCACCAAGTAAATTGAAATTTTGTTGTACAATTTTTTTTTTAAATATTATGAAAATGTTTATTATGATTTTGCATCATACTAAGTACTTGGTATTTTTTCGATTTGACTTTTTTTTTTGTAAAAAATAAATAATTTTTTTCTTTACTTTTAAAAAATTTTAAACGTGTACTTGGCGCGACTTTATACAGAGAATCTGTTTTTGGTAGGATTATATATATTGTGTATATAATTTGTATATAATTCTATATAATTGTATACAAATATATACATTTGTATATGATTTTATCATTCTTTTTTGCATTATTATATAGAATTATATACGATTGTATATAATTTATATATAACAGTATACAGTTATATAAGACCTTTTCTCATCAGGCCCTGATTAAGAAATTTGATTTTAAATGATTCGAGATTACGTACTTCTTAATTATTTTGAATCGTTTGAAATTATTTGAATTATATTGCTTTCGAGTATAAATTTTGGAATGAATTATCTTAAATCATATTGAATAAATAAATAACGAAATAATATTACTTTCTAAATTGAAATTATTTGAAATGATTTGAACTCTCGAATTATATCAAATTAGAAAGTGATATCGCAATTTCTCGATCCTCGTACAATTCAAATTTTAATTTCATATGATTCGAGAGTTTAAATTATTTTTGATAGTTCTGAATATATTATTTTCTTATTCAATTTAATTTGAAATGATTCAAATAATTCCAAATTATTATATTAATCCTCAAATCAAATTCTCCTTTATAATTATTCTATCTAGTTAAAATGATTTTTTTTAAATTATCCTTGAAAGTAGCGTAGTAGTCGTGTAGGAATGTAGAGACAGATAGGGAGAGAGAAGTTACTTTTCGATACTAGTTCGAGGAAAGTTAATTAAACTATAGATTTCCAGAAATCGTATAGTTTGCACCCTTTGCATGTTACTTCAAAATTCAACTTTCGCGGTTGATATGACAAAGAAATTAATTTTGAACTATCTCTGAACATTTTACGTTTAAGCATAGAGGAGACAAGGGCAGGGCGGCCCTCCTAAGTTGATTATTACTTTTTGTGGCTTTTAAACATCAGATCGCTTTACTTTTACCATATTTTGAACAAGTTTATGGACATTTTGCCGAGACTAAAAAAAAAACATTTTTTTTTTTCGACAAGGAAGCCCTTATCCAAAAAATGATATTTTTTTTTTTTCGCAGAATTTTTTCAACGTTAAGATCGTATTTCTTTTTTTTTTGAAAACTATTCTTACTTTTATACTACTCAAAAAATTTATTAAAATTGTAATAAATCGTCCCCCCATGATTATATTAATTACTAGTTGTTATTAAAAAAAAATAATTCGATATTTATTAATTGTCATTATTTTTAACCCAAAAACGTGTTTTTAATTTCTTATATCATAGATAGTTTTACTTTATTTAAAAAATTTACTAACCAAAGAAAAAAAAATTTATTTTTGAATATTTTTAGTGATCAAATCTGCCCCAGTCAGAGAATCAGCCGAAAAATATGAAAAAATTATTTTTTCACAAGTTTTGGCTTGTCCATTTTGCCTCAGGCGTCATGCGTAGGGTTAAAAATGTCAAATATATCGGATTCATAGTAATGAGATGAAAAAAAAAATTTTTTTTTTGATCGAAATTTAAGGGAGGATATTCGCCCTAGGGGGCCACCTTGCCCCGTTCTCCCTTATCTTAATTATTTTAGGATGTGTATTGATTTTTTTCTTGAATTTTCAAAAATTTAATAAACGTTTAAAAATAATTCATCATTATGTAAAGTTTTGAAATTTAGAATAGTCAACACTTTTTCAACATTTTTCAACTATTTTTTTTTTACACCCGTTAAATACCATACAGGCTCGTGTAGTGTTAATATTCTGACTCAGGTAAGTACTCCATTTAGTCCCAACCCTTAAACAAGTTAATTATTATTTAATATTTCTAAGTAATTTGACTTGGTTAATAATTTTAAGTAGTAAGTCTAAAATATCGAGACTCTAGTTTATTACACCATCGTCTAGACTCTGATGATTGCTTTTATAATTGTTTGCTAGTTGTGCTAGGTTTATTGACCCGTATTGTTCAGGTATTCTGCTATTATCTCTGTGTACTTTTGTAGTCATTAGGATCTCTTTAAGTTGAAGTATTTTCGTAGTTTCATCGGTAATCCTTTTATTAACCCGGCTATTCAAATCCATAAACAAATATTTATAGTAATCAGATATACTCAAAGTAGTAATTTTACTAATGAAGAGCTTGAAACTCAGATTTTAAATCCATCAAGTTGAGAAATAAAGTTTTAGAATCAGCACCGGACAGACGTCGTCAACCTCATCCCCGATCCTTAGACACAATAAATAAAAATGTATTATGAAAATATTTTTTTTGCCTAGATATTGTCTTATTGTACTTGCACACCAAAAAAATATGTTGAAAATAGGGGAGGGAGGGGCAAAACGGGGCAGGCGGGCAAAACGGAGTACCCCCAAAATGTTAAAAAAACAAAAAAAAATTTTTTTTTGTCTAATTACTGTATATCCGATATATTTGCGCATTTTAAGCCTTACGCGTGACACCTGGGGCAAAATGGTCCAGCCGAAAAATCGAAAAAATAATTCTTTCAAATTTTTATTATTAAATTGAAAAAAAAATTGAATATATTTTCGCATTTTTAGCCCTGCCCATAACATTTAGGACAAAATGGACCAGCCGAAAGTCCTGAAAAATGATTCTTTCATATTTTTATCGTCAAATTAAAAACAATTGATGTGTTAATTCATTTTTCGGCTGATTTTTGGTAGCTGGGGCAAATTCGGTCACTAAAAATATTCGAAAACAATATTTTAATTTTTAATTGATAAAAATTCAATTACAAAAAAAAAAAAAAAAAAAAAAAAAATTTATCACTTTTTTGGAGGGAGGCCTCTCTGTCCCACAAAAAAATTTATTTGCCTTTGTTTCCACCAATGATGTTAAATGTAATTTTTCTTCATGTATTTTAGATAAAAAAAAAATTTTATTTAATAAAATTTGATCAAATTTCAAAAATGTTAATTTTTCAGCTTTTTTTTTCAGGGTACCCCATTTTGCCCGCCAGGAGTGAAAATTTTATTTATTAACGGCAGCTAAAAATCTTGTCTACTTACCTTGAATATCATGAAAAAAAAAAGATTTAGCGTATGTTAGTCCTCAAAAACTTACTATATCCTTAGGTACTCCGATTTGCCCCCCCCCCCCACTCAACATAAAAATATATAAATATGTATAAAAAAAAATTTCAATCAACTAATCTTTGAACGACTCGGATATATTTTATATATTTTTAATGTAATTGAAGTATTTAAAAAATATATCTTATACTGCACAACAATATACGGGTAAAAATATATTTTTTCTACATTTCCATTATTATATTTTTTATAAATTCTTAGATATTTTTTTAATATATAATTTAAATTGCATTCATACTACATAAGATATATACGAAAATCGGCTAGAAAATTGAGTTATTAAGAAGATTCTAGCGTTAGAAAAAGTCTCAAAAAAGCCACTAAGCTTTTTAATTTTTTCAGCCGACAAAAACATGATTAATATTCATTTTTTCAGTCATAAAAATTATTTGTAGTTTATTTGCACACGTGTCTTCATGGTTAAGAAATGAGAATATTTAAAATACTTTCATAGTAAGAACTTAAAATAATATGGCAACAGTTCTCTTTGATAGATATGTGTCGAAATGTTTGTAAACAGACATAAACGCTCAAGTCTACTAAAAAAAAATTTTTTTATAATTTCTAATGTTTTTAAAATTGGAGCCAAATAACTGCTGTCTCTAGCAGCGTTGCCAAGGTGTCTGTCCTCCATGTTTCCTCAATTTATCATCTAGTAAAATAATTTTTTCAACTAAGTTTTTCTCATTGTTTTTAACGACGAAAATATTTTTCAAATATTTAACTTTCGTTTATTAGTTTTTGAGAGCTCAAAGTTAAAAAGTTAACAGCGAAAAAGAATCGTTTTAGAAAAAACATGGTTTTTAATCATTTCTTATCTGAATAATCCTACGGTAAATTCTCATATAATATTAATAGTAGATGTATGGTATATTTATTTTCAAATTTGTAGAATTTTAAATCTTAAAGCTGGTATTTTTGACAACTATTAGGAGCGCGTGAGCCTTCTTAAAAATATATTTTTTATACATATTTTATATTACTATGTTTTATCAAGTTTTCTAGACATTTATATATGGAGATGGAAATTACTTTAAACAGTAATATTGAAAATTCGAAAGAAGATGGTAAAACTGAATATAATATTTAGATACATCATTATTTCATGCTTCCATAAAGACAAGCATACGATGAACCTTTCTTGAAAAGTAGAAGAATACCTGAAGTGGGAAATAAAACTTACGTTTTTACAATGGTGCACTTGATGTCGGCTGAGGCGAACCAATCAGGTGAAGCCACAGTCCAACAATAATTAAGACCTAAAATTATCGGCAGAACCTACGTAAATGTCTATATATACCTGAGGGTCAGTAACAGTACATTATTGTGCAAGCTCAAGCCGCAGAGTACGGACGCTCATTTTTAAAAGTTAAAAGTGCAAAAGAACGTGAAGAATTTGTTGAAATGGCGAGCGTAGACGATGTCATGAAGACCATGGGAATGGAACCCACAGACTTTACGGAACTTCCAAGTGCAGGAATAGTCTTCGAGGACGATTGGTCGTTCAATCAAGTTGTCGAAGGCTTTTTTGAAGGAAGCGTTAATAGCGACGATTGTGGTAGCTCTTCAAAACCGGAGGAAGATTCACGTGCTGGTCCGGCTCGTCAAGATCATATTTTTCAAAAACCAGTGCAGTACAAGTGTCAGTTTAAGCCATGTCAGAGGGTGTTTTTTCATCAGTTATTATTCCGTCGCCACAGCATGAAGCATCTCAACGACAAACTAAAGTGCAAGACGTGTATGTGGAGGTCGCAAGCGTTGACGGAGAGATTAAGATGCTGTCATGCAGTGCGCAAGAAAATATTGCTGATAAAATCTCGTAAACCATCCCGAAAAATCAAAAAATACCGTTCTTATGTTGCTCAAAAAAAATGAATAACCCACACATAAAAAAGTTAATATTTTAGTTATCAAGCCAAAAAATCAAACGGCCCTTTTCAGGGCCAAAAAATGTATCAAAACGTATGTCAACTATTCAAGTTGAGAAATAATTTTACATTATTATCATTATTATTATTATTATTATTATTGTTATTTATTTGTCATTGATTTATTTTTTATTTTCAGCTAAAGATAATTTCTAAGAGTAAATTACTAAAAGTTGGTGGATATTTAAAAATTCAGGGTAATAATCACACCACTTATTCAAAAATATGAATTCACTGAATGTGCTAAATCTTTTTTCTTTTTTTTAATGATATTCAAAGTAAATATTCGAAGAATTTGATTCCTTTTGAATCTACTAAATATTTTAATTTATATTTACTCAGTTTTATTTTTTAACTTCCCGCCAAGAAAATTGCAAATTTTCAAAAATTTGTGAAGTCCGAGTGTATATATGTATGTATGTATGTATGTATGTACGTATGTGAATATTCTGTAACTTTTGAACGGATAAACCGATTTTGATTTTCGTGGTGTCATTCGACGCAGCTTGTTATTTACTATGAACACTGAAAATTTTAGCTCAATCGGTCGGGTACATTCGGAGATATTTCAAAAATAAAAATTTTTTTGAAAATGTTTTTTTTTTAATAACTTTTAATTCGCTTGATGGATTGATTCCAAAATCTAATCAGCTCCCAAACTTCGTAAGCCGCATCGAATTCCGCCTTAACAATCGAAATCGGTTTATTCGTTCAAGAGAAACCGTTAACGGAAGAATTGAAAAAAAAAAAAAAAAATTTCTAGTATTTTGGAAATTTCTCAAAAACAACTCGATACATCAATTTCAAAATTCGATCAGTTGTAGAATTCAATAGATCGCGTCGATTGCCAACTTAAGCGTCTCAATCGGATTATTCTCTCGAAAGATATCGTTGTAGAAAAAATGTTAAAAAACGTTATCTTTCGAAAACAAAGGCATACAAAAGTATTTCCGAGCTTCTTGAACTCGAAAATGTATCCACGTTTTTTTTTATCTGAAGGAGCTCGAAATGGGCGGGAAGTTGTAGGGCTGGCCCACAGGGTCAATCGACAGACCGATTTTTTTTTTTTTTATATTTAACTCCATTCGAAAAATTTGATCAGATTTCAGTCTATTTAGACTATTTGACCTGTTTTTGATCTTTTACAATAATTTTAAGCTGTTTTCGACCTGTTATTCTAAAAAAACAATTGCGTTACAGGCAGACACAACTAGATTAATTCTTGAACTTTAAAAAATTTTAGATCTGAAAATTCGCAAAGACAAAACTGGATCAAATCGTCGACTTATAAAATTTTTATTTATCGGCAATATTTATAAAAAAAAACATTTAGTTACAGAATTGATTTTGTTTTGTTTACTATTCATTGAGTATCTTTTGTTTAAAAATGTCGGCAGTTAATGAAAGTTTTACAGCTTAATTTGTAATTGTCTTGACTGAATATTTATAGCATTGAAATAAAGTGATAGAATAACTCTTAAAATGTCAAAAAAAAATTTCTTATTTACTGGATAAAATCGAAAATTTCTTGGCATTTGTCCTATTTAGGAAATCCCATAAAATCCAGTAGATCTCATAAATTTCCATAGAATTTTTTGAGAATGAATAAGTTATATAAGAAGTGCTATAGTGAAGTATAGGACCATGTACATACAGCTATAAGAATCGATCAGATTTTTTAAGCAAGGAGATAACATAAAAATTCTTGGGACATCTTATTACGAAAGCGCATTAGTGTTTCAAATACTAAGAAAATTAAAATAAATTTATAAATCTCTTATTACTATTACGATTTATATTTGTATTGTTATGTTTTGGTACGATTTGTATATGTTTTGATTACGATTTGTATATGTTATGGTATTACTGGCTTCATATCGGTATATGACTTCCCGTACCGGAAACGACAGTCATACGATGGTGCCGATGGCTGGCCAATGAATGGTTACTTATAACTGGCCGATTATCGGTTCGCAACGTTAGGCCACTATTTGGTGAATCAGTGGCCCATGATTGATTCTTGTTAAATAAAAGAATCTACTTATCAATTATTAATCATTCAAATAACTAATTATTACAGTTTTATTTAATTAATAATTGTTTTTTAATGAAACTAAGTCTTAATTAATAAATATTTTAATTTTCCGATTTAAATTATTTACAAGTAACAATTAAAACATTTTTTAATTCGTTATTATTTGCAATCAACAACCGCTATTTTATAACTTAACTTATAAAAATTAATTTACTTAAAAACTAAGACATATATTTTATAAGTAAATGTCATTTTTAATAATGGTGGTAGAGCAAAATAATTCCATTGGGTTCTGAATAAATAATCCATTAAATTTAGTAAGTTTTATTTTTAAAAAATTATTAATTTTAATAAAAATAGTACAAAATTATTTTTGTTTTAAATAATCGATAATATTAATTGAATTACTCTTTACATTCCATAAAACCGAGTAGTTGTAGTAAAATGAATAAGTAGATCATTTAAAAGTATCAGTTTAACATTAGCAGGTTGTCCAGTAGCCAGCGTTCAAGCCCAGCAATCAGAAGAACGGCAGTTTGCGCCCAGAGCCCAGCAGAATTTTCACCAAGTTTTTTTCACATCATTTACCCCACTCGAATAGTTTAAACGTTGATGATTATGAATTTTATTAAGAAATTAGAAAAAGAAATTTTTTTTTAAATCTAATTTATTCGTTTGCTTGGCTGATTGATGGCTGCCATTAATCGGCCGATAGTCGAGCGCCATTAATGGCCCGAGGTTATCATTCTGACTATACGCCGTTTATCGGCCAATAAAAATTGCCATTGCTGAGCCATTAATCGACATTCTTGGCCCGGTAATGTCTCGATACAGGGCCGATTTCCAAACTTTGTATAGGAAAGTAAATTACCAATTAAAAATAAATTACTTCTGTACAAAATGATAATAAAACCTATCCTACTTTATGCAACTTCCATCTGGAGCAATGCTTGTAATACCTCAATAAATAAAATAATAACAGTGCAAAACAAAATCCTTGGAAGTATAAGCCAAGCCAAACCAGATGAAACCAATGAAAGCATTAGAAAAAAAATTAAATATTCAAGACATTTCAAAAGACATATATGATCAAACAAACACCTTCTACAACGTTAGGATTAAAACCCACCAGATGCTGAAGAACGTAGGAATATGGGACAAAAATTCGGCACCATTTAAGATAAAACATAAATTACTTCATAGTCTACTACTATAAGAATATCAGAAAACATGTAAATACTGTAAATATTGTAAATAAAAATAATAGTTTTAAGTTAGTGTGTAAGTTAGATGTTAAGTATAAAAGAAATATATATGGGCTTTTTTAAATTTTTTACCCGACCTTAAATCACAAAAAAAAAAAATAAATCAATCAACACTAAAAATTCAAAACATAAATGTATTTGGTTAGTTTTTATTAAACGGGAACAAAATAAAACTATGCAAACATTGTAAAACCTGTATTACAAATAAAAAAAAATAAAGAAAAAAAGAAAATTTTTTCAAATGAAAAATCGGCAGCGCATTACGTTCTCATGGGCTTTTTATAAAATTTTTTACCTAATACAAACTTACATACTCTCAAGTAATATTCCTTAAATACATGAAACTACAAATATTATAAATTAATACAACAAATGTAACTGGTTAAACTGCGCACGCAATAGGTACAGAATAAAATAAAACTGTATAAATTCATGCTCTGTAAATATTCAATTGAAGAGCTCGAATATCTATTCACAACAATTTTTTCGAGCTCAAGGAGCGCGAAAATGGCGGGAAGGTATACATAGTAAAAAATATTGTGTTAAAATCAACACAATGTTCGTATTATTTTTTAACACAGATTATTTGTGTTGAATTTCAAGTAGGGGTAAGCGTGCGCGGGTGTGTACTTGTGTGCGCGAGGGTGTGTGTGAATGAGTTCGGGTACGTGTGTGTATGTGTGTGGGTAAGTGTGCGTAAATGTGTGGATAAGTGGACGCACGTATGCGAGTAAGTGTGTGTATGTGTGCGGGTAACTTGGCGCACGTATGCGCATGTGTGTGGGTAAGTGTGCGCGAGTGTGATGGTAACTTTTAGCATAAAATTCTCTCCGTGTAAGTAACACTTTTAAAGTGATGAAGAGTAAATTGATTAAAAATGTTAAAGTAACACAAAGAATTGTGTTGATTTGATACAAAATAATTAACATAAAAATTTTAACACTGACCGTTTTTAACACAGATATATAATATTTTTTACGGTGTAGGGCTGGGCCGCAGGGTCAACCGATAGTCAGATCTTTCGTTCTAATGACGGCTGAAAATGTTTTTTATTCTATGTAAATATCATTAACAGAAAAAAAAAAAATATTTAACGTATTTTCGGTCCTGATAACTTGGAATTCCCCTTCCGAATTAGGATATTGAGATTACATAAGCTTACATGAACCTACATAACCCTACAGGATGATTTTTAATCGATTTCATAAATGAATAAATAAAAATAATCAATTCTGCCTGCATTACGATTCTTTGTTGTTTTGAAAAATGAAAAGTTCAAAGCTTAATAAATAGAATACAGTTACTAAAACAGAGAATAAAACTAAAAACAAAAAAATTTCTTTGCAGTTTATTATTTCTTAAATAATTGTAATTTAAAGTTCCATTATAAAATATCGTTTGGAGGTATCAACTTTTGATGATAAACAAAAAAAATATCGGAATTCAACATCTCAATAATTTTAAACTAGAATATCCTCTTTATTTATGATGGTCATGGCAAAAGATACAGACAAAATTATTTATCTCTACATACAACAAAGAATTGAAATGTCGGCTCAATTGATTTTTATCATTTCTTGTGTAAGGAAAAATCGATTAAAAAAGGGTCAAAAATGTGTTGACTATATTTTAATCTTTAAAACGTGACTCGCAACGACGAATCCCTCGATGAAAAAAGATTTTATACAGTTGCATAAAATTGGATAGAAAAAATAGCCCGATACAATTGTATACAATCGTATATAATCAGGAGACACGGTAGTGTCTCGCGCCAAGTACACGTTCAATTACATGTATATGTGTGAAGTGTCATGGCGCGAGCCTACCGCATATCTATACCGTAAACATAGTGGTTTTTAGCTCTCATTTTTAAAAACTTTTTTAAAATAATAAATTTTTAGAAAATTCCTTCTCTATTTGAAAGATAGTTGATTTTTCGTCTTAAAATTATAAAACTTTATTCATTTTAGTAATGAGAACTAATTTAAATAATGAAATTAAGCCAGCATAAACTATCCCTGCTTAAAAAATCCGATAGATTCTTATAGCCAAGGTATAAGGCCCTATATTTAACTATAGCACTTTTCATAGAACTTATTCATTCTTATAAAATGTCTATGGGAATTTATAAGAAACTAATGGATTCTATAAGATTTTCTAAACAGGGATAGCACCCCCAATTTAGACACTTTTATAAATTTTTTCATGTGTTAGGGGCAATGCCAGAGAATAAAAAGTTAGAAGAAAAGCCACGATCGAGTAAAACATTGAAATTTTTTTATAGCAACGATTAATTATTGCGCCATACGGAAATTTTTTATGAGCATAAATAAGTACGTTTCATAAATAAAGCCGTTTTGATATTTAAGATGAATTTTCTTTATTTGACGTCAGTGTTCATTATTATAATTTCAATCAATTTTTCCCGATTTTGCATAAATACTACAGAAAAAACTATGCATCTTACTTTAGTTTTACTTGAAATTGTTGTGAGTTGCATGCGAATTGTCATAAGTAGAAGAAAAAACTTGACAACTATTTCAATCAAATTTTTACTCAAAAATGTCTACAACTTAAATATAAAAAAATAGTTTACAATTTTTCAAGTGAAATTAACAATAAATTGGAGTAAAAATTTACCTGGAAATTGACGAAAAATTTTTCTAGTAAGCTTTCGAAATGAATTTGCATTTTAATTCGGGTAGTAAATTTACGTCAAATTGTATAGCAAGTTGTATATCAATTGTCCTCGAAAACAGAATTGTCCGAAGTTGACGGATATTTGATGAAATTTCCCAGGAAACTTTTGCTAAACAAATTGTGGTATTAGGGTGTCTATTTAAAATATTTAAACTTTTTGATATTGCAGTTATCTTTGCTAGGACGTACCAAAATCAGCTCTACTTACTTAGCCGTACAGTAATAATTATTCGTACAATAATATTAATCGAGTAATATTATAAAAAATCAATGCTAATTGTAAGGATATTCTCTAATTGTACAGTTTACTTAGCAAAATTTAAGTTGCGAAAGTTTCCTCGAAATTTTCGTCAAATGTCCGTCAACTTCGGGCTCTTCCGTTATTGACGAGAATTTGCATAAAATTCGCGATACAATTTGACGTAAACTTACTACCCGAATTCGAATCCAAATTTATTTTAAAAGTCGTATACAAAATACCGTCAAAAACAGAAAAACCCGAAGTTATCAGACATTTGACGGAAATTTCATGGGAACTTTTATTAGTGTTTTTTTTCTAGTAATCAAAAAATGACCCGTAAATTAAGGAAAAATCGACCGCTAATTTTTTTTTCCAAGTTTTGGTATCAAATTGTTGGCCAATTCGGGCAGGAAACTTCGATAATTTTAATTAGTAATATTAAATTACTATCAAATTCAAACTAAGGTGGCTTTTAGGGTTATTTCGTACATCTAACATTGTGGCGCTACCTGTCAATACCTTATTAGCAAAATTTTAAAATCGTGTTTTTAACGAATGGAAACATATAATTATTTTTAATCGGAAGATTTATTATCGTTATACAAAAAAAAAAAAATATTATTTTTATTGAAGACTACTAATGGCAAATCTAGTTTCTTAATTACATTTTTGCTATAAATAAATTACTGTTTTCTTTGTTTTAACCGGCAATCATCGACAAACGATATCCTAGTGATTTAAATGGAAAAATTAATAAAATATCGAAGTAGTGGGGTCAAATGGAAAAAAATAAAGGCAAATTTTTCTTTACTTTTTCATAATTAAGCAATTAACTCTCAAACAACTTTGATAGACCGACATTGATCGACAAACGACCAAAAAACGATTGCAATCAGAATAAATCAGATCGGTTTACATCGAGTTGGTTTATAATGAGGAGTTAAGTAAGTGGAGCTGAGATATACAACTTCAGCCATAAGCGATTTCTGATGATCAAGTTGGAAGCGAGCTAGTGGCAACCAACTACAGCACCTTGTTATCAAGTTGGCCGCATAGATTGTTGGCATTTCTATAAGTTGACGGCAATTAGTCGCCTATTTTCTGAGAAAATGTGTGCCAACAGTTGGCATTCTCTTAGTTGACAGGGTTGACAGAAAGTTGACTTCAATTTTCTCAGAAAGTTGCCGTCAGGTTGCGGCAGTCGATTATCGTCAACTTTCTAGGAATGTTGGTAACAACTTGTAGTCAATAATAACGTCAAAATTTTGAATTTCGTTCTGTTGTATATAAAGTTATATCCGCTAAACAGTACGAAAATCGGACAACTTAGTGCTATGTATATATATGTATGTATAGATATATATGTAGGTCAGTTGAAGTATGATTACGTAGTAATTGCGTCAAAAATACGTATAATTATCTCTAATTCAGTAATTATTATTGACTAACAATTAATGATGCATCAAATAATTAAAAAAATTTTCAAAATATGATCCGTGATTAACTTTCTTATGTTCTATCTAGCTACCCGCAATGTCTATATTTAAAAATTACCTCTCTAATAAGGAATCTACAGTGTATATATAAATATATATATTTTAGTGCTATCTACAGATCAATTAAATTATCATATTTATTTAGTAATTGCGTTGAAAATATGTATAAATCTCTAATTACTACTATATTATTGACAAACAATGAATTATGAGTCAAATAATACTAAAAATTGAAAAATATAATAACACTACAAAAAAAAAAAATAAATACTAACAAAAACAGATTCTCTGTATACAGTCGCGCTAAGTACACGTTTAAAATTCTTTAAAAGTAAAAAAAAAAATTATTTTTCACAAAAAAAAAAAAAGTCAATTCGAAAAAATACCAAGTACCTAGTATGATGCAAAATCAAAACAAACATTTTCATAAAATTTCAAAAAGAAATTGTATAACAAAATTTCAATGTACTTGGTGTGCGTTACTACATGTACTTGAGCAAAATTAATTTCTAATAAAATCAAATATGTTTTTTTTTTCTCTTTTGTAAGCAACATTTTACGTTTAAGCATAGAGGAGACAAGGGCCGGGCGGCCCTCCTAAGTTGATTATTACTTTTTGTGGCTTTTAAACATCAGATCACTTTATTTTTACCATATTTTGAACAAGTTTATGGACATTTTGCCGAGACTAAAAAAAAAACATTTTTTTTTTTCGACAAGGAAGCCCTTATCCAAAAAATGATATTTTTTTTTTTTCGTAGAATTTTTTCAACGTTAAGATTGTATTTCTTTTTTTTTTGAAAACTATTCTTACTTTTATACTACTCAAAAAATTTATTAAAATTGTAATAAATCGTTCCCCCATGATTATATTAATTACTAGTTGTTATTAAAAAAAAATAATTCGATATTTATTAATTGTCATTATTTTTAACCCAAAAACGTGTTTCTCATTTCTTATATCATAGATAGTTTTACTTTATTTCAAAAATTTACTAACCAAAGAAAAAAAATTTTATTTTTGAATATTTTCAGTGATCAAATCTGTTCCAGTCAGAGAATCAGCCGAAAAATATGAAAAAATTATTTTTTCAGAAGTTTTGGCTTGGCCATTTTGCCTCAAGCGTCATGCGTAGGGCTAAAATTGTCAAATTTATCGGATTTATAGTAATGAGATGAAAAAAAAAAATTTTTTTTTTGATCGAAATTTAAGGGAGGATCTTCGCCCTAGGGGGCCACTTTGCCCCGGTCTTCCTTATCTTAATAATTTTAGGATGTGTATTGATTTTTCTCTTGAATTTTCAAAAATTTAATAAACGTCTAAAAATAATTCATCATTATGTAAAGTTTTTAAATTTAGAATAGTCAACACTTTTTCAACATTTTTCAACAATTTTTTTTTTACACCGGTTAAATACCATACAGGCTCATGTAGTCTCAATATTCTGACTCAGGAAAGTTCTCCATTTAGTCATAACCCTTAAACGAGTTAATTATTATTTAATATTTCTAAGTAATTTGACTTTGTTAATAATTTTAAGTAGTAAGTCTGAAGTATCGAGACTCTAGTTTATTATTCCATCGTCTAGACTCTGATGATTGCTTTTATATTTGATGAGTCTGACGAATGGAATTATTCTAATAGACAAATTATCTGAAAATATTTCGGTACGATCATTAGTCATAATCCAAATTGTGCGACAGTTGTGCTAGGTTCATTGACCCTTATTGTTCAGGTATTCTGCTATTATCTCTGTGTACTTTTGTAGTCATTAGGATCTCTTTAAGTTGAAGTATTTCCGTAGTTTCATCGGTAATCCTTTTATTGACCCGGCTATTCAAATCCATAAACAAATATTTATAGTAATCAGATAAACTCAACGTAATAATTCTACTTTCGAAGAGCTTGAAACTAAAATTTTAAATCCATCAAGTTAAGAAATAAAATTTTAGAATCAGCACCGGACAGACGTCGTCAACCTCATCCCCGATCATTTGACGCAATAAATAAAAATGTATTATAAGAATATTTTTTTGCCTAGATATTGTCTTATTGTACTTGCACATCAAAAAAATATGTTAAAAATAGGGGAGGGAAGGGCAAAACGGGGTACCCCCAAAATTTTATAAAAAAAAAAATTTGTTTTTTGTCTAATTACTGTATATCTGATATATTTGCGCATTTTAAGCTCTAAGCATAATACCTGGGGCAAAATGAACCAGCTGAAAGTCCTCGAAAATGATTCTTTCATATTTTTATTGTCAAATTAAAAAAAAAAAATATGTTAATTCATTTTTCGGCTGATTTTTGCTAGCTGGGGCGAATTCGGCCACTAAAAATATTCAACAATAATATTTTAATTTTTAATTGATAACAATTCAATAACAAAAAAAAAAAAAAAAAAAAAAATTATCATTTTTTGAAGGGAGGCCTCTCTGTCCCACAAAAAAAAAAATTTTCTGCCTTTGTATCCACCAAAGATGTTAAATGTAATTTTTTTTCATGTATTTCAGATAAAATAAATTTTATTTAATGGAATTTGATCAAATTTCGGAGATGTTTTTTTTTTCAACTTTTTTTTTTCAGGGTACCCCATTTTGCCCGCCAAGAGTAAAAATTTTATTTATTAACGGCAGCTAAAAATCTTGTCTATGTACCTTAAATATCATGATAAAAAAAAGATATAGCGTATTTTAGTCCTCAAAAACTTAGTATATCCTTAGGTACTCCGATATGCCCCCATCCCCTTTCTCTACATAAAAATATATAAATATGTATAAAAAAAAAATTTCAATAAACTAATCTTTGGACGACTCGCATATATTTTATATATTTTTAATGTAATTGAAATATATAAAAAATATTACTTAGACTGCATAACAATATACGGGTAAAAATAGATTTTTTACATTTCCATTATTATAGTTTTTGTAGATTATCATAGATGTATTTTTTATAAATTCTAAGATATTTTTTGAATATATATTTATAAATTACATTTATACTATATAATATATTTACGAAAATCGGCCAGAAAATTGAGTTATTAAGAAGATTCTAGAGTTATTAAAAGACTCAAAAAAGCAACTAAGCTTTTTAATTTTTTTAGCTGACAAAAATATGATTAATATTCATTTTTTCGATTATAATAATTATTTCTAGTTCATTTGCACACTTTTCTTCATAGTTAAGAAATGAAAATATTTAAAATACTTTCGTAGTAAGAACTTAATATAAGATGGCTACAGTTCTCTTTAATAGATATGTGTGGGAATGTTTGTAAACGTACATAAACGCTCAAGTCCACTAAAAAAAAATCTTTTTATTATTTCTAATGTTTTTAAAATTGGAACCAAATAACTGCTGTCTCTAGCAGCGTTGCCAAGGTGTCTGTCCTCCATGTTTCCTCAATTTATCATCTACTAAAATAATTTTTTCAACTAAGTTTTTCTCATTGTTTTTAACGACGAAAATATTTTTCAAATATTTAACTTGAGTCTACATTTATTTAACTTTCGTTTATTAGTTTTTGAGAGCTCAAAGTTAAAAAGTTAACAGCGAAAAAAAATCATATTGCTAGGGGCATAGTGTTCCTGTTATAAGAGCTCATATGTAAGGTTTTAGAAAAAAAAATGGTTTTTAATCATTTCGTATATGAATAATCCTACGGCAAATTCGCATATAATTTTAATAGTAGATGCATGGTATATTTATTTTCAAATTTGTAGAATTTGAAATCTTAAAGCTAGTATTTTGACAACTATTAAAAATGCGTGAGACTTCTTAAAATTATATTATTCATAGATATTTTATATTACTAAATTTTATCAAGTTTTCTAGACATTTATACATGGAAATAGAAATTACTTTCAACAGTAATATTGAGAATTCGGAAGAAGATGGTAAAAGTGAATATAATATTTAGATACATGATTATTTCATACTTCCATAAAGACATGCATACGATGGACCTTTCTTGAAAAGTAAAAGAATACCTGAAGTGGGAAATAAAACTTACGTCTTTACAATGGTGCACTTGATGTCGGCTGAGGCAAACCAATCAGGTGAAGCCACATTCCAACAGTAATTAAGACCTAAAATTATCTGCAGTAACTACGTAAATGTCTATATATACCTGAGGGTCAATTACAGTACGTTATTGTGCAAGCTCCAGCCGCAGAGTACGGACGCTCATTTTCAAAAGTTAAAAGTGCCAAAGAACGTGAAGAATTTGTTGAAATGGCGAGCGTAAACGATTTTATGAAGACCATGGGAATGGAACCCACAGCCTTTACGGAACTTCCAAGCGCAGGAATAGTCTTCGAGGACGATTGGTCGTTTAATCAAGTTGTCGAAGGCTTTTTTGAAGGAAGCGTTAATAGCGACGATTGTGGTAGCTCTACAAAACCGGAGGAAGATTCACGTGCTGGTCCGGCTCGTGAAGATCACATTTTTCAAAAACCAGTGCTGTACAAGTGTCAGTTTGAACCATGTCAGAGGGTGTTTTTTCATCAGTTATTATTTCGTCGCCACAGCATGAAGCATCTCAACGACAAACTAAAGTGCAAGACGTGTATGTGGAGGTCGCAATCGTTGACGGAGAGATTAAGATGCTGTCATGCAGTGCGCAAAAAAATATTGCTCATAAAATCCCGTAAACCATCTCAAAAAAAAAAAAAATACCGTTCTTATGATGCACAAAAAAAAATAAAAAACCCACACATAAAAAAGTTAATATTTTAGTTATTAAGCCAAAAAATCAAACGGCCCTTTTCAGGGCCACCAAATATATCAAAACGTATGTCAACTATTCAAGTTGAAAAATAATTTTACATTATTATCATTATTATTATTATTATTATTATTGTTATTCATTTGTCATTGATTTATTTTTTATTTTCAGCTAAAGATAATTTCTAAGAGTGAATTACTAAAAGTTGGTGGATATTCAAAAATTCAGAGTAATAATTACACCACTTATTCAAAAATATGAATTCACTGAATATGCTAAATCTTTTTTCTTTTTTTTAATGATATTCAAAGTAAATATTCGAAAAATTTGATTCCTTTTGAATCAACTAAATATTTTAATTTATATTTACTCAATTTTATTTTTTAACTTTCCGCCAAGAAAATTGCAAATTTTCAAAAATTTGTGAAGTCCGAGTGTATATATGTATGTATGTATGTATGTATGTACGTACGTATGTAAATATTCTGTAACTTTTGAACGGATAAACCGATTTTGATTTTCGTGGTGTCATTCGACGCAGCTTGTTATTTACTATGAACACTGAAAATTTTAGCTCAATCGGTCGGGTACATTCGGAGATATTTCAAAAATAAAAATTTTTTTGAAAATGTTTTTTTTTTAATAACTTTTAATTCGCTTGATGGATTGATTCCAAAATCTAATCAGCTCCCAAACTTCGTAAGCCGCTTCGAATTCCGCCTTAACAATCAAAATCGGTTTATTCGTTCAAGAGAAACCGTTAACGGAAGAATTGAAAAAAAAAAAAAAAAATTTCTAGTATTTTGGAAATTTCTCAAAAACAACTCGATACATCAATTTCAAAATTCGATCAGTTGTAGAATTCAATAGATCGCGTCGATTGCCAACTTAAGCGTCTCAATCGGATTATTCTCTCGAAAGATATCGTTGTAGAAAAAATGTTAAAAAACGTTATCTTTCGAAAACAAAGGCATACAAAAGTATTTCCGAGCTTCTTGAACTCGAAAATGTATCCACGTTTTTTTTTATCTGAAGGAGCTCGAAATGGGCGGGAAGTTGTAGGGCTGGCCCACAGGGTCAATCGACAGACCGATTTTTTTTTTTTTATATTTAACTCCATTCGAAAAATTTGATCAGATTTCAGTCTATTTAGACTATTTGACCTGTTTTTGATCTTTTACAATAATTTTAAGCTGTTTTCGACCTGTTATTCTAAAAAAACAATTGCGTTACAGGCAGACACAACTAGATTAATTCTTGAACTTTAAAAAATTTTAGATCTGAAAATTCGCAAAGACAAAACTGGATCAAATCGTCGACTTATAAAATTTTTATTTATCGGCAATATTTATAAAAAAAAACATTTAGTTACAGAATTGATTTTGTTTTGTTTACTATTCATTCAGTATCTTTTGTTTAAAAATGTCGGCAGTTAATGAAAGTTTTACAGCTTAATTTGTAATTGTCTTGACTGAATATTTATAGCATTGAAATAAAGTGATAGAATAACTCTTAAAATGTCAAAACAAAATTTTCTTATTTACTGGATAAAATCGAAAATTTCTTGGCATTTGTCCTGTTTAGGAAATCCCATAAAATCCAGTAGATCTCATAAATTTTCATAGAATTTTTTGAGAATGAATAAGTTATATTAGAAGTGCTATAGTGAAGTATAGGACCATGTACATACAGCTATAAGAATCGATCAGATTTTTTAAGCAAGGAGATAACATAAAAATTCTTGGGACATCTTATTACGAAAGCGCATTAGTGTTTCAAATACTAAGAAAATTAAAATAAATTTATAAATCTCTTATTACTACTACGATTTATATTTTCAAAAAAATCCCGTGTTAGATCTACAAGCGGTTAATAACAGACTAAATTTAGTTTGTTTCCGAGTAAAAATCAAATTTGACGTCTGAAAAACCTGCAAAAAAGCGTATCAAATTAAAAATTTCCTATATTCACTCATATGTGCCAAACCCATAGAAAGTTGCCGTTAATGGAAAAAATGCCGTAGGTTGGCCGATGTCTGACTTCAGTCGCTCGGCCAAGCATTGGCAATTAGTAATGGCCCAAACCTGATTAACTACAAGCAGCCGATTAATTTTTCATCAAGATAGGGTAGTCAATTTTTATTTAAATTTTTGGATGTATATGTTATGGTATTACTGGCTTCATATCGGTATATGACTTCCCGTACCGGAAACGACAGTCATACGATGGTGCCGATGGCTGGCCAATGAATGGTTACTTATAACTAGCCGATTATCGGTTCGCAACGTTAGGCCACTATTTGGTGAATCAGTGGCCCATGATTGATTCTTGTTAAATAAAAGAATCTACTTATCAATTATTAATCATTCAAATAACTAATTATTACAGTTTTATTTAATTAATAATTGTTTTTTAATGAAACTAAGTCTTAATTAATAAATATTTTAATTTTCCGATTTAAATTATTTACAAGTAACAATTAAAACATTTTTTAATTCGTTATTATTTGCAATCAACAACCGCTATTTTATAACTTAACTTATAAAAATTAATTTACTTAAAAACTAAGACATATATTTTATAAGTAAATGTCATTTTTAATAATGGTGCTAGAGCAAAATAATTCCATTGGGTTCTGAATAAATAATCCATTAAATTTAGTAAGTTTTATTTTTAAAAAATTATTAATTTTAATAAAAATAGTACAAAATTATTTTTGTTTTAAATAATCGATAATATTAATTGAATTACTCTTTACATTCCATAAAACCGAGTAGTTGTAGTAAAATGAATAAGTAGATCATTTAAAAGTATCAGTTTAACATTAGCAGGTTGTCCAGTAGCCAGCGTTCAAGCCCAGCAATCAGAAGAACGGCAGTTTGCGCCCAGAGCCCAGCAGAATTTTCACCAAGTTTTTTTCACATCATTTACCCCACTCGAATAGTTTAAACGTTGATGATTATGAATTTTATTAAGAAATTAGAAAAAGAAATTTTTTTTTAAATCTAATTTATTCGTTTGCTTGGCTGATTGATGGCTGCCATTAATCGGCCGATAGTCGAGCGCCATTAATGGCCCGAGGTTATCATTCTGACTATACGCCGTTTATCGGCCAATAAAAATTGCCATTGCTGAGCCATTAATCGACATTCTTGGCCCGGTAATGTCACGATACAGGGCCGATTTCCAAACTTTGTATAGGAAAGTAAATTACCAATTAAAAATAAATTACTTCTGTACAAAATGATAATAAAACCTATCCTACTTTATGCAACTTCCATCTGGAGCAATGCTTGTAATACCTCAATAAATAAAATAATAACAGTGCAAAACAAAATCCTTGGAAGTATAAGCCAAGCCAAACCAGATGAAACCAATGAAAGCATTAGAAAAAAAATTAAATATTCAAGACATTTCAAAAGACATATATGATCAAACAAACACCTTCTACAACGTTAGGATTAAAACCCACCAGATGCTGAAGAACGTAGGAATATGGGACAAAAATTCGGCACCATTTAAGATAAAACATAAATTACTTCATAGTCTACTACTATAAGAATATCAGAAAACATGTAAATACTGTAAATATTGTAAATAAAAATAATAGTTTTAAGTTAGTGTGTAAGTTAGATGTTAAGTATAAAAGAAATATATATGGGCTTTTTTAAATTTTTTACCCGACCTTAAATCACAAAAAAAAAAAATAAATCAATCAACACTAAAAATTCAAAACATAAATGTATTTGGTTAGTTTTTATTAAACGGGAACAAAATAAAACTATGCAAACATTGTAAAACCTGTATTACAAATAAAAAAAAATAAAGAAAAAAAGAAAATTTTTTCAAATGAAAAATCGGCAGCGCATTACGTTCTCATGGGCTTTTTATAAAATTTTTTACCTAATACAAACTTACATACTCTCAAGTAATATTCCTTAAATACATGAAACTACAAATATTATAAATTAATACAACAAATGTAACTGGTTAAACTGCGCACGCAATAGGTACAGAATAAAATAAAACTGTATAAATTCATGCTCTGTAAATATTCAATTGAAGAGCTCGAATATCTATTCACAACAATTTTTTCGAGCTCAAGGAGCGCGAAAATGGCGGGAAGGTATACATAGTAAAAAATATTGTGTTAAAATCAACACAATGTTCGTATTATTTTTTAACACAGATTATTTGTGTTGAATTTCAAGTAGGGGTAAGCGTGCGCGGGTGTGTACTTGTGTGCGCGAGGGTGTGTGTGAATGAGTTCGGGTACGTGTGTGTATGTGTGTGGGTAAGTGTGCGTAAATGTGTGGATAAGTGGACGCACGTATGCGAGTAAGTGTGTGTATGTGTGCGGGTAACTTGGCGCACGTATGCGCATGTGTGTGGGTAAGTGTGCGCGAGTGTGATGGTAACTTTTAGCATAAAATTCTCTCCGTGTAAGTAACACTTTTAAAGTGATGAAGAGTAAATTGATTAAAAATGTTAAAGTAACACAAAGAATTGTGTTGATTTGATACAAAATAATTAACATAAAAATTTTAACACTGACCGTTTTTAACACAGATATATAATATTTTTTACGGTGTAGGGCTGGGCCGCAGGGTCAACCGATAGTCAGATCTTTCGTTCTAATGACGGCTGAAAATGTTTTTTATTCTATGTAAATATCATTAACAGAAAAAAAAAAAATATTTAACGTATTTTCGGTCCTGATAACTTGGAATTCCCCTTCCGAATTAGGATATTGAGATTACATAAGCTTACATGAACCTACATAACCCTACAGGATGATTTTTAATCGATTTCATAAATGAATAAATAAAAATAATCAATTCTGCCTGCATTACGATTCTTTGTTGTTTTGAAAAATGAAAAGTTCAAAGCTTAATAAATAGAATACAGTTACTAAAACAGAGAATAAAACTAAAAACAAAAAAATTTCTTTGCAGTTTATTATTTCTTAAATAATTGTAATTTAAAGTTCCATTATAAAATATCGTTTGGAGGTATCAACTTTTGATGATAAACAAAAAAAATATCGGAATTCAACATCTCAATAATTTTAAACTAGAATATCCTCTTTATTTATGATGGTCATGGCAAAAGATACAGACAAAATTATTTATCTCTACATACAACAAAGAATTGAAATGTCGGCTCAATTGATTTTTATCATTTCTTGTGTAAGGAAAAATCGATTAAAAAATGGTCAAAAATGTGTTGACTATATTTTAATCTTTAAAACGTGACTCGCAACGACGAATCCCTCGATGAAAAAAGATTTTATACAGTTGCATAAAATTGGATAGAAAAAATAGCCCGATACAATTGTATACAATCGTATATAATCAGGAGACACGGTAGTGTCTCGCGCCAAGTACACGTTCAATTACATGTATATGTGTGAAGTGTCATGGCGCGAGCCTACCGCATATCTATACCGTAAACATAGTGGTTTTTAGCTCTCATTTTTAAAAACTTTTTTAAAATAATAAATTTTTAGAAAATTCCTTCTCTATTTGAAAGATAGTTGATTTTTCGTCTTAAAATTATAAAACTTTATTCATTTTAGTAATGAGAACTAATTTAAATAATGAAATTAAGCCAGCATAAACTATCCCTGCTTAAAAAATCCGATAGATTCTTATAGCCAAGGTATAAGGCCCTATATTTAACTATAGCACTTTTCATAGAACTTATTCATTCTTATAAAATGTCTATGGGAATTTATAAGAAACTAATGGATTCTATAAGATTTTCTAAACAGGGATAGCACCCCCAATTTAGACACTTTTATAAATTTTTTCATGTGTTAGGGGCAATGCCAGAGAATAAAAAGTTAGAAGAAAAGCCACGATCGAGTAAAACATTGAAATTTTTTTATAGCAACGATTAATTATTGCGCCATACGGAAATTTTTTATGAGCATAAATAAGTACGTTTCATAAATAAAGCCGTTTTGATATTTAAGATGAATTTTCTTTATTTGACGTCAGTGTTCATTATTATAATTTCAATCAATTTTTCCCGATTTTGCATAAATACTACAGAAAAAACTATGCATCTTACTTTAGTTTTACTTGAAATTGTTGTGAGTTGCATGCGAATTGTCATAAGTAGAAGAAAAAACTTGACAACTATTTCAATCAAATTTTTACTCAAAAATGTCTACAACTTGAATATAAAAAAATAGTTTACAATTTTTCAAGTGAAATTAACAATAAATTGGAGTAAAAATTTACCTGGAAATTGACGAAAAATTTTTCTAGTAAGCTTTCGAAATGAATTTGCATTTTAATTCGGGTAGTAAATTTACGTCAAATTGTATAGCAAGTTGTATATCAATTGTCCTCGAAAACAGAATTGTCCGAAGTTGACGGATATTTGATGAAATTTCCCAGGAAACTTTTGCTAAACAAATTGTGGTATTAGGGTGTCTATTTAAAATATTTAAACTTTTTGATATTGCAGTTATCTTTGCTAGGACGTACCAAAATCAGCTCTACTTACTTAGCCGTACAGTAATAATTATTCGTACAATAATATTAATCGAGTAATATTATAAAAAATCAATGCTAATTGTAAGGATATTCTCTAATTGTACAGTTTACTTAGCAAAATTTAAGTTGCGAAAGTTTCCTCGAAATTTTCGTCAAATGTCCGTCAACTTCGGGCTCTTCCGTTATTGACGAGAATTTGCATAAAATTCGCGATACAATTTGACGTAAACTTACTACCCGAATTCGAATCCAAATTTATTTTAAAAGTCGTATACAAAATACCGTCAAAAACAGAAAAACCCGAAGTTATCAGACATTTGACGGAAATTTCATGGGAACTTTTATTAGTGTTTTTTTTCTAGTAATCAAAAAATGACCCGTAAATTAAGGAAAAATCGACCGCTAATTTTTTTTTCCAAGTTTTGGTATCAAATTGTTGGCCAATTCGGGCAGGAAACTTCGATAATTTTAATTAGTAATATTAAATTACTATCAAATTCAAACTAAGGTGGCTTTTAGGGTTATTTCGTACATCTAACATTGTGGCGCTACCTGTCAATACCTTATTAGCAAAATTTTAAAATCGTGTTTTTAACGAATGGAAACATATAATTATTTTTAATCGGAAGATTTATTATCGTTATACAAAAAAAAAAAAATATTATTTTTATTGAAGACTACTAATGGCAAATCTAGTTTCTTAATTACATTTTTGCTATAAATAAATTACTGTTTTCTTTGTTTTAACCGGCAATCATCGACAAACGATATCCTAGTGATTTAAATGGAAAAATTAATAAAATATCGAAGTAGTGGGGTCAAATGGAAAAAAATAAAGGCAAATTTTTCTTTACTTTTTCATAATTAAGCAATTAACTCTCAAACAACTTTGATAGACCGACATTGATCGACAAACGACCAAAAAACGATTGCAATCAGAATAAATCAGATCGGTTTACATCGAGTTGGTTTATAATGAGGAGTTAAGTAAGTGGAGCTGAGATATACAACTTCAGCCATAAGCGATTTCTGATGATCAAGTTGGAAGCGAGCTAGTGGCAACCAACTACAGCACCTTGTTATCAAGTTGGCCGCATAGATTGTTGGCATTTCTATAAGTTGACGGCAATTAGTCGCCTATTTTCTGAGAAAATGTGTGCCAACAGTTGGCATTCTCTTAGTTGACAGGGTTGACAGAAAGTTGACTTCAATTTTCTCAGAAAGTTGCCGTCAGGTTGCGGCAGTCGATTATCGTCAACTTTCTAGGAATGTTGGTAACAACTTGTAGTCAATAATAACGTCAAAATTTTGAATTTCGTTCTGTTGTATATAAAGTTATATCCGCTAAACAGTACGAAAATCGGACAACTTAGTGCTATGTATATATATGTATGTATAGATATATATGTAGGTCAGTTGAAGTATGATTACGTAGTAATTGCGTCAAAAATACGTATAATTATCTCTAATTCAGTAATTATTATTGACTAACAATTAATGATGCATCAAATAATTTAAAAAATTTTCAAAATATAATCCGTGATTAACTTTCTTATGTTCTATCTAGCTACCCGCAATGTCTATATTTAAAAATTACCTCTCTAATAAGGGATCTACAGTGTATATATAAATATATATATTTTAGTGCTATCTACAGATCAATTAAATTATCATATTTATTTAGTAATTGCGTTGAAAATATGTATAAATCTCTAATTACTACTATATTATTGACAAACAATGAATTATGAGTCAAATAATACTAAAAATTGAAAAATATAATAACACTACAATAAAAAGAAATGAATCCTACCAAAAACAGATTCTCTGTATAGAGTCGCGCCAAGTATACGTTTAAAATTTTTTAAAAGTAAAAAAAAAAAAATTATTTTTTACAAAAAAAAAAGTCAATTCGAAAAAATACCAAGTACCTAGTATGATGCAAATTCAAAACAAACATTTTCATAAAATTTCAAAAAAAAATTGTATAACAAAATATTAATGTACTTGGTGTGCGTTACTACATGTACTTAAGCAAAATTAATTTCTAATAAAATCAAATATGTTTTTTTTTACTCTTTTGTAAGCGCACCAAGTAAATTGAAATTTTGTTGTACAATTTTTTTTTTAAATATTATGAAAATGTTTATTATGATTTTGCATCATACTAAGTACTTGGTATTTTTTCGATTTGACTTTTTTTTTTGTAAAAAATAAATAATTTTTTTCTTTACTTTTAAAAAATTTTAAACGTGTACTTGGCGCGACTTTATACAGAGAATCTGTTTTTGGTAGGATTATATATATTGTGTATATAATTTGTATATAATTCTATATAATTGTATACAAATATATACATTTGTATATGATTTTATCATTCTTTTTTGCATTATTATATAGAATTATATACGATTGTATATAATTTATATATAACAGTATACAGTTATATAAGACCTTTTCTCATCAGGCCCTGATTAAGAAATTTGATTTTAAATGATTCGAGATTACGTACTTCTTAATTATTTTGAATCGTTTGAAATTATTTGAATTATATTGCTTTCGAGTATAAATTTTGGAATGAATTATCTTAAATCATATTGAATAAATAAATAACGAAATAATATTACTTTCTAAATTGAAATTATTTGAAATGATTTGAACTCTCGAATTATATCAAATTAGAAAGTGATATCGCAATTTCTCGATCCTCGTACAATTCAAATTTTAATTTCATATGATTCGAGAGTTTAAATTATTTTTGATAGTTCTGAATATATTATTTTCTTATTCAATTTAATTTGAAATGATTCAAATAATTCCAAATTATTATATTAATCCTCAAATCAAATTCTCCTTTATAATTATTCTATCTAGTTAAAATGATTTTTTTTAAATTATCCTTGAAAGTAGCGTAGTAGTCGTGTAGGAATGTAGAGACAGATAGGGAGAGAGAAGTTACTTTTCGATACTAGTTCGAGGAAAGTTAATTAAACTATAGATTTCCAGAAATCGTATAGTTTGCACCCTTTGCATGTTACTTCAAAATTCAACTTTCGCGGTTGATATGACAAAGAAATTAATTTTGAACTATCTCTGAACATTTTACGTTTAAGCATAGAGGAGACAAGGGCAGGGCGGCCCTCCTAAGTTGATTATTACTTTTTGTGGCTTTTAAACATCAGATCGCTTTACTTTTACCATATTTTGAACAAGTTTATGGACATTTTGCCGAGACTAAAAAAAAAACATTTTTTTTTTTCGACAAGGAAGCCCTTATCCAAAAAATGATATTTTTTTTTTTTCGCAGAATTTTTTCAACGTTAAGATCGTATTTCTTTTTTTTTTGAAAACTATTCTTACTTTTATACTACTCAAAAAATTTATTAAAATTGTAATAAATCGTCCCCCCATGATTATATTAATTACTAGTTGTTATTAAAAAAAAATAATTCGATATTTATTAATTGTCATTATTTTTAACCCAAAAACGTGTTTTTAATTTCTTATATCATAGATAGTTTTACTTTATTTAAAAAATTTACTAACCAAAGAAAAAAAAATTTATTTTTGAATATTTTTAGTGATCAAATCTGCCCCAGTCAGAGAATCAGCCGAAAAATATGAAAAAATTATTTTTTCACAAGTTTTGGCTTGTCCATTTTGCCTCAGGCGTCATGCGTAGGGTTAAAAATGTCAAATATATCGGATTCATAGTAATGAGATGAAAAAAAAAATTTTTTTTTTGATCGAAATTTAAGGGAGGATCTTCGCCCTAGGGGGCCACTTTGCCCCGGTCTTCCTTATCTTAATAATTTTAGGATGTGTATTGATTTTTCTCTTGAATTTTCAAAAATTTAATAAACGTTTAAAAATAATTCATCATTATGTAAAGTTTTGAAATTTAGAATAGTCAACACTTTTTCAACATTTTTCAACTATTTTTTTTTTACACCCGTTAAATACCATACAGGCTCGTGTAGTGTTAATATTCTGACTCAGGTAAGTACTCCATTTAGTCCCAACCCTTAAACAAGTTAATTATTATTTAATATTTCTAAGTAATTTGACTTGGTTAATAATTTTAAGTAGTAAGTCTAAAATATCGAGACTCTAGTTTATTACACCATCGTCTAGACTCTGATGATTGCTTTTATAATTGTTTGCTAGTTGTGCTAGGTTTATTGACCCGTATTGTTCAGGTATTCTGCTATTATCTCTGTGTACTTTTGTAGTCATTAGGATCTCTTTAAGTTGAAGTATTTTCGTAGTTTCATCGGTAATCCTTTTATTAACCCGGCTATTCAAATCCATAAACAAATATTTATAGTAATCAGATATACTCAAAGTAGTAATTTTACTAATGAAGAGCTTGAAACTCAGATTTTAAATCCATCAAGTTGAGAAATAAAGTTTTAGAATCAGCACCGGACAGACGTCGTCAAACTCATCCCCGATCCTTAGACACAATAAATAAAAATGTATTATGAAAATATTTTTTTTGCCTAGATATTGTCTTATTGTACTTGCACACCAAAAAAATATGTTGAAAATAGGGGAGGGAGGGGCAAAACGGGGCAGGCGGGCAAAACGGAGTACCCCCAAAATGTTAAAAAAACAAAAAAAAATTTTTTTTTGTCTAATTACTGTATATCCGATATATTTGCGCATTTTAAGCCTTACGCGTGACACCTGGGGCAAAATGGTCCAGCCGAAAAATCGAAAAAATAATTCTTTCAAATTTTTATTATTAAATTGAAAAAAAAATTGAATATATTTTCGCATTTTTAGCCCTGCCCATAACATTTAGGACAAAATGGACCAGCCGAAAGTCCTGAAAAATGATTCTTTCATATTTTTATCGTCAAATTAAAAACAATTGATGTGTTAATTCATTTTTCGGCTGATTTTTGGTAGCTGGGGCAAATTCGGTCACTAAAAATATTCGAAAATAATATTTTAATTTTTAATTGATAAAAATTCAATTACAAAAAAAAAAAAAAAAAAAAAAAAAATTTAACACTTTTTCGGAGGGAGGCCTCTCTGTCCCACAAAAAAATTTATTTGCCTTTGTTTCCACCAATGATGTTAAATGTAATTTTTCTTCATGTATTTTAGATAAAAAAAAAATTTTATTTAATAAAATTTGATCAAATTTCAAAAATGTTAATTTTTCAGCTTTTTTTTTCAGGGTACCCCATTTTGCCCGCCAGGAGTGAAAATTTTATTTATTAACGGCAGCTAAAAATCTTGTCTACTTACCTTGAATATCATGAAAAAAAAAAGATTTAGCGTATGTTAGTCCTCAAAAACTTACTATATCCTTAGGTACTCCGATTTGCCCCCCCCCCCCCCACTCAACATAAAAATATATAAATATGTATAAAAAAAAATTTCAATCAACTAATCTTTGAACGACTCGGATATATTTTATATATTTTTAATGTAATTGAAGTATTTAAAAAATATATCTTATACTGCACAACAATATACGGGTAAAAATATATTTTTTCTACATTTCCATTATTATATTTTTTATAAATTCTTAGATATTTTTTTAATATATATTTTAAATTGCATTCATACTACATAAGATATATACGAAAATCGGCTAGAACATTGAGTTATTAAGAAGATTCTAGCGTTAGAAAAAGTCTCAAAAAAGCCACTAAGCTTTTTAATTTTTTCAGCCGACAAAAACATGATTAATATTCATTTTTTCAGTCATAAAAATTATTTGTAGTTTATTTGCACACGTGTCTTCATGGTTAAGAAATGAGAATATTTAAAATACTTTCATAGTAAGAACTTAAAATAATATGGCAACAGTTCTCTTTGATAGATATGTGTCGAAATGTTTGTAAACATACATAAACGCTCAAGTCTACTAAAAAAAAATTTTTTTATAATTTCTAATGTTTTTAAAATTGGAGCCAAATAACTGCTGTCTCTAGCAGCGTTGCCAAGGTGTCTGTCCTCCATGTTTCCTCAATTTATCATCTAGTAAAATAATTTTTTCAACTAAGTTTTTCTCATTGTTTTTAACGACGAAAATATTTTTCAAATATTTAACTTTCGTTTATTAGTTTTTGAGAGCTCAAAGTTAAAAAGTTAACAGCGAAAAAGAATCGTTTTAGAAAAAACATGGTTTTTAATCATTTCTTATCTGAATAATCCTACGGTAAATTCTCATATAATATTAATAGTAGATGTATGGTATATTTATTTTCAAATTTGTAGAATTTTAAATCTTAAAGCTGGTATTTTTGACAACTATTAGGAGCGCGTGAGCCTTCTTAAAAATATATTTTTTATACATATTTTATATTACTATGTTTTATCAAGTTTTCTAGACATTTATATATGGAGATGGAAATTACTTTAAACAGTAATATTGAAAATTCGAAAGAAGATGGTAAAACTGAATATAATATTTAGATACATCATTATTTCATGCTTCCATAAAGACAAGCATACGATGAACCTTTCTTGAAAAGTAGAAGAATACCTGAAGTGGGAAATAAAACTTACGTTTTTACAATGGTGCACTTGATGTCGGCTGAGGCGAACCAATCAGGTGAAGCCACAGTCCAACAATAATTAAGACCTAAAATTATCGGCAGAACCTACGTAAATGTCTATATATACCTGAGGGTCAGTAACAGTACATTATTGTGCAAGCTCAAGCCGCAGAGTACGGACGCTCATTTTTAAAAGTTAAAAGTGCAAAAGAACGTGAAGAATTTGTTGAAATGGCGAGCGTAGACGATGTCATGAAGACCATGGGAATGGAACCCACAGACTTTACGGAACTTCCAAGTGCAGGAATAGTCTTCGAGGACGATTGGTCGTTCAATCAAGTTGTCGAAGGCTTTTTTGAAGGAAGCGTTAATAGCGACGATTGTGGTAGCTCTTCAAAACCGGAGGAAGATTCACGTGCTGGTCCGGCTCGTCAAGATCATATTTTTCAAAAACCAGTGCAGTACAAGTGTCAGTTTAAGCCATGTCAGAGGGTGTTTTTTCATCAGTTATTATTCCGTCGCCACAGCATGAAGCATCTCAACGACAAACTAAAGTGCAAGACGTGTATGTGGAGGTCGCAAGCGTTGACGGAGAGATTAAGATGCTGTCATGCAGTGCGCAAGAAAATATTGCTGATAAAATCTCGTAAACCATCCCGAAAAATCAAAAAATACCGTTCTTATGTTGCTCAAAAAAAATGAATAACCCACACATAAAAAAGTTAATATTTTAGTTATCAAGCCAAAAAATCAAACGGCCCTTTTCAGGGCCAAAAAATGTATCAAAACGTATGTCAACTATTCAAGTTGAGAAATAATTTTACATTATTATCATTATTATTATTATTATTATTATTGTTATTTATTTGTCATTGATTTATTTTTTATTTTCAGCTAAAGATAATTTCTAAGAGTAAATTACTAAAAGTTGGTGGATATTTAAAAATTCAGGGTAATAATCACACCACTTATTCAAAAATATGAATTCACTGAATGTGCTAAATCTTTTTTCTTTTTTTTAATGATATTCAAAGTAAATATTCGAAGAATTTGATTCCTTTTGAATCTACTAAATATTTTAATTTATATTTACTCAGTTTTATTTTTTAACTTCCCGCCAAGAAAATTGCAAATTTTCAAAAATTTGTGAAGTCCGAGTGTATATATGTATGTATGTATGTATGTATGTACGTATGTGAATATTCTGTAACTTTTGAACGGATAAACCGATTTTGATTTTCGTGGTGTCATTCGACGCAGCTTGTTATTTACTATGAACACTGAAAATTTTAGCTCAATCGGTCGGGTACATTCGGAGATATTTCAAAAATAAAATTTTTTTTGAAAATGTTTTTTTTTTAATAACTTTTAATTCGCTTGATGGATTGATTCCAAAATCTAATCAGCTCCCAAACTTCGTAAGCCGCATCGAATTCCGCCTTAACAATCGAAATCGGTTAATTCGTTCAAGAGAAACCGTTAACGGAAGAATTGAAAAAAAAAAAAAAAATTTCTAGTATTTTGGAAATTTCTCAAAAACAACTCGATACATCAATTTCAAAATTCGATCAGTTGTAGAATTCAATAGATCGCGTCGATTGCCAACTTAAGCGTCTCAATCGGATTATTCTCTCGAAAGATATCGTTGTAGAAAAAATGTTAAAAAACGTTATCTTTCGAAAACAAAGGCATACAAAAGTATTTCCGAACTTCTTGAACTCGAAAATGTATCCACGTTTTTTTTTATCTGAAGGAGCTCGAAATGGGCGGGAAGTTGTAGGGCTGGCCCACAGGGTCAATCGACAGACCGATTTTTTTTTTTTTTATATTTAACTCCATTCGAAAAATTTGATCAGATTTCAGTCTATTTAGACTATTTGACCTGTTTTTGATCTTTTACAATAATTTTAAGCTGTTTTCGACCTGTTATTCTAAAAAAACAATTGCGTTACAGGCAGACACAACTAGATTAATTCTTGAACTTTAAAAAATTTTAGATCTGAAAATTCGCAAAGACAAAACTGGATCAAATCGTCGACTTATAAAATTTTTATTTATCGGCAATATTTATAAAAAAAAACATTTAGTTACAGAATTGATTTTGTTTTGTTTACTATTCATTGAGTATCTTTTGTTTAAAAATGTCGGCAGTTAATGAAAGTTTTACAGCTTAATTTGTAATTGTCTTGACTGAATATTTATAGCATTGAAATAAAGTGATAGAATAACTCTTAAAATGTCAAAAAAAAATTTCTTATTTACTGGATAAAATCGAAAATTTCTTGGCATTTGTCCTATTTAGGAAATCCCATAAAATCCAGTAGATCTCATAAATTTCCATAGAATTTTTTGAGAATGAATAAGTTATATAAGAAGTGCTATAGTGAAGTATAGGACCATGTACATACAGCTATAAGAATCGATCAGATTTTTTAAGCAAGGAGATAACATAAAAATTCTTGGGACATCTTATTACGAAAGCGCATTAGTGTTTCAAATACTAAGAAAATTAAAATAAATTTATAAATCTCTTATTACTATTACGATTTATATTTGTATTGTTATGTTTTGGTACGATTTGTATATGTTATGGTATTACTGGCTTCATATCGGTATATGACTTCCCGTACCGGAAACGACAGTCATACGATGGTGCCGATGGCTGGCCAATGAATGGTTACTTATAACTGGCCGATTATCGGTTCGCAACGTTAGGCCACTATTTGGTGAATCAGTGGCCCATGATTGATTCTTGTTAAATAAAAGAATCTACTTATCAATTATTAATCATTCAAATAACTAATTATTACAGTTTTATTTAATTAATAATTGTTTTTTAATGAAACTAAGTCTTACTTAATAAATATTTTAATTTTCCGATTTAAATTATTTACAAGTAACAATTAAAACATTTTTTAATTCGTTATTATTTGCAATCAACAACCGCTATTTTATAACTTAACTTATAAAAATTAATTTACTTAAAAACTAAGACATATATTTTATAAGTAAATGTCATTTTTAATAATGGTGGTAGAGCAAAATAATTCCATTGGGTTCTGAATAAATAATCCATTAAATTTAGTAAGTTTTATTTTTAAAAAATTATTAATTTTAATAAAAATAGTACAAAATTATTTTTGTTTTAAATAATCGATAATATTAATTGAATTACTCTTTACATTCCATAAAACCGAGTAGTTGTAGTAAAATGAATAAGTAGATCATTTAAAAGTATCAGTTTAACATTAGCAGGTTGTCCAGTAGCCAGCGTTCAAGCCCAGCAATCAGAAGAACGGCAGTTTGCGCCCAGAGCCCAGCAGAATTTTCACCAAGTTTTTTTCACATCATTTACCCCACTCGAATAGTTTAAACGTTGATGATTATGAATTTTATTAAGAAATTAGAAAAAGAAATTTTTTTTTAAATCTAATTTATTCGTTTGCTTGGCTGATTGATGGCTGCCATTAATCGGCCGATAGTCGAGCGCCATTAATGGCCCGAGGTTATCATTCTGACTATACGCCGTTTATCGGCCAATAAAAATTGCCATTGCTGAGCCATTAATCGACATTCTTGGCCCGGTAATGTCACGATACAGGGCCGATTTCCAAACTTTGTATAGGAAAGTAAATTACCAATTAAAAATAAATTACTTCTGTACAAAATGATAATAAAACCTATCCTACTTTATGCAACTTCCATCTGGAGCAATGCTTGTAATACCTCAATAAATAAAATAATAACAGTGCAAAACAAAATCCTTGGAAGTATAAGCCAAGCCAAACCAGATGAAACCAATGAAAGCATTAGAAAAAAAATTAAATATTCAAGACATTTCAAAAGACATATATGATCAAACAAACACCTTCTACAACGTTAGGATTAAAACCCACCAGATGCTGAAGAACGTAGGAATATGGGACAAAAATTCGGCACCATTTAAGATAAAACATAAATTACTTCATAGTCTACTACTATAAGAATATCAGAAAACATGTAAATACTGTAAATATTGTAAATAAAAATAATAGTTTTAAGTTAGTGTGTAAGTTAGATGTTAAGTATAAAAGAAATATATATGGGCTTTTTTAAATTTTTTACCCGACCTTAAATCACAAAAAAAAAAAATAAATCAATCAACACTAAAAATTCAAAACATAAATGTATTTGGTTAGTTTTTATTAAACGGGAACAAAATAAAACTATGCAAACATTGTAAAACCTGTATTACAAATAAAAAAAAATAAAGAAAAAAAGAAAATTTTTTCAAATGAAAAATCGGCAGCGCATTACGTTCTCATGGGCTTTTTATAAAATTTTTTACCTAATACAAACTTACATACTCTCAAGTAATATTCCTTAAATACATGAAACTACAAATATTATAAATTAATACAACAAATGTAACTGGTTAAACTGCGCACGCAATAGGTACAGAATAAAATAAAACTGTATAAATTCATGCTCTGTAAATATTCAATTGAAGAGCTCGAATATCTATTCACAACAATTTTTTCGAGCTCAAGGAGCGCGAAAATGGCGGGAAGGTATACATAGTAAAAAATATTGTGTTAAAATCAACACAATGTTCGTATTATTTTTTAACACAGATTATTTGTGTTGAATTTCAAGTAGGGGTAAGCGTGCGCGGGTGTGTACTTGTGTGCGCGAGGGTGTGTGTGAATGAGTTCGGGTACGTGTGTGTATGTGTGTGGGTAAGTGTGCGTAAATGTGTGGATAAGTGGACGCACGTATGCGAGTAAGTGTGTGTATGTGTGCGGGTAACTTGGCGCACGTATGCGCATGTGTGTGGGTAAGTGTGCGCGAGTGTGATGGTAACTTTTAGCATAAAATTCTCTCCGTGTAAGTAACACTTTTAAAGTGATGAAGAGTAAATTGATTAAAAATGTTAAAGTAACACAAAGAATTGTGTTGATTTGATACAAAATAATTAACATAAAAATTTTAACACTGACCGTTTTTAACACAGATATATAATATTTTTTACGGTGTAGGGCTGGGCCGCAGGGTCAACCGATAGTCAGATCTTTCGTTCTAATGACGGCTGAAAATGTTTTTTATTCTATGTAAATATCATTAACAGAAAAAAAAAAAATATTTAACGTATTTTCGGTCCTGATAACTTGGAATTCCCCTTCCGAATTAGGATATTGAGATTACATAAGCTTACATGAACCTACATAACCCTACAGGATGATTTTTAATCGATTTCATAAATGAATAAATAAAAATAATCAATTCTGCCTGCATTACGATTCTTTGTTGTTTTGAAAAATGAAAAGTTCAAAGCTTAATAAATAGAATACAGTTACTAAAACAGAGAATAAAACTAAAAACAAAAAAATTTCTTTGCAGTTTATTATTTCTTGAATAATTGTAATTTAAAGTTCCATTATAAAATATCGTTTGGAGGTATCAACTTTTGATGATAAACAAAAAAAATATCGGAATTCAACATCTCAATAATTTTAAACTAGAATATCCTCTTTATTTATGATGGTCATGGCAAAAGATACAGACAAAATTATTTATCTCTACATACAACAAAGAATTGAAATGTCGGCTCAATTGATTTTTATCATTTCTTGTGTAAGGAAAAATCGATTAAAAAAGGGTCAAAAATGTGTTGACTATATTTTAATCTTTAAAACGTGACTCGCAACGACGAATCCCTCGATGAAAAAAGATTTTATACAGTTGCATAAAATTGGATAGAAAAAATAGCCCGATACAATTGTATACAATCGTATATAATCAGGAGACACGGTAGTGTCTCGCGCCAAGTACACGTTCAATTACATGTATATGTGTGAAGTGTCATGGCGCGAGCCTACCGCATATCTATACCGTAAACATAGTGGTTTTTAGCTCTCATTTTTAAAAACTTTTTTAAAATAATAAATGTTTAGAAAATTCCTTCTCTATTTGAAAGATAGTTGATTTTTCGTCTTAAAATTATAAAACTTTATTCATTTTAGTAATGAGAACTAATTTAAATAATGAAATTAAGCCAGCATAAACTATCCCTGCTTAAAAAATCCGATAGATTCTTATAGCCAAGGTATAAGGCCCTATATTTAACTATAGCACTTTTCATAGAACTTATTCATTCTTATAAAATGTCTATGGGAATTTATAAGAAACTAATGGATTCTATAAGATTTTCTAAACAGGGATAGCACCCCCAATTTAGACACTTTTATAAATTTTTTCATGTGTTAGGGGCAATGCCAGAGAATAAAAAGTTAGAAGAAAAGCCACGATCGAGTAAAACATTGAAATTTTTTTATAGCAACGATTAATTATTGCGCCATACGGAAATTTTTTATGAGCATAAATAAGTACGTTTCATAAATAAAGCCGTTTTGATATTTAAGATGAATTTTCTTTATTTGACGTCAGTGTTCATTATTATAATTTCAATCAATTTTTCCCGATTTTGCATAAATACTACAGAAAAAACTATGCATCTTACTTTAGTTTTACTTGAAATTGTTGTGAGTTGCATGCGAATTGTCATAAGTAGAAGAAAAAACTTGACAACTATTTCAATCAAATTTTTACTCAAAAATGTCTACAACTTGAATATAAAAAAATAGTTTACAATTTTTCAAGTGAAATTAACAATAAATTGGAGTAAAAATTTACCTGGAAATTGACGAAAAATTTTTCTAGTAAGCTTTCGAAATGAATTTGCATTTTAATTCGGGTAGTAAATTTACGTCAAATTGTATAGCAAGTTGTATATCAATTGTCCTCGAAAACAGAATTGTCCGAAGTTGACGGATATTTGATGAAATTTCCCAGGAAACTTTTGCTAAACAAATTGTGGTATTAGGGTGTCTATTTAAAATATTTAAACTTTTTGATATTGCAGTTATCTTTGCTAGGACGTACCAAAATCAGCTCTACTTACTTAGCCGTACAGTAATAATTATTCGTACAATAATATTAATCGAGTAATATTATAAAAAATCAATGCTAATTGTAAGGATATTCTCTAATTGTACAGTTTACTTAGCAAAATTTAAGTTGCGAAAGTTTCCTCGAAATTTTCGTCAAATGTCCGTCAACTTCGGGCTCTTCCGTTATTGACGAGAATTTGCATAAAATTCGCGATACAATTTGACGTAAACTTACTACCCGAATTCGAATCCAAATTTATTTCAAAAGTCGTATACAAAATACCGTCAAAAACAGAAAAACCCGAAGTTATCAGACATTTGACGGAAATTTCATGGGAACTTTTATTAGTGTTTTTTTTCTAGTAATCAAAAAATGACCCGTAAATTAAGGAAAAATCAACCGCTAATTTTTTTTCCAAGTTTTGGTATCAAATTGGTGGCCAATTCGGGCAGGAAACTTCGATAATTTTAATTAGTAATATTAAATTACTATCAAATTCAAACTAAGGTGGCTTTTAGGGTTATTTCGTACATCTAACATTGTGGCGCTACCTGTCAATACCTTATTAGCAAAATTTTAAAATCGTGTTTTTAACGAATGGAAACATATAATTATTTTTAATCGGAAGATTTATTATCGTTATACAAAAAAAAAAAAATATTATTTTTATTGAAGACTACTAATGGCAAATCTAGTTTCTTAATTACATTTTTGCTATAAATAAATTACTGTTTTCTTTGTTTTAACCGGCAATCATCGACAAACGATATCCTAGTGATTTAAATGGAAAAATTAATAAAATATCGAAGTAGTGGGGTCAAATGGAAAAAAATAAAGGCAAATTTTTCTTTACTTTTTCATAATTAAGCAATTAACTCTCAAACAACTTTGATAGACCGACATTGATCGACAAACGACCAAAAAACGATTGCAATCAGAATAAATCAGATCGGTTTACATCGAGTTGGTTTATAATGAGGAGTTAAGTAAGTGGAGCTGAGATATACAACTTCAGCCATAAGCGATTTCTGATGATCAAGTTGGAAGCGAGCTAGTGGCAACCAACTACAGCACCTTGTTATCAAGTTGGCCGCATAGATTGTTGGCATTTCTATAAGTTGACGGCAATTAGTCGCCTATTTTCTGAGAAAATGTGTGCCAACAGTTGGCATTCTCTTAGTTGACAGGGTTGACAGAAAGTTGACTTCAATTTTCTCAGAAAGTTGCCGTCAGGTTGCGGCAGTCGATTATCGTCAACTTTCTAGGAATGTTGGTAACAACTTGTAGTCAATAATAACGTCAAAATTTTGAATTTCGTTCTGTTGTATATAAAGTTATATCCGCTAAACAGTACGAAAATCGGACAACTTAGTGCTATGTATATATATGTATGTATAGATATATATGTAGGTCAGTTGAAGTATGATTACGTAGTAATTGCGTCAAAAATACGTATAATTATCTCTAATTCAGTAATTATTATTGACTAACAATTAATGATGCATCAAATAATTTAAAAAATTTTCAAAATATAATCCGTGATTAACTTTCTTATGTTCTATCTAGCTACCCGCAATGTCTATATTTAAAAATTACCTCTCTAATAAGGGATCTACAGTGTATATATAAATATATATATTTTAGTGCTATCTACAGATCAATTAAATTATCATATTTATTTAGTAATTGCGTTGAAAATATGTATAAATCTCTAATTACTACTATATTATTGACAAACAATGAATTATGAGTCAAATAATACTAAAAATTGAAAAATATAATAACACTACAATAAAAAGAAATGAATCCTACCAAAAACAGATTCTCTGTATAGAGTCGCGCCAAGTATACGTTTAAAATTTTTTAAAAGTAAAAAAAAAAAAATTATTTTTTACAAAAAAAAAAAGTCAATTCGAAAAAATACCAAGTACCTAGTATGATGCAAATTCAAAACAAACATTTTCATAAAATTTCAAAAAAAAATTGTATAACAAAATATTAATGTACTTGGTGTGCGTTACTACATGTACTTAAGCAAAATTAATTTCTAATAAAATCAAATATGTTTTTTTTTACTCTTTTGTAAGCGCACCAAGTAAATTGAAATTTTGTTGTACAATTTTTTTTTTAAATATTATGAAAATGTTTATTATGATTTTGCATCATACTAAGTACTTGGTATTTTTTCGATTTGACTTTTTTTTTTGTAAAAAATAAATAATTTTTTTCTTTACTTTTAAAAAATTTTAAACGTGTACTTGGCGCGACTTTATACAGAGAATCTGTTTTTGGTAGGATTATATATATTGTGTATATAATTTGTATATAATTCTATATAATTGTATACAAATATATACATTTGTATATGATTTTATCATTCTTTTTTGCATTATTATATAGAATTATATACGATTGTATATAATTTATATATAACAGTATACAGTTATATAATTATTCTATCTAGTTAAAATGATTTTTTTTAAATTATCCTTGAAAGTAGCGTAGTAGTCGTGTAGGAATGTAGAGACAGATAGGGAGAGAGAAGTTACTTTTCGATACTAGTTCGAGGAAAGTTAATTAAACTATAGATTTCCAGAAATCGTATAGTTTGCACCCTTTGCATGTTACTTCAAAATTCAACTTTCGCGGTTGATATGACAAAGAAATTAATTTTGAACTATCTCTGAACATTTTACGTTTAAGCATAGAGGAGACAAGGGCAGGGCGGCCCTCCTAAGTTGATTATTACTTTTTGTGGCTTTTAAACATCAGATCGCTTTACTTTTACCATATTTTGAACAAGTTTATGGACATTTTGCCGAGACTAAAAAAAAAACATTTTTTTTTTTCGACAAGGAAGCCCTTATCCAAAAAATGATATTTTTTTTTTTTCGCAGAATTTTTTCAACGTTAAGATCGTATTTCTTTTTTTTTTGAAAACTATTCTTACTTTTATACTACTCAAAAAATTTATTAAAATTGTAATAAATCGTCCCCCCATGATTATATTAATTACTAGTTGTTATTAAAAAAAAATAATTCGATATTTATTAATTGTCATTATTTTTAACCCAAAAACGTGTTTTTAATTTCTTATATCATAGATAGTTTTACTTTATTTAAAAAATTTACTAACCAAAGAAAAAAAAATTTATTTTTGAATATTTTTAGTGATCAAATCTGCCCCAGTCAGAGAATCAGCCGAAAAATATGAAAAAATTATTTTTTCACAAGTTTTGGCTTGTCCATTTTGCCTCAGGCGTCATGCGTAGGGTTAAAAATGTCAAATATATCGGATTCATAGTAATGAGATGAAAAAAAAAATTTTTTTTTTGATCGAAATTTAAGGGAGGATATTCGCCCTAGGGGGCCACCTTGCCCCGTTCTCCCTTATCTTAATTATTTTAGGATGTGTATTGATTTTTTTCTTGAATTTTCAAAAATTTAATAAACGTTTAAAAATAATTCATCATTATGTAAAGTTTTGAAATTTAGAATAGTCAACACTTTTTCAACATTTTTCAACTATTTTTTTTTTACACCCGTTAAATACCATACAGGCTCGTGTAGTGTTAATATTCTGACTCAGGTAAGTACTCCATTTAGTCCCAACCCTTAAACAAGTTAATTATTATTTAATATTTCTAAGTAATTTGACTTGGTTAATAATTTTAAGTAGTAAGTCTAAAATATCGAGACTCTAGTTTATTACACCATCGTCTAGACTCTGATGATTGCTTTTATAATTGTTTGCTAGTTGTGCTAGGTTTATTGACCCGTATTGTTCAGGTATTCTGCTATTATCTCTGTGTACTTTTGTAGTCATTAGGATCTCTTTAAGTTGAAGTATTTTCGTAGTTTCATCGGTAATCCTTTTATTAACCCGGCTATTCAAATCCATAAACAAATATTTATAGTAATCAGATATACTCAAAGTAGTAATTTTACTAATGAAGAGCTTGAAACTCAGATTTTAAATCCATCAAGTTGAGAAATAAAGTTTTAGAATCAGCACCGGACAGACGTCGTCAAACTCATCCCCGATCCTTAGACACAATAAATAAAAATGTATTATGAAAATATTTTTTTTGCCTAGATATTGTCTTATTGTACTTGCACACCAAAAAAATATGTTGAAAATAGGGGAGGGAGGGGCAAAACGGGGCAGGCGGGCAAAACGGAGTACCCCCAAAATGTTAAAAAAACAAAAAAAAATTTTTTTTTGTCTAATTACTGTATATCCGATATATTTGCGCATTTTAAGCCTTACGCGTGACACCTGGGGCAAAATGGTCCAGCCGAAAAATCGAAAAAATAATTCTTTCAAATTTTTATTATTAAATTGAAAAAAAAATTGAATATATTTTCGCATTTTTAGCCCTGCCCATAACATTTAGGACAAAATGGACCAGCCGAAAGTCCTGAAAAATGATTCTTTCATATTTTTATCGTCAAATTAAAAACAATTGATGTGTTAATTCATTTTTCGGCTGATTTTTGGTAGCTGGGGCAAATTCGGTCACTAAAAATATTCGAAAATAATATTTTAATTTTTAATTGATAAAAATTCAATTACAAAAAAAAAAAAAAAAAAAAAAAAAAATTTAACACTTTTTCGGAGGGAGGCCTCTCTGTCCCACAAAAAAATTTATTTGCCTTTGTTTCCACCAATGATGTTAAATGTAATTTTTCTTCATGTATTTTAGATAAAAAAAAAATTTTATTTAATAAAATTTGATCAAATTTCAAAAATGTTAATTTTTCAGCTTTTTTTTTCAGGGTACCCCATTTTGCCCGCCAGGAGTGAAAATTTTATTTATTAACGGCAGCTAAAAATCTTGTCTACTTACCTTGAATATCATGAAAAAAAAAAGATTTAGCGTATGTTAGTCCTCAAAAACTTACTATATCCTTAGGTACTCCGATTTGCCCCCCCCCCCCACTCAACATAAAAATATATAAATATGTATAAAAAAAAATTTCAATCAACTAATCTTTGAACGACTCGGATATATTTTATATATTTTTAATGTAATTGAAGTATTTAAAAAATATATCTTATACTGCACAACAATATACGGGTAAAAATATATTTTTTCTACATTTCCATTATTATATTTTTTATAAATTCTTAGATATTTTTTTAATATATATTTTAAATTGCATTCATACTACATAAGATATATACGAAAATCGGCTAGAAAATTGAGTTATTAAGAAGATTCTAGCGTTAGAAAAAGTCTCAAAAAAGCCACTAAGCTTTTTAATTTTTTCAGCCGACAAAAACATGATTAATATTCATTTTTTCAGTCATAAAAATTATTTGTAGTTTATTTGCACACGTGTCTTCATGGTTAAGAAATGAGAATATTTAAAATACTTTCATAGTAAGAACTTAAAATAATATGGCAACAGTTCTCTTTGATAGATATGTGTCGAAATGTTTGTAAACATACATAAACGCTCAAGTCTACTAAAAAAAAATTTTTTTATAATTTCTAATGTTTTTAAAATTGGAGCCAAATAACTGCTGTCTCTAGCAGCGTTGCCAAGGTGTCTGTCCTCCATGTTTCCTCAATTTATCATCTAGTAAAATAATTTTTTCAACTAAGTTTTTCTCATTGTTTTTAACGACGAAAATATTTTTCAAATATTTAACTTTCGTTTATTAGTTTTTGAGAGCTCAAAGTTAAAAAGTTAACAGCGAAAAAGAATCGTTTTAGAAAAAACATGGTTTTTAATCATTTCTTATCTGAATAATCCTACGGTAAATTCTCATATAATATTAATAGTAGATGTATGGTATATTTATTTTCAAATTTGTAGAATTTTGAATCTTAAAGCTGGTATTTTTGACAACTATTAGGAGCGCGTGAGCCTTCTTAAAAATATATTTTTTATACATATTTTATATTACTATGTTTTATCAAGTTTTCTAGACATTTATATATGGAGATGGAAATTACTTTAAACAGTAATATTGAAAATTCGAAAGAAGATGGTAAAACTGAATATAATATTTAGATACATCATTATTTCATGCTTCCATAAAGACAAGCATACGATGAACCTTTCTTGAAAAGTAGAAGAATACCTGAAGTGGGAAATAAAACTTACGTTTTTACAATGGTGCACTTGATGTCGGCTGAGGCGAACCAATCAGGTGAAGCCACAGTCCAACAATAATTAAGACCTAAAATTATCGGCAGAACCTACGTAAATGTCTATATATACCTGAGGGTCAGTAACAGTACATTATTGTGCAAGCTCAAGCCGCAGAGTACGGACGCTCATTTTTAAAAGTTAAAAGTGCAAAAGAACGTGAAGAATTTGTTGAAATGGCGAGCGTAGACGATGTCATGAAGACCATGGGAATGGAACCCACAGACTTTACGGAACTTCCAAGTGCAGGAATAGTCTTCGAGGACGATTGGTCGTTCAATCAAGTTGTCGAAGGCTTTTTTGAAGGAAGCGTTAATAGCGACGATTGTGGTAGCTCTTCAAAACCGGAGGAAGATTCACGTGCTGGTCCGGCTCGTCAAGATCATATTTTTCAAAAACCAGTGCAGTACAAGTGTCAGTTTAAGCCATGTCAGAGGGTGTTTTTTCATCAGTTATTATTCCGTCGCCACAGCATGAAGCATCTCAACGACAAACTAAAGTGCAAGACGTGTATGTGGAGGTCGCAAGCGTTGACGGAGAGATTAAGATGCTGTCATGCAGTGCGCAAGAAAATATTGCTGATAAAATCTCGTAAACCATCCCGAAAAATCAAAAAATACCGTTCTTATGTTGCTCAAAAAAAATGAATAACCCACACATAAAAAAGTTAATATTTTAGTTATCAAGCCAAAAAATCAAACGGCCCTTTTCAGGGCCAAAAAATGTATCAAAACGTATGTCAACTATTCAAGTTGAGAAATAATTTTACATTATTATCATTATTATTATTATTATTATTATTATTATTGTTATTTATTTGTCATTGATTTATTTTTTATTTTCAGCTAAAGATAATTTCTAAGAGTAAATTACTAAAAGTTGGTGGATATTTAAAAATTCAGGGTAATAATCACACCACTTATTCAAAAATATGAATTCACTGAATGTGCTAAATCTTTTTTCTTTTTTTTAATGATATTCAAAGTAAATATTCGAAGAATTTGATTCCTTTTGAATCTACTAAATATTTTAATTTATATTTACTCAGTTTTATTTTTTAACTTCCCGCCAAGAAAATTGCAAATTTTCAAAAATTTGTGAAGTCCGAGTGTATATATGTATGTATGTATGTATGTATGTACGTATGTGAATATTCTGTAACTTTTGAACGGATAAACCGATTTTGATTTTCGTGGTGTCATTCGACGCAGCTTGTTATTTACTATGAACACTGAAAATTTTAGCTCAATCGGTCGGGTACATTCGGAGATATTTCAAAAATAAAATTTTTTTTGAAAATGTTTTTTTTTTAATAACTTTTGATTCGCTTGATGGATTGATTCCAAAATCTAATCAGCTCCCAAACTTCGTAAGCCGCATCGAATTCCGCCTTAACAATCAAAATCGGTTAATTCGTTCAAGAGAAACCGTTAACGGAAGAATTGAAAAAAAAAAAAAAAATTTCTAGTATTTTGGAAATTTCTCAAAAACAACTCGATACATCAATTTCAAAATTCGATCAGTTGTAGAATTCAATAGATCGCGTCGATTGCCAACTTAAGCGTCTCAATCGGATTATTCTCTCGAAAGATATCGTTGTAGAAAAAATGTTAAAAAACGTTATCTTTCGAAAACAAAGGCATACAAAAGTATTTCCGAGCTTCTTGAACTCGAAAATGTATCCACGTTTTTTTTTATCTGAAGGAGCTCGAAATGGGCGGGAAGTTGTAGGGCTGGCCCACAGGGTCAATCGACAGACCGATTTTTTTTTTTTTTATATTTAACTCCATTCGAAAAATTTGATCAGATTTCAGTCTATTTAGACTATTTGACCTGTTTTTGATCTTTTACAATAATTTTAAGCTGTTTTCGACCTGTTATTCTAAAAAAACAATTGCGTTACAGGCAGACACAACTAGATTAATTCTTGAACTTTAAAAAATTTTAGATCTGAAAATTCGCAAAGACAAAACTGGATCAAATCGTCGACTTATAAAATTTTTATTTATCGGCAATATTTATAAAAAAAAACATTTAGTTACAGAATTGATTTTGTTTTGTTTACTATTCATTGAGTATCTTTTGTTTAAAAATGTCGGCAGTTAATGAAAGTTTTACAGCTTAATTTGTAATTGTCTTGACTGAATATTTATAGCATTGAAATAAAGTGATAGAATAACTCTTAAAATGTCAAAAAAAAATTTCTTATTTACTGGATAAAATCGAAAATTTCTTGGCATTTGTCCTATTTAGGAAATCCCATAAAATCCAGTAGATCTCATAAATTTCCATAGAATTTTTTGAGAATGAATAAGTTATATAAGAAGTGCTATAGTGAAGTATAGGACCATGTACATACAGCTATAAGAATCGATCAGATTTTTTAAGCAAGGAGATAACATAAAAATTCTTGGGACATCTTATTACGAAAGCGCATTAGTGTTTCAAATACTAAGAAAATTAAAATAAATTTATAAATCTCTTATTACTATTACGATTTATATTTGTATTGTTATGTTTTGGTACGATTTGTATATGTTATGGTATTACTGGCTTCATATCGGTATATGACTTCCCGTACCGGAAACGACAGTCATACGATGGTGCCGATGGCTGGCCAATGAATGGTTACTTATAACTGGCCGATTATCGGTTCGCAACGTTAGGCCACTATTTGGTGAATCAGTGGCCCATGATTGATTCTTGTTAAATAAGAGAATCTACTTATCAATTATTAATCATTCAAATAACTAATTATTACAGTTTTATTTAATTAATAATTGTTTTTTAATGAAACTAAGTCTTAATTAATAAATATTTTAATTTTCCGATTTAAATTATTTACAAGTAACAATTAAAACATTTTTTAATTCGTTATTATTTGCAATCAACAACCGCTATTTTATAACTTAACTTATAAAAATTAATTTACTTAAAAACTAAGACATATATTTTATAAGTAAATGTCATTTTTAATAATGGTGCTAGAGCAAAATAATTCCATTGGGTTCTGAATAAATAATCCATTAAATTTAGTAAGTTTTATTTTTAAAAAATTATTAATTTTAATAAAAATAGTACAAAATTATTTTTGTTTTAAATAATCGATAATATTAATTGAATTACTCTTTACATTCCATAAAACCGAGTAGTTGTAGTAAAATGAATAAGTAGATCATTTAAAAGTATCAGTTTAACATTAGCAGGTTGTCCAGTAGCCAGCGTTCAAGCCCAGCAATCAGAAGAACGGCAGTTTGCGCCCAGAGCCCAGCAGAATTTTCACCAAGTTTTTTTCACATCATTTACCCCACTCGAATAGTTTAAACGTTGATGATTATGAATTTTATTAAGAAATTAGAAAAAGAAATTTTTTTTTAAATCTAATTTATTCGTTTGCTTGGCTGATTGATGGCTGCCATTAATCGGCCGATAGTCGAGCGCCATTAATGGCCCGAGGTTATCATTCTGACTATACGCCGTTTATCGGCCAATAAAAATTGCCATTGCTGAGCCATTAATCGACATTCTTGGCCCGGTAATGTCACGATACAGGGCCGATTTCCAAACTTTGTATAGGAAAGTAAATTACCAATTAAAAATAAATTACTTCTGTACAAAATGATAATAAAACCTATCCTACTTTATGCAACTTCCATCTGAATTTCAAGTAGGGGTAAGCGTGCGCGGGTGTGTACTTGTGTGCGCGAGGGTGTGTGTGAATGAGTTCGGGTACGTGTGTGTATGTGTGTGGGTAAGTGTGCGTAAATGTGTGGATAAGTGGACGCACGTATGCGGGTAAGTGTGTGTATGTGTGCGGGTAACTTGGCGCACGTATGCGCATGTGTGTGGGTAAGTGTACGCGAGTGTGATGGTAACTTTTAGCATAAAATTCTCTCCGTGTAAGTAACACTTTTAAAGTGATGAAGAGTAAATTGATTAAAAATGTTAAAGTAACACAAAGAATTGTGTTGATTTGATACAAAATAATTAACATAAAAATTTTAACACTGACCGTTTTTAACACAGATATATAATATTTTTTACGGTGTAGGGCTGGGCCGCAGGGTCAACCGATAGTCAGATCTTTCGTTCTAATGACGGCTGAAAATGTTTTTTATTCTATGTAAATATCATTAACAGAAAAAAAAAAAATATTTAACGTATTTTCGGTCCTGATAACTTGGAATTCCCCTTCCGAATTAGGATATTGAGATTACATAAGCTTACATGAACCTACATAACCCTACAGGATGATTTTTAATCGATTTCATAAATGAATAAATAAAAATAATCAATTCTGCCTGCATTACGATTCTTTGTTGTTTTGAAAAATGAAAAGTTCAAAGCTTAATAAATAGAATACAGTTACTAAAACAGAGAATAAAACTAAAAACAAAAAAATTTCTTTGCAGTTTATTATTTCTTAAATAATTGTAATTTAAAGTTCCATTATAAAATATCGTTTGGAGGTATCAACTTTTGATGATAAACAAAAAAAATATCGGAATTCAACATCTCAATAATTTTAAACTAGAATATCCTCTTTATTTATGATGGTCATGGCAAAAGATACAGACAAAATTATTTATCTCTACATACAACAAAGAATTGAAATGTCGGCTCAATTGATTTTTATCATTTCTTGTGTAAGGAAAAATCGATTAAAAAAGGGTCAAAAATGTGTTGACTATATTTTAATCTTTAAAACGTGACTCGCAACGACGAATCCCTCGATGAAAAAAGATTTTATACAGTTGCATAAAATTGGATAGAAAAAATAGCCCGATACAATTGTATACAATCGTATATAATCAGGAGACACGGTAGTGTCTCGCGCCAAGTACACGTTCAATTACATGTATATGTGTGAAGTGTCATGGCGCGAGCCTACCGCATATCTATACCGTAAACATAGTGGTTTTTAGCTCTCATTTTTAAAAACTTTTTTAAAATAATAAATTTTTAGAAAATTCCTTCTCTATTTGAAAGATAGTTGATTTTTCGTCTTAAAATTATAAAACTTTATTCATTTTAGTAATGAGAACTAATTTAAATAATGAAATTAAGCCAGCATAAACTATCCCTGCTTAAAAAATCCGATAGATTCTTATAGCCAAGGTATAAGGCCCTATATTTAACTATAGCACTTTTCATAGAACTTATTCATTCTTATAAAATGTCTATGGGAATTTATAAGAAACTAATGGATTCTATAAGATTTTCTAAACAGGGATAGCACCCCCAATTTAGACACTTTTATAAATTTTTTCATGTGTTAGGGGCAATGCCAGAGAATAAAAAGTTAGAAGAAAAGCCACGATCGAGTAAAACATTGAAATTTTTTTATAGCAACGATTAATTATTGCGCCATACGGAAATTTTTTATGAGCATAAATAAGTACGTTTCATAAATAAAGCCGTTTTGATATTTAAGATGAATTTTCTTTATTTGACGTCAGTGTTCATTATTATAATTTCAATCAATTTTTCCCGATTTTGCATAAATACTACAGAAAAAACTATGCATCTTACTTTAGTTTTACTTGAAATTGTTGTGAGTTGCATGCGAATTGTCATAAGTAGAAGAAAAAACTTGACAACTATTTCAATCAAATTTTTACTCAAAAATGTCTACAACTTGAATATAAAAAAATAGTTTACAATTTTTCAAGTGAAATTAACAATAAATTGGAGTAAAAATTTACCTGGAAATTGACGAAAAATTTTTCTAGTAAGCTTTCGAAATGAATTTGCATTTTAATTCGGGTAGTAAATTTACGTCAAATTGTATAGCAAGTTGTATATCAATTGTCCTCGAAAACAGAATTGTCCGAAGTTGACGGATATTTGATGAAATTTCCCAGGAAACTTTTGCTAAACAAATTGTGGTATTAGGGTGTCTATTTAAAATATTTAAACTTTTTGATATTGCAGTTATCTTTGCTAGGACGTACCAAAATCAGCTCTACTTACTTAGCCGTACAGTAATAATTATTCGTACAATAATATTAATCGAGTAATATTATAAAAAATCAATGCTAATTGTAAGGATATTCTCTAATTGTACAGTTTACTTAGCAAAATTTAAGTTGCGAAAGTTTCCTCGAAATTTTCGTCAAATGTCCGTCAACTTCGGGCTCTTCCGTTATTGACGAGAATTTGCATAAAATTCGCGATACAATTTGACGTAAACTTACTACCCGAATTCGAATCCAAATTTATTTTAAAAGTCGTATACAAAATACCGTCAAAAACAGAAAAACCCGAAGTTATCAGACATTTGACGGAAATTTCATGGGAACTTTTATTAGTGTTTTTTTTCTAGTAATCAAAAAATGACCCGTAAATTAAGGAAAAATCGACCGCTAATTTTTTTTTCCAAGTTTTGGTATCAAATTGTTGGCCAATTCGGGCAGGAAACTTCGATAATTTTAATTAGTAATATTAAATTACTATCAAATTCAAACTAAGGTGGCTTTTAGGGTTATTTCGTACATCTAACATTGTGGCGCTACCTGTCAATACCTTATTAGCAAAATTTTAAAATCGTGTTTTTAACGAATGGAAACATATAATTATTTTTAATCGGAAGATTTATTATCGTTATACAAAAAAAAAAAAATATTATTTTTATTGAAGACTACTAATGGCAAATCTAGTTTCTTAATTACATTTTTGCTATAAATAAATTACTGTTTTCTTTGTTTTAACCGGCAATCATCGACAAACGATATCCTAGTGATTTAAATGGAAAAATTAATAAAATATCGAAGTAGTGGGGTCAAATGGAAAAAAATAAAGGCAAATTTTTCTTTACTTTTTCATAATTAAGCAATTAACTCTCAAACAACTTTGATAGACCGACATTGATCGACAAACGACCAAAAAACGATTGCAATCAGAATAAATCAGATCGGTTTACATCGAGTTGGTTTATAATGAGGAGTTAAGTAAGTGGAGCTGAGATATACAACTTCAGCCATAAGCGATTTCTGATGATCAAGTTGGAAGCGAGCTAGTGGCAACCAACTACAGCACCTTGTTATCAAGTTGGCCGCATAGATTGTTGGCATTTCTATAAGTTGACGGCAATTAGTCGCCTATTTTCTGAGAAAATGTGTGCCAACAGTTGGCATTCTCTTAGTTGACAGGGTTGACAGAAAGTTGACTTCAATTTTCTCAGAAAGTTGCCGTCAGGTTGCGGCAGTCGATTATCGTCAACTTTCTAGGAATGTTGGTAACAACTTGTAGTCAATAATAACGTCAAAATTTTGAATTTCGTTCTGTTGTATATAAAGTTATATCCGCTAAACAGTACGAAAATCGGACAACTTAGTGCTATGTATATATATGTATGTATAGATATATATGTAGGTCAGTTGAAGTATGATTACGTAGTAATTGCGTCAAAAATACGTATAATTATCTCTAATTCAGTAATTATTATTGACTAACAATTAATGATGCATCAAATAATTTTAAAAATTTTCAAAATATAATCCGTGATTAACTTTCTTATGTTCTATCTAGCTACCCGCAATGTCTATATTTAAAAATTACCTCTCTAATAAGGGATCTACAGTGTATATATAAATATATATATTTTAGTGCTATCTACAGATCAATTAAATTATCATATTTATTTAGTAATTGCGTTGAAAATATGTATAAATCTCTAATTACTACTATATTATTGACAAACAATGAATTATGAGTCAAATAATACTAAAAATTGAAAAATATAATAACACTACAATAAAAAGAAATGAATCCTACCAAAAACAGATTCTCTGTATAGAGTCGCGCCAAGTATACGTTTAAAATTTTTTAAAAGTAAAAAAAAAAAAATTATTTTTTACAAAAAAAAAAAGTCAATTCGAAAAAATACCAAGTACCTAGTATGATGCAAATTCAAAACAAACATTTTCATAAAATTTCAAAAAAAAATTGTATAACAAAATGTTAATGTACTTGGTGTGCGTTACTACATGTACTTAAGCAAAATTAATTTCTAATAAAATCAAATATGTTTTTTTTTACTCTTTTGTAAGCGCACCAAGTAAATTGAAATTTTGTTGTACAATTTTTTTTTTAAATATTATGAAAATGTTTATTATGATTTTGCATCATACTAAGTACTTGGTATTTTTTCGATTTGACTTTTTTTTTTGTAAAAAATAAATAATTTTTTTCTTTACTTTTAAAAAATTTTAAACGTGTACTTGGCGCGACTTTATACAGAGAATCTGTTTTTGGTAGGATTATATATATTGTGTATATAATTTGTATATAATTCTATATAATTGTATACAAATATATACATTTGTATATGATTTTATCATTCTTTTTTGCATTATTATATAGAATTATATACGATTGTATATAATTTATATATAACAGTATACAGTTATATAAGACCTTTTCTCATCAGGCCCTGATTAAGAAATTTGATTTTAAATGATTCGAGATTACGTACTTCTTAATTATTTTGAATCGTTTGAAATTATTTGAATTATATTGCTTTCGAGTATAAATTTTGGAATGAATTATCTTAAATCATATTGAATAAATAAATAACGAAATAATATTACTTTCTAAATTGAAATTATTTGAAATGATTTGAACTCTCGAATTATATCAAATTAGAAAGTGATATCGCAATTTCTCGATCCTCGTACAATTCAAATTTTAATTTCATATGATTCGAGAGTTTAAATTATTTTTGATAGTTCTGAATATATTATTTTCTTATTCAATTTAATTTGAAATGATTCAAATAATTCCAAATTATTATATTAATCCTCAAATCAAATTCTCCTTTATAATTATTCTATCTAGTTAAAATGATTTTTTTTAAATTATCCTTGAAAGTAGCGTAGTAGTCGTGTAGGAATGTAGAGACAGATAGGGAGAGAGAAGTTACTTTTCGATACTAGTTCGAGGAAAGTTAATTAAACTATAGATTTCCAGAAATCGTATAGTTTGCACCCTTTGCATGTTACTTCAAAATTCAACTTTCGCGGTTGATATGACAAAGAAATTAATTTTGAACTATCTCTGAACATTTTACGTTTAAGCATAGAGGAGACAAGGGCAGGGCGGCCCTCCTAAGTTGATTATTACTTTTTGTGGCTTTTAAACATCAGATCGCTTTACTTTTACCATATTTTGAACAAGTTTATGGACATTTTGCCGAGACTAAAAAAAAAACATTTTTTTTTTTCGACAAGGAAGCCCTTATCCAAAAAATGATATTTTTTTTTTTTCGCAGAATTTTTTCAACGTTAAGATCGTATTTCTTTTTTTTTTGAAAACTATTTTTACTTTTATACTACTCAAAAAATTTATTAAAATTGTAATAAATCGTCCCCCCATGATTATATTAATTACTAGTTGTTATTAAAAAAAAATAATTCGATATTTATTAATTGTCATTATTTTTAACCCAAAAACGTGTTTTTAATTTCTTATATCATAGATAGTTTTACTTTATTTAAAAAATTTACTAACCAAAGAAAAAAAAATTTATTTTTGAATATTTTTAGTGATCAAATCTGCCCCAGTCAGAGAATCAGCCGAAAAATATGAAAAAATTATTTTTTCACAAGTTTTGGCTTGTCCATTTTGCCTCAGGCGTCATGCGTAGGGTTAAAAATGTCAAATATATCGGATTCATAGTAATGAGATGAAAAAAAAAATTTTTTTTTTGATCGAAATTTAAGGGAGGATATTCGCCCTAGGGGGCCACCTTGCCCCGTTCTCCCTTATCTTAATTATTTTAGGATGTGTATTGATTTTTTTCTTGAATTTTCAAAAATTTAATAAACGTTTAAAAATAATTCATCATTATGTAAAGTTTTGAAATTTAGAATAGTCAACACTTTTTCAACATTTTTCAACTATTTTTTTTTTACACCCGTTAAATACCATACAGGCTCGTGTAGTGTTAATATTCTGACTCAGGTAAGTACTCCATTTAGTCCCAACCCTTAAACAAGTTAATTATTATTTAATATTTCTAAGTAATTTGACTTGGTTAATAATTTTAAGTAGTAAGTCTAAAATATCGAGACTCTAGTTTATTACACCATCGTCTAGACTCTGATGATTGCTTTTATAATTGTTTGCTAGTTGTGCTAGGTTTATTGACCCGTATTGTTCAGGTATTCTGCTATTATCTCTGTGTACTTTTGTAGTCATTAGGATCTCTTTAAGTTGAAGTATTTTCGTAGTTTCATCGGTAATCCTTTTATTAACCCGGCTATTCAAATCCATAAACAAATATTTATAGTAATCAGATATACTCAAAGTAGTAATTTTACTAATGAAGAGCTTGAAACTCAGATTTTAAATCCATCAAGTTGAGAAATAAAGTTTTAGAATCAGCACCGGACAGACGTCGTCAAACTCATCCCCGATCCTTAGACACAATAAATAAAAATGTATTATGAAAATATTTTTTTTGCCTAGATATTGTCTTATTGTACTTGCACACCAAAAAAATATGTTGAAAATAGGGGAGGGAGGGGCAAAACGGGGCAGGCGGGCAAAACGGAGTACCCCCAAAATGTTAAAAAAACAAAAAAAAATTTTTTTTTGTCTAATTACTGTATATCCGATATATTTGCGCATTTTAAGCCTTACGCGTGACACCTGGGGCAAAATGGTCCAGCCGAAAAATCGAAAAAATAATTCTTTCAAATTTTTTTTATTAAATTGAAAAAAAAATTGAATATATTTTCGCATTTTTAGCCCTGCCCATAACATTTAGGACAAAATGGACCAGCCGAAAGTCCTGAAAAATGATTCTTTCATATTTTTATCGTCAAATTAAAAACAATTGATGTGTTAATTCATTTTTCGGCTGATTTTTGGTAGCTGGGGCAAATTCGGTCACTAAAAATATTCGAAAATAATATTTTAATTTTTAATTGATAAAAATTCAATTACAAAAAAAAAAAAAAAAAAAAAAAAAATTTAACACTTTTTCGGAGGGAGGCCTCTCTGTCCCACAAAAAAATTTATTTGCCTTTGTTTCCACCAATGATGTTAAATGTAATTTTTCTTCATGTATTTTAGATAAAAAAAAAATTTTATTTAATAAAATTTGATCAAATTTCAAAAATGTTAATTTTTCAGCTTTTTTTTTCAGGGTACCCCATTTTGCCCGCCAGGAGTGAAAATTTTATTTATTAACGGCAGCTAAAAATCTTGTCTACTTACCTTGAATATCATGAAAAAAAAAAGATTTAGCGTATGTTAGTCCTCAAAAACTTACTATATCCTTAGGTACTCCGATTTGCCCCCCCCCCCCCCACTCAACATAAAAATATATAAATATGTATAAAAAAAAATTTCAATCAACTAATCTTTGAACGACTCGGATATATTTTATATATTTTTAATGTAATTGAAGTATTTAAAAAATATATCTTATACTGCACAACAATATACGGGTAAAAATATATTTTTTCTACATTTCCATTATTATATTTTTTATAAATTCTTAGATATTTTTTTAATATATATTTTAAATTGCATTCATACTACATAAGATATATACGAAAATCGGCTAGAAAATTGAGTTATTAAGAAGATTCTAGCGTTAGAAAAAGTCTCAAAAAAGCCACTAAGCTTTTTAATTTTTTCAGCCGACAAAAACATGATTAATATTCATTTTTTCAGTCATAAAAATTATTTGTAGTTTATTTGCACACGTGTCTTCATGGTTAAGAAATGAGAATATTTAAAATACTTTCATAGTAAGAACTTAAAATAATATGGCAACAGTTCTCTTTGATAGATATGTGTCGAAATGTTTGTAAACATACATAAACGCTCAAGTCTACTAAAAAAAAATTTTTTTATAATTTCTAATGTTTTTAAAATTGGAGCCAAATAACTGCTGTCTCTAGCAGCGTTGCCAAGGTGTCTGTCCTCCATGTTTCCTCAATTTATCATCTAGTAAAATAATTTTTTCAACTAAGTTTTTCTCATTGTTTTTAACGACGAAAATATTTTTCAAATATTTAACTTTCGTTTATTAGTTTTTGAGAGCTCAAAGTTAAAAAGTTAACAGCGAAAAAGAATCGTTTTATAAAAAACATGGTTTTTAATCATTTCTTATCTGAATAATCCTACGGTAAATTCTCATATAATATTAATAGTAGATGTATGGTATATTTATTTTCAAATTTGTAGAATTTTAAATCTTAAAGCTGGTATTTTTGACAACTATTAGGAGCGCGTGAGCCTTCTTAAAAATATATTTTTTATACATATTTTATATTACTATGTTTTATCAAGTTTTCTAGACATTTATATATGGAGATGGAAATTACTTTAAACAGTAATATTGAAAATTCGAAAGAAGATGGTAAAACTGAATATAATATTTAGATACATCATTATTTCATGCTTCCATAAAGACAAGCATACGATGAACCTTTCTTGAAAAGTAGAAGAATACCTGAAGTGGGAAATAAAACTTACGTTTTTACAATGGTGCACTTGATGTCGGCTGAGGCGAACCAATCAGGTGAAGCCACAGTCCAACAATAATTAAGACCTAAAATTATCGGCAGAACCTACGTAAATGTCTATATATACCTGAGGGTCAGTAACAGTACATTATTGTGCAAGCTCAAGCCGCAGAGTACGGACGCTCATTTTTAAAAGTTAAAAGTGCAAAAGAACGTGAAGAATTTGTTGAAATGGCGAGCGTAGACGATGTCATGAAGACCATGGGAATGGAACCCACAGACTTTACGGAACTTCCAAGTGCAGGAATAGTC